>NW_021940208.1:1357674-1957674 GCF_001715985.3 Manacus vitellinus
ATAGAGAATAATGAAATTAAAGGCCAAAAATAGAATGTAAACCAATTTGTTCCTTCTCATTTTGTACATTTAAAAGGATCAGACTAAGGATCTAAGGAGAAATTTTTGTTTGGATGATCCATGCAGCTCCATGAGTCAAGATTTGCTTTTCAGTTTTAGAAGAGAGACTCACATTGTTTAGATTCAGATACTTATAGCATCTACCTTAAATGAAGATGGAAGTACATGATTCTTAATAAAGGTGAAGTATGTTAGCATGTAAATCAGTTAAGTGAACACTCTCAGACAGATCTCAAAAGGTTGATGAGAGGGACTAACTGAAAACCCATGAAGTTCAACAGTAAACAATACAATTCTGATAAATATAAGGATTTTTTTCTTTTTTTTTCTTTTTTTTTTTTTTCTAATTAGACCTGCTTTGAGCAGGTGGTTAGACTATAGGCCTTCTGGAAGGCCTTCTAAACTAAATTGTTCTGTGATTCTGTGAATTTAAAAAGAGATTTTATTGTCATCTTCATAAAATGGATGCTTATAAGAATTCTTTTGGATGTGCAGTGATAGGATAAGACACAAGCTGGAACACAGGGAATTCAAGATAAATATAAGAAAAAAAATCTCTTCATCATGAGATCAGTCAAACATTTGAAAAAGGGGACAAGAGGAATTATGAAATTTTCAGATTTGAAGATATTCAGAATATAGCTGAAAAAAGTCTGAGTAATCTGAGACAATTTTGAGTTTAGCCTTGCTATTTGTGGTACTCTGGACTCTAACAACTCTAAGTTCATTTGCAGCTGAAATAATTGAATGATTCTAAACATATAAAATTCCTTTAATTTTCTTTCAATTTTAAAGATTTACACAAAAAGTTCCCTCCAGGAATTCTGCAATTTATTTTTTTTTAATAGAAATACAAACATCTACTTGTATACACACCCCAGAGCAAAATTTCTCCTTTCCACACATAGTTCAGTGCATTATTTTACAACAATTTCTGGCTCGAGTTTGCATTTGGAAAGATACAAATCCTCCTGGAAGTGTGGCTATGTATATGATCAAATCCACACAATGCATAAGCAGTAATTAGCCATAGATTTCTGTTTCACTTGTAAATGGGAAAGAATTGATAGAAGTGGACATAATCAGTGATTATATGACCGTATCTAACTTTTGGTTTGTCTTTGATTATCTCCAAGAGATGCTTATGACATGTTAACTGAAAAAAATTCCTCATCCTTCTCTTCTTTCTGGGCTTGACTTCTTCCCCCATCTTTGCACAGTGGGAATGGGAATAGGGGCTGCAATCAATTCACTACACTCTCTGCCACTTCTTCCTCCTCAGGGGGAGGACTTCTCCTGCTCTTTCCTTACTCCAGCATGGGGTCCCTCCCATGGGAGGCATTCCTCCATGAACTTCTCCAATATGAGTCCTTCTAACAGGTTGCAGTTCTTCCAGCTCCAGTGTGTGTCCCTTGCAGTACTTCAGCTGGGTCCTTCTTGGAACTGGTTGGCATTAATCTCTTGGAAACGGGGGAAACTTCTGGCTGCTTCTCACAGAAGCCACCCCTGTATCCCCCCACTACCAAAACCTTACCACAAAAACCCAGTGCATGTGGAATGACATCTTGATCAGGCTTACAGATTACACTGCTGGAAATGGTGAATTGTGCCAGAGATCAAATAGATTTTTACCTTTTCACAAAAAAGGTTTAATCTTTCATCATAAGGCCTCAAAATTGTCTCTCAAAAAGGGAAATACTAGCAGCGGTAGTATATAAAAGGACACTATAAAAGAAATAAGGTAGAGGAACTCTGTTCAGTTTGGTTTTCATCAACCACTGTTTGCTGGCCATGCTCTGTTATTAAATTGACAAAAATCTCACTGAATTGATTCACTACAAAGTGTGCCGTTTATGGATTACATTATTCCCCTCAAAGGATATTACTTTTATATCACTGTCCCTCATCCTCCAACTTTGGTTCTCAGTAGACTGCATACCATCATGAATGTTTTTACCCAAGCAAAATTATAACAGGAGGACACATCTTTTTTATAGTAGCTTCAAGATATTTGTATAAAATTCTATTTGGAACATCAGAAAAGCTAAGGATAGATTAAAGCAGATATTTGTCCTCACTGCAGGACTTTTCCTAGTTAGATCTTTTTTTTTTTCCTTGGGACCTTCTCTACTGTATTTTAAGTAATATTCCATCAAAAGTCTATTGCACAATTCCTTGCGTTCACTAGGTCCCCCACCACAAAAAATACTAGAATATGGTAGAAGGAGATGTAAAATGTGACCTGCAACAATAGCCATTTCAGTTTCTGTTCTTTTATCAACACAGGTTTTAAATGCAATATCCTTCCCACGTTTCCTTTTAGATATTTGCATTCTTTTTGCAAAAATGAAATCTGCAGGGTTTTTTTTTTTCTCTCTTCTGTACTTAAACTTTGCTTTGACCTCTTTGGTATATTTAAAGTGAATGAAGTAGTGTAAAAAAAAGGTACTTATTTGGATTATGTGGATCATGGCTGAAGGGGCTTTTTTTCATATTACTTCTACTAATAATGCAAATTTTCGTATCAAGTTTACTTTAATTTACAGCAGTAGGAACTTGAAACAATGTCAATGACTTCATTGAATTTATCCTGGACTTTCACTGAGTAGAGGCACTGACACTTGGAGATCATTGAGGTTGGTCTGGATTTACCTCAGTAAAATATCAAAGAATGAATCTGACACTTTTTTAGAGGAGTATGAAAGGGGAATTTTGCAGAGGACAATACAAGGGCCAATTTAATTAACATCAACATGATACCTGAGCAACTGATGGCTTAGCTTTTATTTGCTGAGAACATTTTCTGTACAAGGTGGATGGTTCCTTGAAAGTGAGAAGAAAGTGCAAAATCCCATTTGCAAACAGTAACAGTCCATTGTCATATCTCTGACACATTTCTATTAAAGTATTAAATACAGCTCAGCCCTTAATGACTTTCAGCAAAGAACTGCCAATTCAAATGTCCATCTTAGGGTCCTGTGGGTTTTTTTTCTTGTTTTTTTTTTTTTTTTTTCCTGAGCTATCTCCTGTGGCATGAAATATTACTTATCATATAGAAACTTGAACAGTCATTAAAACCCCATGTGAAACAAAAAATGAAATGACGCGAGTATGCCTGTTTATTATGTACATTTACGTGTGGCATTGACTTCCAAAACCACCCAGTGAATTGCTCTTAATATTAATTACATAAGAGCAATGATATTGAATCCCTTGCTCTTTAGAGCCTGATGTACCCTGTAGTTTAACTCATCTTCCTTTTGCTTTCACAATGTATCAGGAAAAATATGATAGCTGTAATACAGAACAGGACATGTACAAGCTCAAATGATCCGAAGTAGCCCCTAGAAACATGTATTGAGTCACAACTAACAATGCTGTGTTCAAGGCTAGGAGACTGACAATAGATGAAAAAAGTCACTCCATAATGGAAACAAATCTAAATGTTGATGAGGCAAGGGAAATTAAGGAACTGACACAGGAAAGCCCTTGATAGCTACATTCTGCCTTAATCAGCTTGCTGTTTAATCTTTCTAGCTAGTCTCATTTATGGTTTCTTCAAAGCCAGGGAGACAGTTCCATTTTCCTGGAATCAATGCTATTTTCTATCAATGTAAGTTTGCTACTGCTCTTGACTTACAGTAGATACTGTAGCATAAATCAAACATAGTTAAAAACAAAACAAAAAACCACCCAAAACAATGTTCAATCTTTACTCAGTCAAGAAGCTGTATTTTTGACAGCTCTTGAATAATAAGAAATTGGGAATAAGAGAATGAAACATTTAGAAAAAAGCTATTGCGAATATGGAGAATTTAAAGTTTTTAAATCAAATTGAGACAAAATTTGGACGTGGAAATATAGAAATAAGGGATAAGAATTTTCAGAAAACACTTAAATTAAAGAAGCAATTTGTCTACTTATATATAGATTTTTACAGCAGAGATGAAAAAGGAGGTTTCTATTACTTTTTTTAAACTTTGTCAAAAAAGTTCTGCCCCCATGAGGAATCCTTTAAAAGAAAGACAAATGCAGTCCAATTAAAATGGGTGAAACAACACCATCTGGAAAGAGCCAGTCTAAATTTTACACACTGATGATCAATTTGCCATATAACCAAGATATAGAAATTTCCAGGAAAAATTCCCTACGTTGTGAAACTGAAATAGTTGTTTGGTTCTGGCTTTTTTTATATCTGAGAAATAGAAACCCTAACTTCTGTTATTTTTTCTCTAGAAGTGTCAAAAGATAATATCATTCTGTAGAAAACCAGCCATGGACACCAAATTATAAAATTTCTTTTGTTGAAAGTCTTAGAGATATTTGTGGTGAGTTAATTGCTCCTTTTTGTAGAATGACCCTATAAAATGTTGCAAAATAAAGATAACTTCGAAAGTTTCCCCTGTGGAGTTCAATATGAGAGGACAAAGATTCAAGAACTTTGCAAAGACCATGATCTTTTCCTGTTTCCATGGGATACCGTTCCAGAAAAATACACCTATTCAAACTAGTGGATCCTGCTGCATTATATTTGTAAGCAGATTTAACTCTGCTGGTTATGCACTGGACTGAAGATGAATTTCCTGAGCCCTGTTCAAACTCTTTCCATTCCTCTCCATTTACATATCACGAGATAAGAGGGTTCACAATGTAAAAAGGCCACAGAGAGCATGAAGATTCATGAAGTCTTACATTTTGAAGAAGATATACAAGCAGATATACAATCTCCAAAATTGGCCCACATTCCTTACATATTGACCACAAAAGAGGTTTTCTGGATAAAAAAGACTCAAAGTTGTTACTACCCATTGATTAGACATAATCATCTACCTATGTTCCTGTATTAAATATCACAGTTTACTGAGGACATGAATTGTCATGATTTGGCTTTTTCTCTCTTATGTATGCACTTACAGTAGTAAGGAAGATGAACCTTTTAAATGAAGATAACACCTGTCATCCTACTAAGCATACATGTGGAAAAATTAGACAAGCTACTAGACATCCATTTCCCTCCTTTAAACATCAAACTTCAAAGTTAAGGTTTAAAAAATGTTCAGTGTATTCATGTTAGGCCATCTTTGTAATCTGGGAGTATGTTAGTATAGTCATAGGATAATTATTCCTCATGAGAAATAGGAAGACAGATAGTCATTTTCTGTGGTCATTGTAGGGGAAGGAGAATATAATGTGCAAAAAGATCAATCTCTGCTCATTGTTTCTGGTCTTGAACAGAATTATGAATTTTCCAGGCTCTTCATTTCAGAGTGTTTTTTAAGTCTTCATTGAGAATCAGGAGAGAGGGAGTGATTATTCTGTAAGAAATGTTCCCTTATTGTCACTGGGGTGTTTCTGCTCCTAATTGATTGCATGAGTTCATCCTGCTGTGTAGTTGTTGCTTGCCTTATCCCATGTTGATACCATGAGGACATGCTACCCAGGATCAAATGTGTTATATCCTACAACTTCCAGATGAGAGATCCATGAATGTCGATGCTTCTATTTTGGTGTTATTTACTGTGGCAGTGGTGGAGATCTGTTGGTGTTAAGCTCTATGCTACATAAGCTATAAACAAATGGTTTCCTCATTTTTTTCCTAGGAATAAACTACTTTATTAACTTTCCTTAATAACATCCATCCTCCACTGGCCTACTTTTCCTTCAAGGTAGTCCAACTGACACACATGTAATTAAATAATTACTAATGGTTCCTAGATTGACTTTAGGCTTGAAGTTTCTTGCTGCTATTTCAGATACCAAAAAAGGACTCATGTGCCTGACAACTGAGCTAATATTTCCCTTCTAGTAACTGGTCTAAGAAAAGACCTCTATCTACTCTACCTATAAACCTCCATTACAAATATCCTTGAACTTGCATCCAGAGGAGAGCAACAAAGCTGGTAAAAGGGTTAAAAGGAATGTCCTGGGAGGAGTAGATGAGGACTTTGATTTTGACTAGTTTGGAGAAAAGACAGCTGAAGGATGACCTCATTGCTCCCTGCAGCTTCCTGAGGAAGGGAAGAGAAAGGTGCTGATCTCCCTGGTGTCCAGTAATAGGACACGTGGCAACAATTCAAAACCACATCAAGGAGGGTTTGCTCTGGACATTAGGAAGCATTTCTTTACTTAAGAGGTGCTCAAACACAGGAACAGGCTTTCTAGAGAGGTGGTCAGTGTCCCAGTTATGGCAATGTTTAGAAGGCACTTGGACAAGGTACTTAATAACACATTTTAACTTGGTCAGCCCTGAAGTGGTCAAACAGTTAGACTGGATCGTTGTATGTCCCTTCCAAAAGAATAGTCATATTCCTTCTATTCTATTCTATTCTATTCTTTTCTATTCTATGATGTAACTATCATAGTGGTTACTAAATGTATTTAGGCAGCATTCTGCAGATTTCCAACATCTTATTCCTGTCTTAGCCTTTTACAGAAGTTTATATTCTTGTTTGCCTACACCTTTTTCCTCTACTCTCCCCTAAAGACACCAGGAAGTTTGTATATATTCCCCAACTTCCAAACACTTAGTAGTGTTACTAAAAAAAGTTCAGTAACTAAGTTAATTTCCATAAACTTTATGTGCTTCACTAGTAGAGAAAATTCTTTGCTTTTGCTTATATTTCTATTTTCTCTCTCCTTATTCAGAAACCTTGCAGCAAGTTTCCTACCATTACTTTTAAAAAAGATCCTATGTCAATGTGTTTCACTCCTGCTTTTCCTGTGCAATCCATATAATACAGCAGGACATTCATTTCCAGCTTCTCAGCTCTGCTTAAAAAATTGGATTCTTGCAAAAATATGCTTTAAATTATTTTGAATCTTTAAAATATATTAGAGATTTTCAATTTCCTTTTTTCTCTTGGCTGTCAGAGCTACTTTCAGACCAATATTTGTAAGTAAAATTTGATCTGATGTAATCATTTCCAAATATCATTTCACTTAATAATATATGTTGTTTGGGAGCTGGATTAAGACACTTGTAATTCCTACTCCCAGACTAATATAAACTGAGTAACATTCCACAGATTTTAGGACTCAAAGATAGCATAAAATTTTTAGTGATATATTTTGAAATACTGTTTAATTAATTGAACTTTTCAACTGTAGATTGAGGAAAAATACTAAGATAGCAGAAAGGCAGTCTAGTTTAAAGGTCTCAAACTATACCATTGAGAAAAACAGAGAACTGAGCCACTGATGTGAATTTTGTTAAATTTATTCTATTATGTGTTAGCTATTTAAAGCATAAGTGTTTATGATCTTTAATAGGAGTGCTATTTTATTTTTCACATTAAAAATCAACGATACAATTTCAAAAGAATAGAAAGACATTGAGAAATGCTATGTTACTACTATAGAATCTGATGCAAAATTAAAAAAAAATACAGAGTTTTACTAATCTAATCTGTTTACTTTAGCCAACAGAGTTCAAAAAACCTTTTAAAACTCCACAATCACAACAACAAGTGTGTTTTTCAGAATGAGAATGCCTTTCCTGGAAATCCAGTTGTGACTTCTCTAAAATTAGAGTTGGGACATCTCCTTTCCAGGAATCTCAATCTGACACATTAAATAGGTCGGGTGGATTTTATCCTGACAGTGTTGCTTTCCCTTCAAAACATCCAGAGGAGCCCAGACTGATCATCTGGAATAGGACACATAGGACCCTTGAAATGTAGATTAGTGAATTAGAGGGGATTAATTTCCATGAACTACTTGCTAAGGACAAGTTAGGATCCTGTGTCTGCTTTTCAGAAGAGACAATTAATTGTTGATACCTCGTCTTCTTGGTACTTAATTTTAAAAATCAACCCAACTCTACTCTCTGAGGTAATCATTCCACTCACTAGGTATATTGGGTGCCACAAAACTGCTCTTACTTTGAGCAATGCTTTATAGAAGCATGGTATCAGATGCTGGTGCCACCTTCTTCATGCAGAAGAGATGAGAACTTTTTAAGGATCTTCAATATTTGGAAAATGCAAACATCTAAGGGAAAAAGCACATTTGCCAGAGTGAGGAAATACATTCAGCTAGAATGAGCAGAGATCTAGAGTTGATTCTCTATTATGTGTCACATAAATTTTTCAACTTGCAGTTTATTGTGCCCAAGAGTACCTTAAAAAGTGAAATTTTAGCAAATAAGAAAAGTTTTATTTAAAAAACCCTGTTAAGCTTTGGAAAGCATTTTTACTTGTCAGTCAACAATTATATTAATTTTAACACTGCAGCCTTTTCAAAAAATCACTATTGCTTTAGCAAATAGAGGTTCATGTTCTGTAATGTTAGTGACTGACTTTGAACCTATCTAAAAGGCTTTAAAATGCCATTATTTCAGTGCAATGTCACTAGAAATTTGCACAGAAGGAAACTGGTATGAGGTGAGTTTGTCATTTGTATTCAGTGTAAAAGGCAGTTATAGTACAGTCAGCGATACTTTCATTTTGACAGGTCTCTTTCCTCATTTCTCATAGGCTACTTTTGAGAACCCTACAGATATTTTAATCCAAGTCAATGACACATTTTAGTACCTGAATAGTAAGACCAAAGACTGATATGAATTTCTCTGATAGAGAAATTTTAGCTTAGTGTAACCTGCTTATATGTAAAAGGAGACGTTGGAATTCAGTGCTCTACCCTAGTTAAGCAAGGTACAAGCAACTCACTGCCTCCTCACTCTCTCTCTCTGGAATGGGCAGACAACCCATTGAGACCCAAGTCCTTCTAAAAGCAGCTAAGAAGTTTCTGAATTAAAATCTCTGTCTCCCCTTTATTTAATTATTGATAATTAACAGAGCTACATTACCCGGGGAGAGGTAGCGTTGTGTCATTTCTATACCAAATTCCAAATCTTGTAGCATTGTTCCTTTCAGTAGTACATTGAAGATGTGGATAGTACAGCCAGCAGTCCTTTCTCATGTAAAAACAATCAAATGTTTGAACAGTAATTCAGGCAGAAATATTTTTTTCTCTTCTTTTGAACTGGTTTAGTTAAGTCAGATAATTATGCTTTAGTTTTATAATTAATGGATGTGTAAGAGTTTGTGTTATCAGTTATGGATCATAAGAAGTAATGCTGTTCTTCATATACATAATAAGTCCAACTGATTCAACTGTGAATATGCATGATGATGGAAAATATTATTTAAATGAGTCTAGATGAGTTTTGGGTCTCTTCAGGGATACAAATGCTAATTTTTGCATTGGTCATGGTTTGGATGTGCTAGGTGGGCCATACACTACTACTTCTATGTGCTGCTACATAGTCTTTGGGGTTATCTCAATGGTTTGCAGACAGGAAGGAGAAGGAAGGCTCATGGTAGCTATCTCTGAACAAACACTGAAGAACTGATGAAAACTGGTAGCAGACAAAGCTGTTTTGAACTCTACTTAGTCTGTAGTACTCCAGCATAATTGGCATTATTGGGAGTGATACAGTTCTTAGAAAAAGCCAAACAAATAATAAAAGTTTTGAAGTGCAATGAAGAGTAAATGAAAGACAGAGTGGTCAAGGAGACCTGAGTACAAGTGAGTTCCAAATGACTGTAAGAATTTAGCAAATGAATACATTTGTCCACTCTTTTGAAATATGTTTTTTTTAATAATTTAATTATTGAATACAAAGAAGAAAACAAGTTATTAGCAAGGGGTAGTTGATCAATATATACTATCCTTCATCTTTCCTGAAAGGAAAAGACTGCAAATACCCCAATTGCCTCAGGTACAGGAAAGGTGCTGATATGGATGGCAGCACAGGTTATATGGCACAGAACAGAGAGGATTCTGACCTAGAACAACACTTAAACATGCAAACTGCTGCAAATCCATTAAAATCGGTGTGAATCATTAATGTGCCTGATTTTTGTTGTGCTTAAATATATGCTTTGCAATAAGCTGGCTCTCCCAGGCAGTGAACTCTGAAATATCTGACAAGTCCTACAAAAATGCAGTGGTCCATTCACTGGGGATTGATCTCTCTTTACAAAGTCACTATATTGTGTAGACTGGGGATAACAGTATTGCCCACTTTCCATCCTTTGTCTGAAATCAAAGTTTCTCAGGTCAGTAGTAGTACTCAAGCACTTAACCTCTGCATAACACCAAACAGAACTGGAGTTTTTTCTGTAGGGGAATTATCAGTGCTTAATGATAATTAAAATGTCTCCAAGTAGACATTACCAAAAAAAACCTCACTGTAGCTCTAGTACACCAATGTTTTATTCTCTTACTGAACCTTCATCCTCTCAAACTTATTGTGTTGTTTTATTTTTAGTGTATGGAGAATTTATAATGTAAAAGGGATCTTCACCTTTGCTTTCACGTGGTTTTAATAATAACTGCTAAACTACAGATCTAGTGTACGTGGGAATCAATTCTTATATCTTCACTGCAGTGACTACAAAATATGGAACATAAAAATCACACAGCTAGATACTCAGTAAATACAAATAATTCATCTTCATCTCCAGCCTTCTCAACAAAAGTATTAATTTAGGCTTAAGAAGCTGAAGTAGAGCAGTAGCTGAGAGATATCTGAGCCCTTGTATTTTTTGGTCATACTTCCGTCAATGTAAACCAGTGAGTAATTTCTGATGGCATAAATAAAACACACTTCCATTGTTAATAGTCCTAGTCTATTTCTAACAAATGAAATATAGAGACAACATTTTAAACTGTCTGAATTTAGTAATTTTGTCTAGTTTGTTTTGAGTACTATCCAGCAAGCGTAAATATAAAGGTACATCCTCAGACAGAAACCAAGGACAGACTGAAATATCCTACTAATCTACCTCAGGCAAAAGCCTGTCTGAACAGATGTTTTTTTCTCTATGCCTTCAGGTTTTGCTGCATTACTGGTGGAAATTAGTTCCAGAGGGGAGAGTCTTCTCCTGAGAATTTGTCATCACCAGCCCCTCAGGAGCACAGAAGGAATGAAGCATTTCCACAGAAAACTGGGACCTAAAGCATCCTAGAGAGTAGCATGAGTTTATTGGCTTGCAGTTTACAGGGAACTCCCTTGAGCTGTAAGAACAGCTTGTGCTGTCCATAGCTAATTCCTCCTTTGCAAGCACTGTGGGAGAAGCTGTTCTGAGCAATGTGCTCCCAATTCTTCTTTATTCCCAGAGTCTTACTCCAGACCAACCAGAATTACCAAAACAGACTGCCAGGAAACTTTCAACACTTCAACAGCTAAGGAATATGAAGATTGGAAATGAGGTTCAAACAAGCTGCATACTGACACAAAGAAAGAGAGTAGCAAATTTCTGTAAAACAAAAAATATTTTTAGTGTTCTGACTGTAAGTTTTAATAATTGGTGTTGTAAATAGCACCCCCTTGACATAGTCTGTGATCCCATGAGGACTCAGGGTTGGGTTATCTGCTTAAAGACAAATATAAGTGGAAGGTGTCACTTTTATGTGCATCTGCCTGACACATTTATATTTAAGCAGAATTCTTTATTTCCTCCTTTTATTTTTTAATGAAAATTTTCATTATAAAAGTGTGGTCCTACTGTTCATTTTATATACAAGTTGTTCTGAGAGTGATGTCCTTTTAATTAATGATTTTCACAAAAGGGACTACCATAATCAATTAGGGCTATATAAAAAAGCATTTCAAAGCAAATGCAATCAACAAAACTTTTCAGAAAATCAACTCCTTTTTAGTGAATGGTGTATTGATTTTAAAACTTCACATGCATACTGTGTCACTTCAAGAAAATGTCTATTCCAAGTGCTGCCTACTCTTTGTGAACAAGTACATCTGAAAACCTAAATAGTTTACCAAGGTCTAGTCTAATTTATATACACCACAGATTGTCAACAGCAGTAGGTAGCAATCACCATGGGACCAAAATAAGGCATTTTGAGAGCAAATATAAAATACAGAGTGAAGAAGGTGCTTGCGTACAAGATTAAAATGGATTGTGAATAAACTGGACTGAAAACCAGATGCAGTACTTGGGATTTATTCTGACTTTTACTGGGTCATTATGAGGGTGAAACAGTATTTTCAATCATAGTAGAGTTCACTAGGCATGATATTAAGGAAGGTTATGGAATTTTAAGAGAGAATGGTGTTTTCTTAAGATAATGTGAACTCTGTGCTCTGTTTGTCCAATTAAGGGTTTGATATTCTAAGTGATGGCCACAGAAGGTTCTACATTGGCATGTATCAGGGAGTGTGAGGCTGTCAAGGTGTAGGTGCAATCTAATGTGACATCAGGGACTACCTGGATGATGGCCTTTGTCATGTGGTGTAGTTTTACATAGTCCAGTAAGGAGAAGGGAATTGGACTTGATGATCCTTATGGGTCCCTTCCAACTTGAGATATTCGAAGGTTCTGTGCTTAGGCCAACTGAGTCAGACAGTGAGGATGACAGGGTGCTGCACCAGTGGTGCTGTTGCACTTGGCTGAGTACCAGATTTCAAAGCAGCAGAAGTTATTGAGATCAGAAATTTCTCCATACTGCATGTGGTCAAACCCAGGACTTTTGAAAGGTCTTATATAAATAGAAAAAGCACATACCCCATCTGATGAAGACAAGCACTTGAAATGGAAGAAGACATGATACAAATGTCTTCTGTACCTAAAGGGGGCTTACAAGAAGTCTAGAGTGGGACTTTTCACAAGAGCATGTAGTAATAGAACAAGGGGGAATGGCCTTAAGCTGAAGGAGGGTAGATTTAGATAGGCTATTAGGGGATGAAATTCTTTGATATAAGAATGGTGAGGGACTGAAACAGGCTGCCCAGAGAAGCAGGGGATACCTCTTCCCTAGAAGTGTTCAAGGCAAATCTGGATGGAGCTCTGAGCAAGCTGGTCTAATGAATGTGTTCCTGCCCATGGTAGTGGGGGATGGAACTAGGTGGTCTTTAGGGTCCCTTCCAACCCAAACCATTCTATGATTCTATAACTACAATCAGATAAGTGAAAATGGGTCATATCTCATGTGTCACTTAAGGATTTAGACATCTAAGATGTCAGCTATGCTGAAGTGGGCTATTTTTCTCTTATCCTGACTCGTTATTTCACTTCTGGATGTAAAGAGTTATCCTAGTCTTTCAGTGCTGGTAGTTATTTCTCTGAGACATTTTAAGTCAGTTAAAGCTGAGAAATGGAGCAGGGTAGATGAGGTACTCCAAAGAAAAACTCCCCAGTATCGCAGCTGGAGGATAACCAGTAAAAAGAAAAATGTGCATAATTGACCTTCTTTCTGCATACCAAATCAGGTGGAAGCACTATATTGTGAAGACATTTTTACATCACATTTTGACAGTTAAAAATCAAAAAAGAAGCAGTGAACTAATGTGGACTCTCCTGGTTCTCATTGTAAGGGCCAGAGCTTCAGGCTTAAAGCAAGGGTTAGCTTAGAGCCACTTAAAGAATTATCTCATTTTAAAACTGGGAAATAGTGTTTTTCCAGAACATGTAGTTTTGAAACTGTACCACTCAACTTCCATGGTCTTTTCTTTCTCTCTCTTACCCTCACAATATAGGCTTTATTCTCTTCTCATTTTTTTATCTACTTTAAAGCAAAATGTAACTTTGCTGTCTTGGCAGACTCATTCCTGAGTTATACCCTGGAGTAACAAAGTGAATGACAATCCAATATGAAACATATGATTGTGCAGAGTGAATTCCATATTGACCTACTCCCTGCATAACTGCATTGAAGTCAATCTAAGCCCTGTAAACTACTGCAGAATTTTTTGCATGGAAGAAAAAAAGAAAATGAAAGAACCCATGTCTAGCCTTGTGTTTTATCCTAAGCCAAATGCGTAGACAGCTTGTATTTGCCAACCTTCTCAGAAAGAGCCTAAAGAGACCTGTTTGCCAACATTTGATTCCCTGGCAGCAAGCTTTTTGTATTTCCATTAATTAGCCAGCTCAGGGTGTTTAATGTTTCGCTGGAATACGCTAGCCAAGGGCAGACTCTATGGACAGACATCAGAAAAAAGCCACTGACTGTACAAAAATCCATTGAAGAATCTCATCTTCATTGCGTGCAGGATTGGAACAGATGCACTTAAGAGAGGAGTCCAGGAACACAGATTTTTATGTATGGTTTTATCATAGTTTAAGAATCCTATGGTGGCATTTGTTTAACTTGCCAAGCAGAAGGCAATGGTTTCATCTGTATCAGGCACTCAGGCAGAGCAGCTTGTGAGATACCATAAACAAATATGCTACAATGAAAGCATACTTTAATTTGTTGAAGCGGGGCTAATTTTGTGTCAGAACAGTCTGAAATATCAGCACTTATTTAATGGAGATATAGATGCATAAGCACAAACATTTTAAGATGCAGGCGTCTCCTTCCACACAACAGTCACCAGATTACTGAACTAGCATCCAATAGTACTCTGCTCCTTTTGACATGGAAAATATCATAAAGATCACAAACTGTGGCAAAACCCCAAATATATTTAGGAAAAAAAATCAAATATGCAACTTTATTTATTTATTTATTTATTTATTTTTCAGAAACTAAATCTCTCTAGGACAATAAATATTAGTACATTGAAACACAGAAAACCATATATACATGGAATAAAAAATTTCAGATATTTACTGCTAAACTGCAAAAATACCTACTAAGCTTCCTCTGAGATTCAGACATTTAAAAATAACTAAATCAAGCAAGTCTACTAAATCCACTAAATTTCTCCCAAAATGAGGAAAGTTCAGTGGATTTCAGGAAAACTAGATTGCTTTCTGCACTGGAAAAGCACTCCTGTTAACATTAATGATATAACTGGTACCTGAGCAGCAATGGTCCCCTCAGAGGAATAAACAGAGAAAAAACAAACATCTTGTAAGATTCAGAATATCTTAAAAATAATTGCAGTGAAATGGCAGTTTCCGAAAGATGCATTTAAAACAGTCATAAAAAGAGAAAAAATTATTCTGGCTCAGGTCTTCCCAGTGGTCCTGTGAGAAGGTGTGCTTAGTATTCCATATTTCTGATTCCAAAGGAGAAAAAGGTCTACTTACTTTGTAACAAAATCTACTTACCTCTTTATGCACACTTTTAAATACCTGTCATTTTTTTCTAGTAATAAGATATTCAATCTGAAGCTACTTTTCAATACATCAAAAAAAAAAAAAAAAAGCAGATCATTGCTTGGTGCTAACTGTTATAATTTGATACAAACTTTGCATTCAAAGTGTTGCAATCTTGATGCTAATTGTTCCGATAATTATTATACTCTCATGCAGCTGAGGACTGGCTTCCTGCAATTTTTTTTAGGTTTTTTTTTAAGAAATTTTACAGGCAAGAGTGAATTTCAACCACAAAAAGTAATCACGTAACTTCCCAAGAACAATAATTTTCTAAAAAATAGAGACCTTACGTCAAATAGAAGGAGTTAACATTATTTCACCTTATTGTGCACCTGCCTGAGAAACAGAGGTGAAAAGCAATATACAGAAGAATGCACCATAACAGGTCAGTGGACCAACTAACATTTTGACTTTGACAGTGACCAGTAAAAGTGCTTCAGAAGGGGATCTAAAACATTCATGAAGCACTTAGTGAAATAACATGTCCACAAAAGGAAATTTCTCCTATTTTTGTCATACTGCTGGTTTGAAAATATGTTTTTGAGGTAAAACAGGTGCATGGAATCAATACAGAACAATTAACAACCATCCAAGACCTGTTCAATATAAAGCACTAAAATTAATTGTCTTTGATTTAGAAGTAATTTGTATCAATTAAAAAAAAGAGAGAGAATCTGAATTTCAAATCTTTAATTTCTACAGAAGGCATGAGTAAAAAATAAAATTTTATTAAACTCTATAATGGTATGCTTAACCTGAAGTATTCTTTGTCTTTCTACACCTAATTTTTTTTCCCTTTGAACACACTGTATCAGCAACCCCCTGCATTGATGGGTACCAAAGTCTTGTCCCTCAAGTTCAACTGAGGTTGTGGAAACTTTCATCAAGATCAGGGATGATGGCCTGAGAGAAGCCACTGAGCCTTTTTTTTCTTTTTAATTTTGCTTCTTTTTTATTAAGATTTAACTGAGCTTTGTTTCAGTGTAGTGGACTGTGAAACTAGGATAGGGAGATTAGACTTTTCTGGGAAAAATATATGTGTGAAATATTACTGTGACAAGGTTGTGTGGATAGTTTGTGATGTGTGAAATGAAATCCCTACTCCATGTGCCTAGGCAATGCAATTAGTGCTATCCTGGTCAGGGATTTCATGTTAGAACTGAAAAGATTTGTCCTGAAAAGCAAGTACCCTAAAAGAAATTGCTAAATAAAAAATCCTTAAGAGATCCACTCTGATTTATCATTTTGATGCATCTATAATGAGTTAAAGTGAAGAACCATTTTCAAGAAGCTTTTGTGGCTAAATTCTGAATATCTAGTGAATTCCTGATCAGAATAGCAAATGCAGAAAATTATGAACTTTGTCTGGGATTCAGTCACTTTGCAGTGGTGGAAAAACTCAAGCTAACTAGGACATTCCAATTCAGTTCTTACAATAGAATGAATATACCATCGTAAAAGAGAAAAGAAAATCTAAACATTTTCTGTAGAGGATTATTTTTTTTAGCAGCTAAAAAAAACCACCCCAAACCAAACCAACCAAATAAAAAAAACAACCTTGAACTTTCTTCCAGGAAATATGAAACACTGAGTAAGAGGCAGAAATTGCTTTAACCTAGAGAGAGAAGACAAAATCGAAAATATGTTTGCCCTGATGAAAATATGAGTTTTGTTTCTTCTCTTCCAATGATGAAATGCAATCTTGTTTTCCTGTTTTCTTCCAATTTATAGCAATGGAATTTTTTTTTAAATGGTAGTGATGGAAAACAAATATGTATCTTCTAGCCAAGCACAACCATCAGAAACAATACAAAGAGCTCTCTGGGACTGAAGTGGACAGGCTGATTTAGCAGTTAGTCTTTCTCATAACCTTAATGTTATTTACGATAGAACTATGCATTCTTGGCTTCAGGGCTTGAGTGGTTCATAAAGTTTTGTTCTGACCCTGTGCACAAACATGAAAACCATATTTACATTATTGTGTCCTTGCTACAAGTACAATTTAAAACAATGACATAAAAATATTAAAAGTTTCTAATAATTTAAGCCTGTGTCAGAATTGTGACTGAACCAATTTTCAGATGGAAACAGCACAAAGACTGCACACAGTAGTAAATCCCATGGGCTCAGGAAGACTCCTAGGCACTGAAGTGTGTTGCTGAGTCATTAAGCTGTTAATATGTTTTTTGGCATGAATTTTGCCAGCCTTTCTGTACAGTTCCCTGATACAGTTTGGCTGCCAAAATATTCTAAAGGTGGATTCCCAATAGCCAGTTTCTACACAGCCGCCTTGTATCAAAAACCGAGACATGGTACTTAGCCTCAGTGTCAGGAAACATTTCTGGGCATGTTCAATTTACTGCTAGCCAAAATATCCCGGCTTTTGGCTGTCCAGATGTGCGTGTTCCCTGCCTGTGTTCATAAGAGTAGGCAGAACACACAAGGTTACTGTGATTGTCTCTGACTGAAAACATAAAGTGGATAGAAACTATGTTAAAAATAAAATTAAAAATTCTCTAAAAACTGAAAGCATGGTTGAAATCAGTCTCCAAAAGCTGAATCTCTAGTCATTACAAGGCAATCCCTTAACTCAATCCCTGGGGCAGTCTGGATGGACACAGTCAGAGAAATACTCATAAACAAAGTAAAACAGAAATCCAGGTTTAAACTTGTCTGGAAAGCAAGTATGTTTTACTGAAGTTAAAAGACAAAACATGAGGACAATAATGCTGAGGGAGGTGTTTGGAAAAATTAATTGAATCATGGAATCCTAGAATGGTTTGTGTTGGAAGGGACCTAAAACATCATCTAGTTCCAACTCCCCTGCCATGGGGACTAGATTGCTAAGAGCTCCATCCAGCCTGGACTTGAACACTACAGAGGAATGGAGCAGTCACAACTCCTTTGGGCAACCTGTTTCAGTACTTCACCACCCCCACAGTAAATTATATAAGGAGGAATATCTGGTTGACATAAGATTGCGAACCTTAATGTAACCCAGGTTCCTACAGTGGCGTATTTGCCAGGTTGCCAAACAAATATTTTCTAAGGAACTATTTGCAACCTTGTGACCTTTGCCTTCTTTCCATTCCCATTTCACTTAAATTATCACTCTAAATATATCAAAGGGTTGTCTATAGCAACCTGATACGTTAGAGATACTTACTGAATAGAGAAAGCATTTATTTGAAAGGAAAAGTAATTTCTTAGAAGTTCTACTCTAAAAGGATTTTGTATCTACCAAGAGTTTAAAAATTACTATTATGCAAAGAATAAAAGATTCTAGCAACAGTTTGTTGTTGGTATGATAATTATGGGGTTTGTACTTAGCAAATGCTTTACAAGCAAAGATTTTGAACACATAAACTAGAGCTAGCTGAAATGCTTTTCGATTCAAACAATATTCAATACAACAATATTTGATTCAAACAACATTCAACAGAATTGAGTGTTAAATAAAAACTCTTTGTTTGCTTTATTTTTTCAAACAATTATCAACCTTTCTTAAGAAAAACAAGTCACTCCAAATGGCTAACTGTTGAAAAACGTTGATTTTTCAAGACCTGAAATTATTTTGATTGTCTCTACAGTATCTCAGAGAAATCATCATTCAAGTCATTAATCTTGTAGGACCATTTCCTGCAAAATGCCTAAAAGTCTTATAACTAGCAAAAACTGCTATTCATTTTCTCACCATCTCTTGGTCTTTTCTATACCTTTTCTCTCCTGTAGCCTCTGCTGGAGGCTTTTGCCTCAATGAGTCACATGAAAATACCTAGTGGGTAGACTGTATATGCTAAATGTCACGTAAAACAAACTTTAACTTCAACAGTTAAGATCTTACTAGAGGACATGGCACCTCATAGAATCATCATAGAATGGCTCTAGTTGCCTTTGAGCAAATCATACAGCTTGTATGCAAATACAAGCAAATACTCCTTAAGGTTGAGGGAATCCTTTTCACATCAGATACTTGGTAACTGAATTGTGAATAAGAACACTAACACTTTGAAATATAGATAAGTGATATAAATGATTGTACATATATAATCCTTTACACATATTTACACATTGACAAAGTCTGGGACTAAGTCTGGATCCAGATGCCCCCAAACTCCCCTCAGAAAGGTGTTTAAAACAGAAGTAGGTCCTTGTTGAATTTCATGGTTCAACAGGGGAGTCTCTCTGACAGTTTTGTCTCATCCTGTCCTCTATACAATAAACAATCAAGCTTGCCTTGCCATAAAATCTTTAAGAACTGCCATCACATTTACTATCAAACTTTGTTAGATCTCTGTTACAAGTGAATTGTGTCACTCCATCCATGATAACTAGAAACCTGTCTACATCTGGTGTCTAATGAAGGCAGTGGCATGAAGATGTCCTGACCTGTGAACTTCACCTCTGGTCCTACAGAGTCGTCAAGTTACTTTCTATGATTTTTTCAAAAAGCACTGTACTTCCGAAGAGCAATTTATACTTCTTCACAATTCTGCTTCTCTGAGGGTCCCATTTCAGGATGGAACTGAATCATTTTCTGAAGAGGTTATTCTTTCCCACCAATACTGAAGACTAGTTTAATGTCCAATTTTTCTAAAGCTGAAAGTAAATTAGGTTTATTCCATCTCCAGTCTATGCTGTTTGTTAAAACAGCAGGTAGTGTGGGCTTGTGGTGGTGGTGATTCGTACAACAGGGAGTACTAAGGTTGTTCTAACTTATGTTAATGGATTGTTTTGTTAAAACCCAGTTTTGGGAGACCCTAGGCTGCAGGGAGAAAGAAAAGGTGCTGAACTAAACCTCTGGATCTATGATAATGGGGAGTGGAGGCTTGGACAGATGGACATTTATTTTTATTTTTTAATGGTCAAATTATAATATAGACCTTCATATTATAAATTCCTGAGGTCACTGACGATCTGGGGCAGATTTTAACTCATGCTAAAAGGTTTAACATTTCAATACCATTCCCTTGGGCCTCACTACTTCTAGCTTTTTAGCATTCAGACTGGTTTTTAACTAGTTAATTTTATTTCATTTTTGTTTATTAGCGCTGCAAATGTGTTTACAGTACAAAGCTTATTATTCCTTCCACTGTGTTTCAGGATTGTCTCTAAGGTATCTATAATTACGTAAAAACAGACTTCTAGCAATTCTTTTTTCAAGAACATGCAACGTTTTATGAAACAGAAGGTTCCAAAGCGACTAATGTTTTTTGAGTGATTTTTGCATTACACATTTTACAGCATACCTTGCTTTCTGTTGCCAAAAGATAGGGTTGTCTTCCCATTTAAAACATATATATTTAAGATGCATGAATATATAAAGGAAGAACACAGGTTTGGCTTAATTATCTGCTGGTTTAAGTTGTGTACAGGTCTAATTTTCAAAAACCACTGAAAGATTATTTCCCATGGCTTGTTGCCTGAAGTACATTCCATTTTGAATGCAGATTTAAATAAACATCTGCTTTTTTCCCCGTAGTCTTTTAAGAAGCTGCCAGAATTCCTAACCAAATGTTTTCACCTAGCAAATATTTAGGGAGCAGCCAAAATAAGAGTAGAACATTTACTGCAGTAAGCATTATTATTATAAATGGAAAAATATTTGTTAAAGGTCTGACTGAAACAAAGGTTCCTGATGTAAAAGTTTTTTTCTATCTAAAATTAAAAAACTAATCTAAATATCACTATGTGCCCTATAAACAACTAAAACATAGCTGTGAGCAAAAAATGACACACTACACCTTCCAAAGCAAAATGATGATATTTATCTGTTGATTAAAAAAACCCAGATAGATGGTTCAGATCTACTCACTGCTGTTGTTATGTTACCAACCTACTTAAAAGAATATTAAAATACATAAAATATATATGCTGATGTGGTTTGATAGATAGTGTTTGCCTGCCCAGTTAGGGGCGATTTAAAGGTCTCTTGAAAGTGGAGCATTGGATCATATTCTAAGAAAGTATATTAGAGACAGCAGCATCTCTCTCTCTCTCCCTCATGTATCCTGTTCTTATCAGCAAAGCCTTGATTATTTTAAAGAGTTTGTGTGTGGTTTAAAATTATTCAGGAAAATTAAACAACTTACATTTTTGAGAGCTGATCCAAAATCCACTGAAATTTAAATGATCTTTGGGTGAGGCAATAGCTGTTAGTATGACTGGTTCAGTGACTGATCCAGTCTAATGCTACAGACTAATTTTACTCAATTTACTGTTTTCCTTACAAATGATAGGAGTTTGAATAATTGCAGCTGAAGGTAACCATAATGACAAATCATGACATTTCCTTGAAGGTCTTGAACCGAGCTTTGTAATTTAGCAAAATTAAAAGTTTGGAACATTCATATGAGAAATTTCATGCTAACACTATAGACTACTGCATTTTATATTCATAATACCTTCTTTTGTAAAGTATTATTATTATATCAAGGTACATAATCCTTATATATCATGTTGTGCAAAAAAACCCACAAACCCACCAATATTTCTCAAAATCCAAGAAAAAAACCCCAAACAAAACAAAACACATAAAATCCCCAATAGCTTCTCAATATTCATAACATACAACAGCAGGCTGAAAATTACGACTGTCCTTTTCTTCTATGTGGTGATTAAGAGATGCACTTTCCTGCTGCTTTGATTACAACAACATCTTCAGAAAAAAAGCTTTCAGGGTTTTTTCTGTCACAATTATTCCCAACAGAACACTAAATATGAGAACAACAGGGCAAGTCAAGGTGTGTGAACTCTGGACATATTCTTTTTTGTACTGTAAAAAAAGAAAATTGGTACAAATCTTCAACAGTTAAAGAAGACTAATTTTTATAAATTTCAGTAATATCACTGACAAGTTTAAGGAAAGCTATTTAAATAATAGAATATATATTTTAAATTCAGAATTACTGCCATTTTAATGGTGTCTTAGATAATAGGCATGATTTTTGATATTCAAAACTTGCGAATCAAAATTCAGGTCTGAGGACTCCTTTGACTGACATAAAAATCAGTCAACATAATGTAATAAAATTGTGTCTTTTTTTTTTTTTTGAGTGGAGATAATGTGGATAACAAGAAAATAATAAAGTCAGTAAGGTTTCAAGGCATTGCTTGATCTTTGTAGCACAGTTATTCTTCTAATGCCACTCTTATGTCTCTGTCCAGTATCTACATGCATGTGCTTGATTTTAATTTTAATGTTCCTATCTTTTTTTTATTGGTGATTATATTAATTAATTGCTATTTGGACAAAAATAACCTCTTACACTCTCCGAAGAAGAGCACTAACTTATTTCTGGCATATGAAGAGATGTAAGCTCCAGTTCACATACACATACAGCTCCCAGAGGGGCAACCACGAGGAAGAGAATAATATTTTTTCTAATTCCACTGCTTCACTGCTTACACTAAACAGTCCTTAGAGTGGTGCTCACTGCAGTCAGACTGGGGTTTTTTTATTTGTTTGGGTTTGGGTTTTTTGGTTTGTTTTGGGTTTTTTTCCTCTATGTAGACACTTGAGGACCTGCTGTTCTTCTGTTTTTTCAGCAGTTTAGTGTTAAACTGTCCTTCATAGAATCACAGAACGAAAGGTGTAGGCAGGCACCTCTGAAAACTTAGCAAGCTCAGTTAGGTTACTCAGGGCAGTATTCAGCATTTCAAATTGTACCCATTCTCTCTTGTCCACTCTGCACCAATGGGGAGGTTCTGTCTGCATCTTCTTTGTTCCCTCCCATCAGTTTTTGTACACATGTTTACATTCCTTCTGAGCCTTCTCCAGGTTTAACAACTGTAGTTCTCTCACTGTCTCTTCCTATGAAAGATGCTCCAACCTCTAAACTATCTTTGTTTCCCTTTGCTAGACTTGATCCTCTATGTCCACATCTCTCTTTTACCGGGAAGCTCAGAAAAGGACAGAGCACTCTGGGTGTGTCTTATCAGGGCCTCTAGTAGAGAGTAAGAAACATTTCACTCAACCTGCTCTCACTTTTCTGCCTAAAGCACTCCAGCAAGCTGATGTCATTGCCACAGCCAGACATGGACAGCTTGTGTTCAAGTCTGTGTCCAGCAGGACCCCTGGGTCCATCTCTGTCAAGTTACTTTGGAGCAATATAAGAAAGATATTAAGTTATTGGAGACTGTCCAAAGGAGGGAAACAAAGATGAGATGATGCAGGGCCTTGGGGGAAAACCATATGAGAAGCAACTGAGGTTGCTTGGTCTGTTCAGCCTGGAGAAGACTGAGGGGAGACCTCGCTGCAGTCTACAACTTCCTCATGAGGGGAAGAGAAGGAACAGACACTGATCTCTTCTCTGGGGTGACCAGTGACAGGACTGAGGGAATGGCCTGAAGTTGTGTCAGGAGAGGTTTAGGTTGGATGTTAGAAAAAGGTACTTTACCCAGAGGATAGTTGGGCACTGGAACAGGCTCCCCAGGGAAGTGGTCACAGCACCAAGGCTGACAGAGTTCAAGAAATGTTTGGATTATACTCTCAGGCACAGTGTGTGACTCTTGTGGATGGTCCTGTGCAGGGCCAGAAGTTGGACTCGGTGATCCTTGTGGGTCCCTTCCAGCTTGGCACATTCTGTGATTCTGTGATTCTGTGATTCTGCATGGTCCTCAGCCTGTGCTGCTACAGGAGGCTGATCATCCTCATGACCAGGATTTAACTTTTTCTACTTGGTGAACTTGAGGTTTATTTCAGACTATTTCTGTAGCCTGTCAGGTCCTTCTGATTGAGAGCACAACCATCAGGTTTATCAACCATTTCTCCCAACTTTATGCCATCTAATTTTGGTCTTTTCAAGACAATTATTTAAGAAAATTCAAGTATTTTGGTGTTATAGGATGTATAAGTGCTCAGAAAAGTATTTTGTAGGTAATCTGGATTGCATGAATTACGTGAACTTTCAGTACATATCTGCCAGGTTTAAGAAGTGAGACTCAAGACATTTTATCAATGCATATGCTGCTCTGATCAAAATTCATACTTATTTGAGAGTAAATATGTCACTTTAGTGAGTTGTCAGACTTCTTAATGTGTGCTTTTTAGGAAAACAAATTTCTGTAAGATAAATATCCCTATAAACCTACCATTGTGAATGTGCACTAATGTATACAGCAGGATGAATACATTAACAAAAGCCCGCCACTTGTACCCCTCTCTCTTTTTTCACTTTCCCATTTTAGCATGTCAAGGCAACCAGATTGAATAACCCTGTAACTCTATTCCCTTGTGTGCTCTTGTTTTTTATTTTCACATGCATTCTACTTGAGATTGCTCATAATTATAGTGCTAGAAAAAGATATCTTCTTTTGAAAATGTGCTGTATTATGACAAAGTGTGGAAATGTATAACAAGAAAAGTTGAGTACTGCAGTAAGTAAAAAATTGTTATCAATATTGATGGTATTAGCCACAGCTCTTTTTCTCTGAACATCTTTGATTATACTTATTTGAAGAGCAGTTAAGATATAGAAGATCAAAATCTGGTCTTAGTTGCACTGATTTAAATGCAGGATAACTGTACCCTGTTTAAGTGTTCTTAATGAAAGAGCTGAATTTTAATTTGGTTTCCAAATACAGAAAATTTGTTTCACTAGCAACCTGCTAGGGTAAGACTTTGGGACTTTTTTTTCTTCATACTCTTTTGATTAATTTCTTTAAAGTATGTTTATTTATGCATTCTTTTATAAATGGAATCACAGCTCATTGTGTATTTCTCATTGGGATATCATTTAAGCATTAGTCAAGCTCTGCTACATACAGTCATAGGGTTTAATAGAAAAGATTACTTAAATACCAAAAGGACTGATTAAAAGAAAGCCCTGGTGGACTCGTCAGTAAATATTTTTAGAATATTACATATACCTTATAGTGTTAATAACTCTTTTGTTAATAACTGTAGACACTGTGGGCAAAATAAATTCCTGAGCCCAGATGTCTGTTTGCATAGACCAGAACCTTTATTCACTTCTTCATTCATTGTCAGGACCTGCCATATCAGTTCATTTTTTGTTCCTTTCTGAATATTCCTGGAATTTCTACTTTTCCAGATAGTGAACTAGACTCCAAGCCCATGTGCTAGACAGTCAGAGAACTGCAAAATTGCCCTACCAGTTTTAGCTCTAGGGAAAAGGAAAATTCAGAATGGGGGTGTGTGATGCAAGATGACTCGTAAGAACACAGACAGCTGCAGAGCAAGGTGGTACAGAACGTGTAGGTATTCCAGTTGGTTTCAGAAATACTCCCATGTGATAACAAAATGTGAAGCCAACCCAGAAGGAAATCACTGAGCAGGGTTATCCATGCTGATTTCAATGCTGGTGAATAAACTTTCCAGAACACATGATCTGTTGAGCCTTTGGCTGGAAAATTTGTCAAAATATACCCTCACTCTTCATGTTTCAAGGCTTGTCTTCAATTCTTTTATCATTTTTTATGTACAAAAATTACTATGGACAGCAAAGAAGAAGAAAATTACTAATTAAACTGAGAAGAAAATACGTATACCCTTTAGGGATGTTGGTTTACAGATGGCTGAATACTGTGCAACAGTGTACCCAGGTGACCAAGAAGGCCAATGGCATCATGGCTTGTATAAGAAATAATGTGTCCAGCAGGACCAGGGCAATGATTTTCCCCATGAACTCAGCATGATGATACTGCACCTGAAATTCTGTGTTCAGTTTTTGGTCTCTCATGACAAGAAAGACATTACGGTGCTGGAGCATGTCCAGAGAAGGACAATGGAGCTGGGGAAGAGTCTGGAACACATACTGATGAGGGATGGCTGATTAAGTTTGGGGTGTTTAGACTGAAGGAAAGGAGGCTCAGGGGAGACCTTACCTCTCTCTACAACTACCTGAAAGGAGTTCAGGTAACCAGGTGGTAGGATGAGAGGAAATGGCCTCAAGTTGCACCAGAGTAGGTTTAGTTTGGATATTAGGAAAAATCTCTTCACTGAAAGGTTTGTCTAGCAACAGGATGCCCAGGGAAGTGGTGGAGTCACCATCCCTGGAGGTATTTAAAAACATGTATTTGTATTTGTGGTTTTTTTTTTCCTTTAGTGTATTAGTACAACCTCCCAACCTTTCCGTGGAGACTTCAGTGACTTTGTGATGATTTACACGAGTATACTTGGAAGTTCATAGTGTAGCAGAGAGCTCTAGAGCAAAGACCTTTATTTCCCTAGAAAGCAAGAGAAATGAGAGTTCAATGATTATGTGAAGGGAAGATGTAAAACCATGACAGCCTTTCAAATTGGTTAATGAGTTTTGTAAATCTTTATGTGAAAACAGACATCATCATGCATGCACGAAGGAAGAAAAACAGAAAATAAGAGCTACAGGATTTCTGTACAGACTTTGCAGACACCTCAGAGAATGCTGAAATTTTCTTGTATTTAGACCTCATGACTTCAAAAAGGAAGAGAGACACAGAGCTGCTGAGAAAATATGATTATTGTTAATAAGTTTGGATGGTGTCTCATCAAAACCTTGTCTTCTAAAAAAATATAGGAGGAGAACAAATTCTTTTTTTTCTGATGATATTTTTCTGATGTTTACTTTTATGGTGATACAGATTTTTAACTACACAGTCCCCTATCCTCTTCACAATTAGAGTTTTTACTTAGCTTATGAAAAACTGGGTCTACAAAATCTACTTGGCATGAATGAAAAAACTGTGGATGTATTGACGTATACAAAATATATTATTTTTGCAAGGACTACATTAATGTTTTTTGATTGACTTATTGGAAGGGTAAAACTATAATACTATATATAAGTGAGAAAATTTGTATTTCTTTTTATTAGTGATGTAATATAAGGTATTGTCATGGTGACATAACACTAGTAATGCAATAATTAGAACCAATATAAACTTGATGCCTGAGCAATTTGAAAAATGTTAAAATTTTATTTTTTTAACATTAACCAAATATATTTTAAAAAATTGGAAAAGGAAGGAATATATACAGACAACATATGGAAATAAATAAATAAATGAAACTCTTCAAAGTCTCCTTCAAGGCTATATTTAATAAATCAGATAGTAAATATGAATGTAGTTAGCAAGTTACAGTGATTTTGTCCTCTTCCTATTTTATGTCTTTATTGGATACATCAGATTTGATTTAATAAAAACATAGATTGTTTACTGAAGTAGCCCTTTGACTTCCTCTAATAACTCCCACATAACCGGTTAGATATTCATTTTGCTAAGTAGTAAGTGCTTAATTGGCTTTATCTAATCTGAGTATAATCAGACAGTCAACAGAGCAGAGGATTCTTTTAAACAAAAGATCTCCTAAAGAAGGGATTGTCTGTGCTTCAGTGGCAGCCTCATTAGGGTTGCCATGAGAAAATTTCCTAGTATGGAGATGGGCTTCTAGTTAGGGTAGAAAATAAAAGAGAATGTATTTTAGAAGCTCTCTAATTAGAAAATAAGTGTCCCTGAGCTGAAGGCTGCAGCCACAGCCAAATAAACTGTTACAGAAGTTGCAATCCTGTTTCCTACAAGCAGAGCAAGTCATTTAAAGTAGCTCTGGATACTGGTTTAACCAGAAGTTGTTTAGAGGTTTTGGATCAGAAGAAATCTTCTTTTCTCTGGTATACATTTCCAGAGAAAAATTTCCTTCTTCTAGTAAAACTTTTTTTCATTTCACTAGGAATGGTGGGTTTTTTTCAGGCTTTAGCTACTAAACAGCTATGCTATAAGAGGAAAACTCCCAGGTAGAGTAGAGTGGACCTGTCTACTGATAGTACCAGAGGAAGCAGAAGCGTTAGCTTGAGCAGCTCAGGGAACAAGGCTGTTTCAGCTGTGTTAAACTGTTACTATTACCTTCACACCGTCCTCTTTTAATGAAAGAATCATTTTTACTGCATGCAGAATTGAAAAAAAAGCTGTGGAAGAATGATACAATACTTGTGTTAGGTTGCATCCCATTGAATGTAACATAGCAAGAACACAGAAAATGAGCGAAAATCAGTTCTGGAGTAGTGCATGTGTTAATCCTTATTCTCTGAGAAAAAGAAGTATATGTGGATTTGACAATGCCATTCTAGGTTCAGCTGTGAATCTCACAAAGTCCTCAATTGGCATAATAAACTAAATGCTTCTAATAAATGTTATCTGACGTGCAAGACTTGAATTTCTGAATGCAAACTTCCAGATCTGATGATGCTGACAATACTAATAAGCGGAATCCTTATGATATTAAATACATAGAAATCAATAGAAATACTAATTTGTTTAAAAAGTTGTTTATCTGATACTGTAAAATCATACGGATCTCCAAGTAACTAGGAAAATGGTGTGAGGGAAGTGAGTAACACATGAGAGCTCAGGGATCTCCTTTCAAAACAAGACCAGAAGTTTGTATATTTATGAATTCTGTTTTACTGTATCAAATGGCAAGTGACTGTGAGTCTCAGAAGACCTATATGATGATGTTTTCACAGTATATTTCCCTAGTGATTTCAAATAATCTATACCTTGCAGAATTTTTGAGCTAGTGCTATCTTTTGTTTATTAGATCTGGAGAGATTCCTTTTCTTAAGAATTTAATGCTCTTTTCAACTTTTTTTTAACACTAACTGCCAGCATAAGTTTCCACGGTACCAATGTTCCACAGCTACACTATATATTTTGTAACAGCACATAGTAAAATCACCTAGATATAGCTATTTTACATGCATATTTCTATATTCATTATGATTTCGTGATACTCCATCATGCACATACTCAGGCTCATCCAGTCTGGAAAACTGTGGTCAATTTAGTCCCTTTTGATGGTTCACTACTTACACTTGGAAGGTATTCAGTCCATGCTAACTTTATCTGAATTTACAAGGGGGCATGAAGCATCCACAATGTCTGTCACACAAATGAGTTCAGTAAGGCGCAAGAAACCAGAAAATTTTATTGTAATACAAAACAGAACTTTCAGACACTGGCAGATGCATAAATATAGACATAATAATGTATAAAAATCCACAAACCCAGACATACACCTAAATATTTTGCAAGTAGATTAAATGGGACTTCAAAATGCATCACGTAGTTCCTAAGTTTTGTAAGACCAACTGGACCCTCTGATCTGCTCTTCACTGCAAAAAGCTTACACTTTCTCTTTGTAGTGCCTTAAAGCCGCTCATATTGGCTAAAATACAGAGACACCTTACCTTGAAAGGCAAATCATTTAACTGTGATGATTTTTATTTTAATAAGGGATGCTGAAGAATGGAAGTCAAATGTTTTAATGACTAACTTTGGACCTGAGTTTAGACTAACTCTTGAAGGAAAATCCTGACTTTAACTCCTTATTCATCTTGCAGGTTCATGGAATTAAATTCAAGAACAACAGAAATATGTCCAGAGAACAGCAACGGGGCTGGTGAAGGAACTCAAGCACAAGTCCCATGAGGAGAGGCTGAGGGAGCTGTGGTTGTTTAGCCTGGAGAAGAGGAGGCTCAAGGGAGACCTCATCACTCTCTACAACTCCCTGAAAGGGGGTTGTAGCCAGGTGGGGGTTGGTCTTTTCTCCCAGGCAGCTATCAGCAAGACAAGAGGGCATGGTCTTAAGCTGTGCCAGGGAGGATTAGGTTAGATATTAGGAAGAAATTCTTTACAGAGAGGATAATCAGGCATTGGAATGGGCTGCCAAGGAAAGCGGTGGATTCTCTGTCCCTGGAGGTTTTTAAGATGAGACTGGATGTGGCACTGAGTGCCATGGTCTAGTAACTACAGTGGTAGTGGATCAAGGGTTGGACTTGATGATCTCAGAGGTCCTTTCCAACCCGGCTGATTCTATGATTCTATGTTTACTGCTCTGAATCTATTGAAAAATAACATATACTTGTCTTTTTCTGTACTGCTTCTAACCAGAACGTTCGTACATGGACACTCAATTTTGAGCCATGTGGTGAGGCACTTATGAGATACTTGGGTTATCTCGAAGTTCACTGCGAGAATTTACCACAGATGATGTAGTCACATGAAATGGGCCATCTGGTTTAACTCAGTATGAATTCAGAGCTCGTTACTGAATCTTCCTTTTGGGCGAAAATCAGAGACATAAAACTTGAAAAGGATTTATAAATCATAACAGATTTAAATATGACAGCAGGATTTATAAATGTGATTATTATGACACGATTTAAGGGCACATTTATAGCCAAATCAGATATATCTCAAGAGGTTAATAAGGTGGGGTAGCTGAAATCTTTTATTTGGGATTTGTAACTTGATTCGTAGATCTCTCGTTGAATTTTTCTATGTTACTTGAGAAGGCAAAGAATGGCAGATGAGTCTGTGGATTTTTAAATCCACTTTGGAATGAGTCAACTGTTTCAGAAACTATTAAAACTAAATGTGATCTTTAAAATAAAAGTCTGTAAATTAAAACACACTCTTGCAGATTTATTTATAAGATCTATAAATCAGAACTGAAGAAATCTTTAAGAAAATCATACTGTGAAAATATTCAATGTTTAAATGTTCCTATATTTAAAACTATCTGCCTTTTTTCTACAATCATCTTTTAGTTTGAGACATAAATAAATCCTCTGAAAGATTAAGAATTTTTCAAACAGAAGTGGATTCACTCCTGGTACAGCCCAAACCATGAATGATGGCTTCGGTAAAACTGGATTTATGCATTAGGACCCTAATTTCACTTAACATTAATGGAACAATTGGAATGTTAGAGTAGAGAGACTAAATAACCTCTGACTACTTCTGCAAACACCTCATGCTGCCATTAGTATACAGGCTTGAAGACTTTGCATATAATGCATCTTTCTGTATTGATTCTTATGAAGGTGATGGACCGTATTCTCCAACAGTTTAAGGTCAAGTCTACTGTCTACAACCACATGAAAGCAGGTAATGTTGATGTGAGGGTCAGTCTCTTCTCCCTAGCAACTAGGGATAGGTCAAGGGGAAATTGCCTGAAGTTGCACCTGGAGAGATTCAGGTTGGATATGAGGAAAAATTTGTCACTGAAGTAGTGATTGAGCATTGGAATAGGCTTCCCAGAAAGGTGGTGGAGTCACCATCCCTGGAAGTGTTGAAAAAAGTTGTCAACATGCCACTTTGTGATATGATTTGGTGGGCATGGTGGTATTTCGTTGAAGGTTGAACTTGATGATTTCAGAGGTCTTTTCTAGCCTCAATGATTCTATGATTCTAAGTCTCATTAGAGTTATGATGAGGTGAGTGGCCTAAGGAGAGCTTAGGTCACCATGCATTAATTCTAATTAATCTGCTTTCACACTCCGGTCAAATGACTTGTACCACCATATCTTCTCATTTTTTATTTCTTTCATCTATTTGAAGAAAAAAAATCACTCCTTTTTTAAGGGAAGATACTCTTTCATGCATGTCTTGTCAGGACAGATATGTTCATACACCCACCAAAAATCAACAGTAGTGTTAAACATTTTGCATTCTACTGAAATTTGAAATGGATCATAATCTTTGGCTGAGGAATTAATCTGCTACAGATAAGCTCACTTTCTGCAACAGCAGATAATTCTTATCTTGAACAAGTTGGATGTCAGCCAATATTACCATTATCACATTTCAAAAATAGGAGATAGCTGAAAGAAAGTACTTTAAAAACAAATAAAGTGAACTCCAAAAGTGTAACTAGCTTGAAAAAGTAATTATGAGGTTCTACAGTCAATATTGCTTCTGTATATCTCATCTGTTTGATTAACTGGTAAAAGTTACTTCCATCATTATAAATCTAGAAATATTTTTCTTTCGTAGTGTACTTGGTATTGCTTCATTTGTGTTTCAAATATGTATCAAATATGGGTTCAAATCCTCACTTAAAAGACAAGAAAGGAAAAAAAAATAAAAAAAATGTGAGTTTGCCTTCCCAATTGTGCAACCTCATTATACAGACATCTGGCACAGAGTGGGGAAGTCCGATTTTATATTTAATTACCATAAACCAGTGTTGTCCATCAATAAAAACCAAAATATCTACCTCTTTCTATATATATTTGGACTGAGACAGGAAGAATGTTGATACCTCACAAACTGGTTCTTAAAATGCACTGGGACACAGAGAAGTCCCAGCTGAGCACTGTTTGGAGTAGGATCTGGGATTCCCAGTAGATAATCGTGCTCTGTGTGTATGATTGAGAAATATTTTGCAATTAGCTCTTTTGTGGACTTTACTGAATATGGGATTCTGTACTGTAAACTATTTCACAGTCAACATCTCATCCGAAGAAGATATGCAAAGAAAAATTTTTAGTACATTAGGCATGTTTTCTATGAAAAGCAACAATGACAAAATCTGTGAGAAAATTCTAAATGATTGGCTTCATTCTTTGAGGAAATTATATGCACAAAAATCCAGAATAAAGTAGACAAAAGAATGCCACGAACAATATACAATGATTCTAGCAGCCAGTGGTTAATGAGGGATATTTTCTACAAAATTATTTTCTGATCTCTCACTCCTAATTCTCAAAGCAGAATGAAAAATTTCTTGAAAAGAAGAGCTGGAGCAAATAATCATAACTTTGATACTAAATATAGTGAACCAAATAAATATATTTGTAGATGTATCCCATATTAGAATGTTTCCATGTCCCTCAATGCTAGCTATCCTCTTTTCCAGAAATACTAATTTTCACTTTTTTTAGCAGGGTCTATGTTATGGATGTGATTTTTTTCGATCTGTAGGATGCAACATTTGCAGAATGTTGTCACACTGATAGGTGTGATTATACTGTTAGGGGTTGAAATTTTGGAGGCTACAGTAGTCAAAGAGAGCTATTAGATGAGTAGGAATCTAAATATATTTTGACTGTGCAGCCAAACTGATATGAAAATATCAAAGAAGGTGAGGGGTTTTTGTGGAGGTTTTTTTTTTTTTTTTTTTTAATGTCCTGTGACAAGTAGCATTAGCTTAATCTGGTGACATGGGAAGTGGATATAATTCAGTGGCAAAATCCATAAAGAAAGAAGAAATGTAATTAGCCAATAGATGTTCTGCACTGGCTTGTGAAGTACAGAGGGTGTGTTTAAGCCTTTGGTTCATTGACTTGAAGATCATTGATTCTCAGCATGCCCCAAGTTTGTCAGCTGCAGAGTTGAGCCCATTAGAAATTCCCACTGCAGACACACACAATGCAGTAGACACAGGAATGAGCTGTGATGTTGATTGTTCTAAGGGAGTAAGTGCAGTGGGGACTGTCCAGTGGCTATCACTGAACTACATCTGCAAATGTAGATGTAGTTGAGTGAGAATCTTAGTGACAGTACTCATTTACAAAGTCAAAAGACAGCTTGCTGAAGTCCAGCTTGTGGACCTATGTTTCATTTGTTTGTTCTCCTCCTTTGAAAAATGTTAAAGTGCAATAAAGAAAATGCAGTTAAAAAAAAAGAAAATATTTACTTTCTGCAAAGTCTGATGCCCTTGTTCTTTCGTTGCAGGCAGTTTGAAGTAATTAGAAAATTCTGTCAGATATTTGAAAAATATTTTGCTTGATTTGTGGAAAAGTCTGATTTAAAAAGTGACATTTAAAAAAAAAGTTTATTAAATAGTAATGAAAAGCTGAATACACCTGGTGTACTGCAAGATATTTTATTTTTAAATTTCCAAACTGTTTTTCAACTCCTGTAAGTTTTCAAAAATAGTGACAACATATCTTACAGAAAGTGTGAACAGCACGTGCTTCTCACAGATTTCTGTGTATCCTTCAGATGATGAGTATCTCCACACCAATCCATAGTTAATCAGTCTTCCTTACATCTCAGTAGAATTCAGACACCTTTGGTTTTATCATTTTATTTTATTTCACTCTATTCTATTTTTTATTTTTATTATTCTCTTCTATTCTACTTGTTTTTTAAGCATGAACAGGGGATGTTGAAAACCAGAGAAGGCCTTGCACATGGCTAGGTTGCTAATGTGGACATAGAGAAGACACAATAATCACCTGAAACAGACAAAGGTATCTGAGACTTAAAAGATAAATACCATGAGGCAGAGATTAGGCTAAGGACCTCTTCACAGATCATTAACACAACTTTCACAACACTGAGGAACTATGCACATTCCAGCCTCTGTTCCCCTTGAAAAACCTCCAGAATGAGACGGGACAAAAATGTCTCCTTGAAGTCTTAACCCTTCCATTAGCTAAAGACATCCAAGAGAACCTTTTCACTTTTTGCAATCAAAATCTGGGACAATAAAGTATCATTTTTTCTAGTGTGTTTCATTTTAAAATTGATACCATAATTCTCAGCTTGTCCATGAAGTAGAAAAGTCTCATTATAATCATGCCCTTGCTTTCCTCTTCACCTGGGCACAGCAGGAACAAGAGAGTCAGGGACTCTACCAAAATCTTGTTTTGCAGGGGCCTGATAGTGCCTCACAGAGCCAATCATTCACAGGCATCCTCTAGGGTGTTGTGTTCAGATTCCTCTTCACAATTAGAAGGATACCAGTCTGGTGTTTTCTTTTCCTAGCATCCACCATTGCTGTTTTACCTAGATAATTACACCTCTCTCTGTTCCTCTTATCAAGCTTAGAGGTGCAATTTTCAAAAGCATTTCTGCACTGGCAGTGCACTGGCAGTGCATTTCATGCTTAACAGTGTAGTTAAGCATGAAATTTCTACATTGTTATGATCTACTTCCTTTTAAATTGTCCTGTCAAACTCACTAGACCTCTTTGTGCTCCAAAACTGAGGAAACTTTAAACATATTTTTCTGAAAAGGGAGAAAGAGAACAAGGTTATATCTAAAGAGTGAATGGTGAAGGCAGTTACGAAGTTGGTTACACTTGGCATGTTTTGAGTGTTTTTTTTTCCTTTTCTCACTTAGCTTAATATGACATTCATCCTTTGGGATTGCTTGCATTACAGAGCAAACTTCTTTCCTTTCTATTTTGTCATCTAAGGCAATAATAGTGCATTTAACTTGAATGGTGGGTAATCTCCATGGATGAGATATGGACAACAGGACATGATCTGAAGTTACTCACATAAAATCCAATTGCATGATTAATATAAAATAATGCATATTTCTTAGCAGTAAAGACACAAGAGATTTAACTTTTTAAGCTGTAATGGGTGAAGTTTCATTCTCATCTACCATTTCCTAGTTATAACAGCTAATAGACAGAAAACCAATTTAATTAAACTTTAAGAAAGGCTAATCCAATAATGTTGTGAAGTAGATTTACCCTGACTCCATGTCAGAAATCTGCTACCAGACTGCTCCTTGGAAATGAATCTGAGGTTAACATTTCTACAAGTACTCTTACTGGATTAATGCAGGATTCAGACTGCAGGGTCCTGCTGATTCATCAATTTTTATGGATAAGCACATATGACTTCTCAGGATCATGTGGCCACGGAGACTTTTCTAATGAGAAGGAATGACCCTTGCAGAGGTGCAACACAAAAATGGGTGAAGTGGCACAATCTTTCCTGCCCTGAAAATATAGACTTTGAACTTGTATTTTTAGGCAGAGGTACACAACTAATCATATGGTTCTTTTGTTCCTCCAGATTGTATTATATCTATCTGTGACATCTGTCACTTTTTATGCAAATAGTTCTGTTGTATCTGCAAAGATTTTCTCTATGTGTAAAAGATTTCATAAACTGAGAACGTAAAGTCCACCTATGTAGACCTGTTAGAATGAGTCCAAAGGAAGTCATGAAGGTGCTCAGGGGCCTGGAGCCCCCTCTGCTGTTGAGAGAGGCTGAGGTAGTTGGGGTTTTTTAGCCTGGAGAAGAGAAGGCTCCAGAGAAATTTTAGAGCCCCTTCTAATACCTAAGGGAAATCCAAGAGAGCTAGAGAAGGGACTTTTGAAAAGGGCATGAAGTAACAAGACAAGGGGAAATGGCTTCGAACTTAAAGAGGGTAGATTTAGGTTACATATTAGGAATAAATTCTTGACTGTGAGGGTGGTGAGGCACTGGCACAGGCTGCCCCAAGAATCTGTGGAGTTCGCATCCCTGGAAATGTTCAAGGCCAGGCTGGTCCCCAAGATGGGGCTATGAGCAACCTAGTCTAGTGGAAGGAGAATTGGAACTAGATAACCTTTAAGGTCCCCTTCTAACCTAAACCATTCTATGATTCTATATGAAATTAATATATGAGCATTTTCAAAATCCCGTCATTGCAAACATGGAAATAACATAGCTGGTTCTTCTATTGGTATTAAAAAAATGTGTCCTTCGTCTGCCCCACTGTGAATGCCACAGTACTCAAATGAGAAGAAATAACTAGCAGGCAGTTTTGGAGGCAGTGATGTAAGGACAGTGGTTAAGCATGGACAAATAGATTTTTAGGCTTGTATTGGCTGGTATGTCAAACCATGAGCAGAATGAGAGAAAAATCGTATGGCATCACTGAAAATGTGTGAGTGGAGAAGCACCAGGTCTCCACTGATATGTTACAAAGACAGATAAGATGCTGACAATACTAATAAGATTTGCAAAAGAAAAGAGAGAGAAGAGAAAAAGAGACAGAAAAGAGAGAGGAGTAAAATAAACTTGGAGAACGTACTGAGTACTGTTTATTTCAATTGCAATACTGCTCAGATAAAGAGGAATTTTCTGAAACTGCAAATGAAACCTTTGAGGGAAGGAAACATGCATGTTTGTCATCTGCTGTTTTAAAAGCCATAGTATTGTTTTTTTTTAGAAACCTGAAACAGAAGTTCATCTATGATTAAGGTCTACAAATGGTGGCAAATTTTCTAAAGGCCTTCATTCATGGTTAATTAATTAAATAAATTAGGGTTGTATTAGATCAATTAAAACAGTAACAATGAACACATTTTCAAAGTTATACAGTAAGGCTCATTTGCATCCAACAGTTCCATTTATGATACCAATATTCAAAAATAGCTTAGATTCTGGATACTGAGTTTATCAAACTTTAAAATAAAATAAAATAAAGATTACAATACCGATAGCTACTGTATAGTTGAATTTATATGAAAAACTAGCATATTATCACATGGCTTCATGATTAAAAGTTAAATTTTATGCAAGACGGATGACTAAGTCCTAAGATAGAGGGATTAAATGTGCTTCACTAACAGATTGCAAAATGCAATTGTTAATTTTGTGCAAGAACTCATTACACAAGGTCAGCTAATAATAACACTCTTGTCCCACTGCTATTTAATATTCCTAGTCTTGATTGAGATGAAAATAAAAAGAGACTTCTGATTAAGTTATGGGGAGTACACAGAAAACCAGTGGTACTGTAAAACATGAAAGACGTTTGGTTGCTGTTATGAGTCAACCTGAACTGCCAAGCTTAACAGTCACAGTCTAAGGAAACATGATGATAAAGATTTGTGTAAAGGAATGCATTAGGAAACATAGGAAAACTCAGAGATTATGGCTTGGACTGAAAATATTCCACGGGAAAAAGAATTCAATCATGACTGGAGACAACTTGAAGTGCCAGTATCTGATGCCCCCAAAGTGCTGTTGGATGAACACTGCACTGTGTGCAAATTACTCCCTAAGAAGAATGAGACTTTATCATAGAGGATCATAGAATAGTTTGGGTTGGAAGGGACCTTAAAGACCATCTAGTTCCAAACTTCCTGCCTTCCACTAGACCTGGTTACTTAGGGTCTGACCTGGCCTTGAACACTTCCAGGGATCCCTTCCTGAGCTTCAATGTCTAAAACCAATAAACCTTGTGTAAGTAGCATGTTCTCTCTTTTTGCATGAGAAAATGTAGCATGAACTTGTTTGGATTTCTTAGTTTGTTCATTAGGCTGTAGGAAATATTTCTGTGATGATTTTCAGATTATTCACAACTGCACACCAGATGGGGTATCTTTCTAAGGTTCTTGATACATAAAAGGATCTATTTGCTGCTTGAGATGTAAAAAAAGACTCCTTAAAGAGCTGCTAAGACTCAAGATTCCTATGACAGGGACTAGAGGGAATTGCAACACATAGACGAAGCATTTTTCTTTCCACTGCTGAGGAGTACATAAAAATCTATATGCATAGAAATTTCATATTGAAAGATGCATCCAGTATATTTCTGATTACAACCTCCTCTGAAGTGTTTAAAATTCACAGTGTTTCAATACATTATCTTTAACATTTTTGGAATAAGCTCCTTTGCAAAAAGTACTTCTCCAAAGGAAAAAAAGCCAGACCAGATAGAAGAGAGAAGAGGGTTTTTTCTTCTAAATCATTTACCTTTGACTTCTACTAAAAGATATTCTAATTTTCAAATAACAATGTAATGCCCTCTGTTTAATAAAGAACTTTTTTTTTCTACTTGGAGGTTTTAATGATGAGTTTAAGGATTCATTTCATTGAAACAAAGGCCCTTGTTTCCCCGAAATCTTTTCTTGAACTGACATCCTTTTATTCAATAATGCTTTCTATAGCTGCACTACCATCAGTATTTTTATTCAGCATGGGCAACACTGAAATTAATTGAGCAGCTTTAGAGTACCATAGATTAATATTTTTTATTGACTTTTATTTGTGAATTCAAATCATATACTGTAAAGTTCTTGCTACCTATTTACTGAATTTACCTTTCATTGTACTGAAATGGTTTTTAGTTCATGTGTATTGATGCTTGCATATTCCTAAAGATTATGGCAACCATAAGGTTGAAATACTGAAGATCATCAAAAAAACAAATATGAAATGCTTATATCTTCAAGCACTTTGAGCACAGAACATATGAAACAAGCAAGAAGAAAGCAACCAGATGCATCTCCGCAAATGAGACTGAAAACAGCACTGAAGCTTACAAACAGGAAAATTTGGACACTGAAAGCAGATATACTGTTTTGTACTGAAACTGTGTGTTTCAATGGAACAGACTGATTTGTAGAAAGTAGGATGTGGTTTTTACAATATTTTTTTTAAAGGCACTTATTTTTCAGAAAAGGTCTGCTGGGACTACCTTTGGGAAGTGGGAGGCTGATCTTGCAAATCACAAGCACATTTCAGCATTACTGTAGATGAATACTTTAACCGTGTGCTTGATGACATCCTTTTTAACGTGTAATTTAGGTCTCTACCTTTTGGTTCACCATTTAAATTTTTGCCTTTTGTTTCCAAGAACATTTCCTTATGTTAGGTATCTTGAACATCAACAAGATAACTACCATGCCTCTGGTACAGACCCATCTGCTGCCATCTAAGTTGGATGGATATCATAGGAATTGTCACCATTCAGACATGAATGTCTCAGGGCTCCAAACTCATCTATGAGAGCAAGCTTCTGATAATCATTTTCCTAGGGCAAGTTTTGTTTATCAGTTCTAAGGTGAGTTATTAAACAATATTACACCTAAACTGCCTCAGACTTCTGATTTCTGCTCTGCAGGGAGAAAATTATTTGCATAGAGATCATTACAGACCTTTGGGATACTGAGTACACACAGATAAGGGATGTCCAAACAGATGTTCTCGTTATTGAAACATCAACCTTGAATGACATCTGTAGAGAAAGGCTGGAGCTGTTGGGGTGTCTCAATACATTTAACAATGGAAACCTGTTGCAGCTCAGAGTATATCGAATCCCAGTCACTTTAGCAATGCAAACAACATAGTCCACATGTAAAATTTTGAGTCAAGTGCCCTATGACTACAGTTCACTTATTGCCACTGTGAAAGTCTTCTAGAAAATCCTGCACTGCTAGCAATACTTTCAGGTCAGCAACGGTGCGACTAAGGTGGAAAAAGAATGCAAAATATGATTATTATCACAGCTCCCTAGTTAAGCAGGTTCTGGATTGCAAAGTAATTCTAAAGTTTCGGGCAAACTAAATGACATCTGAATTTGTTCATTCTTCATCTTTGTTCAGAAGATAAAGATATAGATTCCTGATGTTCAAAATTTCTTCTGTACTCGAGTCTTTCTTTGAGAAGGTAAGACATATAAAGGTTAGAAAGGATAGTCTAGAAAAACTAGTTCCATAGTGCTAGAATTTCAAAGCTCAATAACTATTTGCAAAACTATCCGGAATACTTTGACTAACCCTGAACATGGTTAACTGTGAGACTAGAGAGGATATCAAAGTGTTATCACTGTCCATATCTTAAAAGCATTTTGGTCCAGAGAAAATTTTTTCCAAACATGAAGTAAGAAACTCTAGTAATTTTTTTGGTAAATATGAACTTCTAAAGTTTCATTGCCAGTGTTTCTCTATTGTTGGGAAACCACCAGTACTCATCTCTTCACTGAAATACCTTGAATACTTCTCAATTAATTTGTAAAGATTTCTGTGGAACAGCATTCATTTACTATTTTCTATAAGCACCTTTAACAAAGAGAAGTACTCTCAAGGAACCTGATAAAGATAATAAACCACAGCCAAATATAATCATTACATCCATAAAACTGTTAATGACTTCATTACCAATTATAGGACAGGAACTGGAAGACTCGTGTCAGCTCAGAAAATCACCAACTGCCCAGTAAACCAGTGTTGGTTTTACGAGAGAGAAAGAAAGCTTTAACTCTGCAATACACTTGTAACACAGAGGAGAATTTGTGCTGTGTGACAGGTTTCTAATTACTGTAGTGTTCATTCTGAGAGAATATAGGATGTGATTCTTTGAATGTTATGTGTCAGATGTCAAAGTATTTTCGAATACTAAACACTTATTTTCCATGCATTCTTGGATGGAAATCCTCCCTCTCTAAATGATGAAGTTTTCACACATTTCTTTTATGGTAGAATGAAGAAAGATTAGGGATTTATGGTAGCAGAACTTTAGCTCCATGGGGAAGCCAGGCAATTGTTTTAAACAGAAATATTTTGCCCCAAATGAAAATATTTCTGTTTTGTATGTTTATTTTCTACACAAGGAAAATGGAACTTTGGTTTTCCTTTAAAAAAAGCAGGAAAACATTTGACCAGCTTATTCTATTTTGTGCAAATATTCATAATGTTTATGGTAAGCAATGGTAAGTATAAACAGAGAAATTATGACAAAGTTAATTTGTGTTTGAATGCTAAATTCAGACACATTTGTAGAAATAATAACATAGTCACCTACAAGTGAGTGAAAGTATGAGTCCATTCCTACCAAATATGTCAGAAAAAGCACAGCAACACAGAACCTACTCTCTGCCAGAACTTTGGGTGAAGATATGACAAAAAGCAGAGGCACCATGCCATGAGTGATGTCCTTTCAAGTCCTGCAGTTCTGTTCTTAACCAGATTATGAAAAAATGCAGGTTTAGTCTCTGTTTGCTCCTATGTACTATGTATGCCCATGAAAAGGGCTTCTAAGAGAACCACAAGCATTAGTAAAATAAAATGCTAACAATCTGTCCTCTTGGTGGTAGAATCTGACTGATTCATCCCTTGAAACTCAAGTATGGATTATTTCAAATAAAACTGACAGCATCAGCCATCTGTGAACAATCCAAGTACGTCTAACTCCTCTGACCTTTTCTCACAGTACCAACTGCCTTGGCAACTCTAGTCAAACCTCAGCAGACCCTGCACTCGGTTCCTGCACATGCTCTAAATCAATCAAATACTGTAAGGGCAATGTTTCCTTCTCTGATGTTCTAGCTGCTTCTCTGAGTGCTTCATCCATCATTAGTGCATACATTGCAGAGAATATTGGGTAGCTCTGAAGGTTATTAATGAGCGACTGAACTTTTTAGGTCAGACAATATGACAGATTTTCAGAACAGATTAGGGATTTTGGCAGTTCAGCTACAGAGGAAGAAAAGAGCAGTTCTCCAGATCACGTATATTGCATGTGCTTTGCAGTGTAGAATCCTCCCAGGGATCCTAAAGTAGGTGAGGCAAGGCTGGCAGGAAGAAGTTCCATTTTCTGGTAGAATAGCTAATAAGTTTGGGAGTAAGAGACAGGTTTTCAGAAGCAGTTCTTCAGGGGCAGGTTTCCACTAGTCATTTTGTAAAATACAGATGATTGTTGTTTACACTTTCCTATAATTTCTTTTCACACAGCCTTGTCCAGCATAGTGTGTGGTTTGATTACAGACTCTGAGACATATAATTATGAAATAGAAACAATAAATATTTTAGGGACACAGCACTCTACCAGCTACTAAGAAGAAAATTAACTCTATCCCAGCTGAAATTTAACTCTATCCCAGGTTTCAAATTTAAGAGGAACCTCACATCCATTTGCCCACACAAATGCAACCATTTTATGGATGCAACAGTGAACTTGAATAACATGCTTGTAGATCAAGAGTGGCATGCACTCCTGGGGAAAAATGAGAAAATCTAGATTAATCTCATTTGTAAAACATTTCTTTTAAAAAAAATACCTAGACGGAATATGTTGATATTTTTGTTGAAAGCTCAGATAATTCTTTTTACTAGATGTAATTGATTTTTATATTTATTGATTTTTATATTTTATTTTTAAAAATTTTCATCAGTAAAGTATTTTAAAAATATGACAAATATTCAACTTATGCACGAGTGAATGTACTTTCACACATGAAAAGCTCATTACATATAATGCATGTATGTAAATCTACATTCTCATGCAGATAAGTAAGCATACATATCCTATAAAATTCTGTATCTGTGTACTTACATGTGTGTTTATAATTGTGAAAATATTCCTCTGAAATACATGTTTACTGGACAAGAATTATGCAAATTGACCCATGACCTGCTGAATCGGGAGGTGACCACTCAGATGTTTCCACTTTGCTGTGACAGATCCAGATTTGTGCTGATCTACAAATTTGCCCTTTCATTCTCTATGCATTTGATTCCTATACAAATAGTTGAAGAAATTCAGATAGGATAACGAGGAACACATGCACATGGAGGAAAATTGTCAAAAATGTTATATAATTAGGTGGGTTTGGGTGAAGATTTATGACGATAGTAAAGACTGGGATAATTAATCCTTTCTCAACACATATATAAATAGAAAACAAAGAAAACCAGACATAGACATTCCAGGGCTTTTCCAACAGTGCAGAAATTTTTTCCAGAGCAGAACATTTTCAACTTCCCCCCACCTCCCCCCTGCGCCCGCTAGGTGGTTTATAATTTGTAAAAAAAACCCAACTGTTATGTTTCATTTCAGTAAACTTTCTCTATCCTAATTAATGCCATTATTCAGAGCCTGAGCAGTAAGAAACTATTAATTGTTTCAGTGGTGCTTCTCTGGTGCTCATCACCATAGCATCTCAGTCTCACAAACATTAATGAAGAATGGAATAATACAATGGTTTCAGTTGGAAGGGACCTTAAAGATCATCTAGTACTAACTCCCTAATAAAGCCCCTTCATGTTTTAAACCATCTTTTGAAAAGGTTTTTACTCATTTTAAATATATAAATCACAAGCATCCACCTGTTTCCTAAAAAGCAGTGACTATTCTAGTGACACATGGCCACTAAACATTCACTGAAGGCCTTTACTTTATTTGTCCACATTAGCCCTCTAAAATACAGAGGTACTACTTTTCTTGTTTTAGGAAGTATTAAAGTGGCCAGTTCAAGGTGACCCAAGAAACCACTATGTAACTTTTACCAAAGTTGGCTTAACAGATCCTTAAAAGAAGGAATATGGAGCAGTTTTCAGGAGATGGTGCATGAAACCATAACTGAAGCATTACTTCCAATAATTGTACTGACCTTTTGTAAGTGCTGCGATAAAACTGAGCACGATCTGGAACATATCGATGAGAACCACAAGTCACTTGAGAATACCTCTTCTAGATATCCATTATCTATATTCTAATGTATGTCCCTATTCAGCACAAGTTGCCTCCCAAAAAGGATACAGGGAAGAGTATGACAAGTATGGAAATCGGTCGACTTAGTATTATGAGTATGAAACCTCTCTGTGAACAATTCCTTGGGATCCCCTAAAGATGCGCATCTTACTACGTTATTTCTGCTTGGAGACAATGTGCTGAAAAAAAACTGGTTTGAACACTACATAACAAAAAAAAGCCCATAATGGCAGACCGTGCTCAGAGGTATGGCTATGGACCTGTGACTTCATGTCCCTCTTTTTTATGAAAAAAATGATAAGTTTAATATGGGGCTTATAGTTTTGTTTTCCTTTTTTTTCTGCTGGGATTTGGTTCTTTTTTTCCTGTAAGTCCTTACCACTTCCTTACAAAACAGGAGATCTCTTTTCCTGGGTGTTTCCTAGGCTTTAAAAACTCAAGAGCAAAGAAAGAGCAAGGAGATAAAGGAAATTTTGTGGTTACACAAGTTGCACTCTTTATATCACCTTATTATTTCTTCTATAAAAAGGCTGTTGGGCTTTTTTTTTAGCATTGATAATATAAATTGTTATTTGAATGGTTTAATGCAGCAGACATTTTAAGTCACTCCAAGAAGAATTTCTTATACTTCCTATTTATTTAACACCACAGTTATTTTTCTCAAAGTCTACTGTACTCTTTTATAATGAAGTTTTTCTTAGAATGAGTTTGGTTATGTCTCCTTTCTTCTCCGTCAGAGAACAGTGCCTGATTCAGACACCCACTTTCTCTACAATAGCCTAAATATACTCAGAGCAGAAACCACAAGTTAATATTTTCTCTTCTTCTCCTGTATAACATCTTCATTGTGGGGATGGGCGTGGAGGTTTTCTTTGCTTTGGACACTGTACAGAATACATACAACAGAAAAGGTGGAGACACATCTGCCATAAAATACCTGAAGGAATTGCTGTTACCTTCTGATATCAGCTACCTTTTGATATCAGCTCTGTGCAAGGGTGCATGAAACCTTATTCCAGCTCTACCACGTGGGAAGGACATGGACTGTTAGAGCCATGCCATTATATCTGAATGCATAAGTCCATACAAAATCTTTTCAAATACAGTTAATTTCTGATTTAATGAATATTTCATCTGACAAAAAATAATTATTTTTGTAATTCACTGAAAGCTCTTAATTTGTTGTGTCAACAGGGCTCCTCTTTTGTAAACCATTCAGAGTTAGTGTGGTTGGTAGACATGCTTGTGATTATTTACTGAATTGGAGCTAAGCAAAGGGAAAGAATAAATTGAATTTAATTTAAAAACTTTAATCAGATGCATAAAATAAATTTGCTAAACTCACTCTTAGATTTCTGTTTTCTTTATTCATTTAGGAAGAAAACACCTTAAAAACTATCATTAAATAGCTTAAAAATATTTATATTTAGAAATATAAATACAAAGTGACAGCACCTCTTTAAAGAAACCTGGATTGGAATATGAGATTTTATGTCAGAACAAAAGTTTTGCTCTGTTCATCAAAATGGGTAACACTTTCAGTGTCACATTTTGCCTGCATGAGCTTTAATTCATATAGATCTAATTCCCTTTCTGAGCTCTGTGAGCTAATTTTTTTTATTTGTACATGAGACTGGGCTATAGATTTCATTAATGAGGCCTGAGAACTTCTGTTATTCTGGAAAGGAAAAAAATGGAAAGAGCTTAGACATCAGAACATGACATATAGCTGCAGCGTGCAAAATCTTTCGTGCATTTTTGTCTTTGAAATTATTCTCTCTGTGCTCTCAAGGAGCTACAAATTCCAGGGCTGACAGCCTAATATCAGCCTTGATAGCCTTCACTCTGCTACACTCTCATGGACAGAGTACTTAATGTAAGCATATGAGATACCGTAATTGACACTCTGATCAATAAAGTCTGCCTGGCAAACTTGCAAAAGACATTGATGTGGGTTCCCAGGAGCTATTAAAATACTAGCAGAGGGGTATATCACATGCATGCCTTCAGCCACTCTGCTGCACAACGCCTCAGCAATGGTACAGTAGGTCATTAACTTTCAAACATTTTAATCTTCTGTTTCTTAAAGCAATAGTGGGTTTCTCTCTGAAGAAAACAGCTCACAAATGTTTTTTTAGAAAATAATATGTAGATATATATTAGTATAATGAAATGGGATTAGTTTGTCATTAAACTTTGGGTTACAACAGCCAAACTATAAGGAAGAATCATTAAAAGAAGGAAACATTCTATCTGAAAAGATAATCTTTTCTTCCTTGGTACCCTGGTTTTGGCTGGGATAGAGTTAATTTCCTTCTAAGATGATACAGTACTGTGGCATTTGAATTTAGTACAAGAATAATGTTGATAACACACTGGTGTTTCAATTGTCGATGAGTAGTGCTTACTAAGTCCAGGAATTTTCTGTGTCCCATGTTCTGCCAGTGAGCAGGTGCACAAGAATCCAGGAGGGAACATGGCCTGGACAGCTGACACAAACTGGCTAAAAGGATATTCCATAACATGGAACACCATTCCCAGTATGTAAACTGGGGGGAGTTGGCCAGGAGCCACTGATCACTGCTGGGGGATGAACTGGGGCATCCATCAGTGGCTGCTGAACAATGGTATTGTGCATCACTTGTTTCTCTTGGGCTTTAGTAATCTCTCTTCTTTTAATTATTATAATTATTGTTGTTGTTATTATTATTGTTTAGTATTTTCTATTTATTATTCAATTATTAAATTGTTCTTTTACCAAACCATGAATTTTCTTTTTTTCTTTCACTGTGAGTGAGCAAGTGACTATCTGGTATTTAGTTGCTGGCTGGAGATAAACCATTCAGAGACAGTGAATTCCCAAATACTACAGTCACTATATCCCATATAGCACCTATTTTAGTTTTGACTCTGACCATAAAAGTTTAAAATAAAGGCACAAACATTCATTATTAAGATCCAAGGGAGACATATAATTCTCATGCATATTTTTCATCAAGAATATTAACTCAGTTTAAAAAGGAATGACCTATTGTTTAGACTGCTAACAAAAATAATTTCTGGAAGAGTGGGATTAAAAGTTGAAACAATGATGTGTATAGGCAAACCTGAGTACTGATATGACAGCATTAACTAATAAACCCTCTTTTTTCCAGGTAAATTATGGCAACCAACAGATTTGAAATTCTGATCATTGTGAACAAGACACATATTCAGAACAACTTCAGTGTCTTTAATGAAGTCATGCTGAAAAAAAAATTCAAAGGTGGTGTTATTAAACTTTGTAGGGATTATGACTTAAGAAAAACACAAGTATGTGATAAGGCCTTCCTTGGTAAGTGTGCGGGTCTCTGATAGGATGGTTAATTTTCTTCATAGTAGCTGGTACAGGTTGTGTTTTGGATTTTTACTGGAAACAGCATTGATAACACAGGAATGTTTTTATTGTTGCTGAGAAGTGCTTGCACAGAGCCAAGGCCTTTTCTGCTTCTCACCCCACCAGCCAGGGAGGAGGCTGGGGGTGCACAAGGAGTTGGGAAGGGGGCACAGCTGGGGCAGCTAACCCCAACTGACCCAAGGGATATTCCAGACCATATGGTGTCATACTCAGCGAGCAAAACTGGGGGAAGAAGGAGGCAGAGGGGATGTTCAGAGTGATGGCGTTTGTCTTCCCAAGTCACTGTTATATGTGATGGAGCCTGGCTTTCCTGGGCCTGTCTGAAAACCTGCCTGCGCATGGGACGTGGTGAATGAATTCCTTGTTTTGCTCTGTTTGCATGCATGGTTTTTGTTTTGCCTATCAAACTATCTTTATCTCAGCCCATGAGCTTTCTCACTTTTACTCCTCTGATTCTCTCCCCCCCATTCCACTGGGCAGGAGTTATAGAGTGACTGTGGGGTGCTAAGTTGCTGGCTGGGTTAAACCACTACAGTAAATGCACCAAAATGTTTGTGGAATCCAGGCCCTGACTGATTTGCTCAAGATCACATTGTGAATAAATACTCAGCAGGGAACACAGACAGAACAATAACTTAATTGCACCTGAAACAAATGAATAATGCTATAGACTCTTCTCTGCTGTGGAATTTGCTATGTATAACCATGAATAGAGAGAAACATCTTTTCTACAGCGCATGGTAACACGGGAGCTCTGTAATTTGCTGGGCAGAGATTTTATGCTCTTAGTCTGTAATTCCAACACTTTACAATGTACAGGATTGCCTTTTTTTTTTTTTTAATCTATATGCATGTGCATTCTGGGAACAAGTGGATTTTTTTTTCAGAACATAAAGGGAAACTCAGTAAATGTAATTAATGTCAAGTCTCAGGCTGCTTTTTAGCAGCAGAACAAGCTGAGGGCACAAGTTCAATGAAAGCTGTGCACAGCAAAGACATGCTGGTGACTTGCATAGGTTCCAGTCTCAGCAGCTCTCTGCTGAGACTCCATTGCCTGTCCTTGGCTGTTTTGCTTTCCATACAATCTCATCTCCAGCCTGGTACGAAACATAAAAATGGTCAAGAAAGCAGCTGGTTTGGGGATGGTAAAGTCAGACAGGATGCAAGTAACAAACAAGCAGATAGAGAATACACATTAAAGGATTTGGCTAAAAGTACAAGCTTGCTTTGAAACAGTCTAAGGAGATATGGGAACAGGGAAATATAAAGCCATAGCTAAATAGACACTGGGGATTCCTCCAAGTGATGCACTGGAGACAGTTCGAGCTCTAAGAATTAGAGTTGGTTGCAGAAAGGTAGACCAGGAAACCACACAAAAAAAGAAAAAAGGAAATCAGAGCCACTTAGTAGGCACAAATCCATGCCTCAGAAGGTCTGCTGGCCTTCCCGGCATGGGGAGATCAAGACCTTCCTTTCCCTTGGCTTGTTACTGCAAAATGGCTGATGTCTCAACCTTTTCAGGGCCACTAAGTTCCACTCCCTGAGTCTGCTGCTTGAGCTCTTAAATTCCAATAAATCAAGAAAATTGACATTTCTAAAAATATCTCTTTTACCTATCCTGAGATAATTACAACCCAGGAGTATTAGAAGCATACATAAAGGCTTGTGAAGCCCCTGAGGTATGATTCATCTCACAATAACCACCTCTGTCTCATCCCATCTAATCATCAAATATCTCCCAGTTTCTCCGCCTCCCTATTCTTCACCTCTCTTCCCTTCCCTGTAAAGATGTCTGTGAAACTCAAAGCTGATATAAATAAATGGGAACAATAACTTAATTCCCATTGTTCTGTTTCTGGTGGAAGAGTTTCTGGGTCTTGTAGAGTGAGAGAAAGCCAATTCCCAAATGCTCATTGTTGTCAATCTCGCAGTGCTGAAACAGCTCAACCATGGCTGGGAGTAAATACAGAAAATGGTAACAAATGAAGGCTTGAAAAAAGGTGGTGTAACAGATGGAGAAAACTAGTTGGAGCTTTGTTTTATGGAGGGATGAGTGGTTATTCCAAAGGGAAGCTATGGAAACAAATGCTCCTTACACTAATTTGATCTTCAGAGGGGCTGAGTTTCTTCTAAAATTGAAGACTTCCTAGGAAGTAGATGGTATTTTTATTTTTGTTACCTGATGAAAACCTATAGACTTCATTTTTCAGCACAGAGGAAAACTAAAACATGGGCACTGGTCTTTAAGGACAGTTCCTCTATGTGCTGGCACATGGTAAAGTATTACTTGAGCACCTTATACTGCAAGGGCACATATGACTGAGAGAAAAATTAATTGCACTGATTTTTGTGACTACCAGTTCCACGTACAGAGTTAATCTACAGAAAGACATGATATAACTTTTGTCTACTGGCCAGCAGCATCAGCAATCAGTTAACATTTATTTCTCTGAATTGTTTCAGAGAATTGTTCAATTGTTTATGAAGCCGACTGTAATGATATCTGCCATAAAGTGCCAGTTGGGGTGTTACTCAATTCTGAAAGGATAAGAGGAGGGAAAAAAAGTGCTTTTACAACACGTAGCATAAAGATTTAAGGACAGGTAGCCTTATCTTCAATGTAGCAGTGAATCTCTTTATATATATCCTGAACTGGAAATCCACAATTGTCTTCTATGGTGGTTTGGTACTTGCCTCTGAACTAGTTGCCAGTGGTCATGGCTGGAGGAATGATACTGCATTAGTTAAACCCTTCATCACGTCCACAATGATGATAATTTTCCTAAGAAAAGTGAGTTTTGTACATAATCATCAGTTCAGCTGGCTGCAAGAACTTAAGACCTTATTATTACTGTACTATTACAGTATAGCTAATTAATTCCATCCAGTCTTTAATATCACATATAATAATTACTTCAGTGCTGCATAAAATTGTTACATTTTTGAATGTTAATCTAAGAAATAACTTTTGTCTTCCCCTCTCATTCTTATCTTCACCCACATGTTTATGAAGAAGTCTTGGCAAAGCGTTTCTCTAGGTTGTTCATTAGACCACTGTGTACAGAATATTACTCCTTCATTATAATAAATTAAAAGTTCTTTTCTAATGGAGATACTAGAGTGACTTCAATGCACACTTTCCTCTCTCATTTGCTGTAAGAACAGTTTTCAAAGCCCACAGGAACCAGGAAGCAGTAACATTGACAATGCAATGACTTTGTTACAGTTGGACCTGAATAATCAAAAAGCTATTACTGAACTCAAACTGAGACTTTGTCAAATCTGTTCAATAGCCACGTCAGATGATTAACTTTATATCACCAGTCTAGATGGTCTGACTTTCAACCAGAACAGTTTAATAATGCCACTTCGTTAAATTAGGAAGATAGACAATTCCTATTTCTGGATTCTCTTGCAAGTCTTTGTGAATAAGTCTGTGAGTAAGAGAACAGCTCTGAGATATTGGCATTTAAACTAACTTCAACATCTAAAGACGAGATGTTGAGTGCAAGGGAGGCTCCCTTCATCGACAATGAAAAAGACAGTAAACAAATTCCAACTGGTGAAACCATAGACAAAGAAAGGTCTTCAGTACAAATTGATTCTCTTCACAGATCTATTAAAAAAAAAATTATAAAAATCCTTTCTAAAAGTCATTATAAAATCCTTCCCAATAACACATGGGTCTTAGATTGGTTCAAAAGACAGGAATGTGCAGGAGACAATGGCTTTGGGAAAAAAGTTTCAAAAAATTTTCTTATGAACCTGGAGATACTTATATTAAAAAGTTACCATTTAGGAAAGAGAATAATAGTACAGGACCAGGCATAATTAATAAAATATAAATAGGGTTATCTTGACTACCTAGAAACTGCACCTCAGTCCTTGTTCAGGGAATTCTATGTATGCCTTACACATTCAAATGTTAAGGCTACCTCATCAGGTGTAAAAAAAAAGTAATAATGTATCAGTCTGTACAAACTGTTAAGATCAACTGAAGAATGCCCAGAGTTTTTAAGAGAAAAACTCTGTTATGAACTGATAAATTTCAGAGCTACCTCTTCTTTTAGACTTGTTAGCTGTATATAAAGATTAGGGGTTTAGGAAGGAATTTACAAAGCCCAGGGAGTCACACAATGGTTCAGATCTGTTAGCTGCTTCTGAAAATTTCAGCCATAACTGTTTCTTTTTCAGCAGGGTTGTGTTCTGTGTTCTGTTTACATACTGAAATCACTGATGGAAAAACATTGTTTATTTTGGGCCAGAGTTAAGGCTGTAGTAGTGTGATGAAATATGCATTTCCATCTGGTTGATCAGAATAATCCTCTTACATCTATAATGTATTCAGCATACGCCTTATGATATCTTTAGCCATTAATTCCCCTGACATTAAGAGTTTGGAATTTAAATATGAGGCTGTAAATTAGTGCGTGGTTGCATTTAGCAACTACACTTAGTGTTCAACAATTTTTTTTTTTATTTCTTTTGGAATTTTCCAGGTTTTGTGTCTTCCCTTATTAAAAAATTGATGAATCATATTATTGAATCAAAAAAGTGACAAAAAATAATGATAAAACATATTTTATTTCATCTTCTAATTTTGAAATCGCCCCTGGAGAAGTCTGTAGGTTTAAGGCACTGCCTGCAAATCTAAAACCACTATGTTTTCAGAAAGCTTGCACCAATGGGATTACAATACCAAGAAACAATTCATCTCCCCAGTAACTCTCCTTTTACTGTTGAAAGAATTTATCAATAGCAGAATCTCTTTTCCATTGTTACCTTTATAAAACTTTGGTGCAGACATGTGAAAGGACTTTCCCAACTCACCTCTCCAAAACACTCTTGATAATATCTTTGCCCTCTCACTCTGGGAGCCATATTCCTTTTTAGGAAATGAACTAATTGTTCATTTAACATTTTAATATTTATTTTAGAGTTGCTGTCATTAACCAGGGTGTCAGTACTTTGTTGATTTATTGACTCAGATCAATGTCTTTCATTTCTTCACTGCATTATAGTCAAACTCTACACATCTTTGAACTCACATCTTTGAAGCTGCATGAGCAGCTCTGCCATAATTTCCTCTGCGTTCTCCATTTTCTTCTATTCTCCTAGTCCCTTTTCTTGTTTCTCCTGCTGTCCCGATTTTTTTCCTATTGCTATCCTTCATCTCACATAATGTTTAATACCTTTAAATGAAAAGTCTATCGCTTCCAGGCCAAAATCTAGTGCAACACATCTCTTTGTGACCAAAAAATTAGGACAGGAATGAATTATAAAAGTCTAACTTTCACTTGCAAAGGCTCAAGGAAAAGTTGTAGGGTTTGTTTCGGAAAAACTCCCACCTATCACTCAAGGGTCTTTTCCCCAGAAATAATTTGCATTTGTAGTTCAGTTTCTGCATTCATGGATGTAAGAGTGTCATTTCATTATATGATTTCTTGAAACCTATGTAATTCTTCCATTAATTTTAATCATTGGAGGGATTCTCAGTGAGTTGTCTAGTTTGGGATCATGTCCTTAGCATGGTCCTGACAAAAGTAAGAAGCTGTATAATTCACAGGTAGTTTTTGCCATGGCATAAATGACGCTTTTTGAGACTTTAACAACCCATCTGCTCCTTACCAGAGATGAGACTGCAGTGAGATTGACCAGGAAAAAGTTGCAATTCCCCTTTTCAGTCTACCTGAAGCATTGATTGCATCATCAATAATATCAAAACAGTAATGGGCTTTGTTAGTTAACCTGTGGCTCTCTACAAGCTCTCTGGCTATGCACTGGGAAAAGACCTTAGCATTGTCAATAAAGAACAGCTATTAAAAATTACTTTGTTGACAGTGTTAGTGTTTAAAAAAAAAAAGAAGGATAAACTTTATCAGAACAAAATACTTATATCCTATGCTGCCTCTGGAAGACAATCATGCCTTAAACAATTACTTTAATGTAGTTCCCAAGATTTTCACTTCAGTTTTCTATGGATTTAGATAAAAGTCATATGTGGTAGGTGACCAGTTTTTACTGGTCTCTTTGGTAGTGGCTTAAGGCAGGATTCTTAAGCCTGTTGCACTAGAGTAGGTCAGGCTTTCAGGGTCAAAGATAACTGCTAGTCTCCTTTGAAAATGGGGCACTATCAAGGAGCAAAAGATGGGTGTGTGAACATAGCTGAGACAACATATTAATTGTCTACTATTCAAACTAAAGCACATTACTTACTTATTTAGTATACACTGAACAAACAAAATACCTGTGCACATGAAGGGTCAGAAATTTTACAGACCTCCCTCTCAAACAGTATGTCACAATATTTTATTTGTTGCCAAAACAACTCAATAATTAAATGCAACTCCTCTGTAAAAACATTACTGCATGAAATCCTAATTACTCTTGCGATAGAAAAACAAACTAGGCTAGCTAAATATGATTACTAAGATACTAGACCAAATATCTATTATTACTGTGTCAGTCTTCTCAACAAAAACCAGACAAATATATATTTTACTTAAGCAAGTGTATTTCCATAACCATTTCTGCAGCATGGATTTTTGTTTATAAGGGCTAAATACTAGGTGCTATTTTTGTACTTCTGAGAAGGTAAAAGACTTTTTTGCCTCTCAGTTGCCACTTCTACCCTTTCTTTACTTGTCTTTTTATGCTATAATTAAGAACTGAAATATTATGAACAAATATTTTTAATATAATGTGTGTACTCAGCAAATATATATATATACATATAAGGATATTCTTTTCCAAAATCAGCTACAACTAAACTACCATTTGTTTGCAAAGGCTGTGGGAAGTTATGTTGGATTTTGTTTTGTTTGTTGTGCTCAGTATATACACAATTTATCCTTTCTTTCATTCAGACTATCCTTGCACTTTTAGCCTAAATTGAAATTTTGTCATTTTTTCTCAGTGTTGCAATAATTGAGCTGTTCTTGGGGGGTACAATAAGATTTTGTCATACTTCCAGTTATTTACAGCATCTATTAAATCTCTTTAAATAGATCCTCTCATCTGTGTCAAGCATTCAAGAAGACTACACAAGCATTTGTGTTTTTCTGTTGCTCCTCTGCAGGTTTGTAGGTTAAACTAAAGACTAAAAATTAACATTTTATTCTCCTCGTTAATAATATTCTATCCAACTAAAAAAAGAGTTTCACATAAAAGAAATACTGCAAAGATGTGTAGCAATACTTTCTCACCATGAAGCAATGTTATTTTCAACAATTAGTAATCTAATTAGGAAAAAAGTTTGGCATAAAATAGATTTTATGTACTTAAGGTTTGGGTATGAGTTAAAAATCTTGATAACAGAGGACATGTTTATGCATCTGAAATTCAAATCCACATTAACATTTAATTATTAATCACTAAAAGACAAATTGTTCAAAAATTTTTCCATTTTTGTAGTGTAGCAATAATCAGTATAAACTATTTTTCTCCTCTTGAAAAAAGGGAAACACTTGGTTCTTAAAATATATGCTTGTAATGTTTGACTCAAATTACAATGTTTTGATTTTTTTACCTAAAAATATAGTAACTAATTCTGTGAATCTAGTGATAAACAGCAGTAAGTAGCAAGGTTCCCATAAAAAGATAAGAAAAACATAACCATATGGATTATTTTTTTGGCATATTTCTCCACCCTGCAGCATTTTGTGAGTTTCTGTGACAGAGTTTGCACTTAGATGGTCATATTTAATAGTCACTCCTGGACCTATTTTCCATAATTTTCTAATTAATCTGGATCCTATTTATGTTCCTGGTTTCCCAAGTACCCCATTGCATAATTATGCAGCATCCAACAAGTAACTTCATTTGGTTGGAAACCTTATTCTTAAATTTTAACAGTATTCTAATCCAAATAGTGAATATGCATTCCTTAGTGAGCTTTCAGTATCTTTCATTATATTAATCTTTTTTTCCTCTAATACTACTAAAAGAGACATGCAGGGGGAAAACAGAAACCCAAAAAACCTTAATGAGTGCCCTGAACCTTTCAGGTACTGCTCAGGAGGATCTGGTAGCTCTCAGATTTGAGATACGATGCTGAAATTGGTGTGAATAGTGTAAAAAGCTCATGAAAACTGGATGTATTGTAAAATTACATGGAGAAAAATAGATGCTATGAAAAAAATAATGTTTCCAGATTTCCTCAATCTTGAAATTATTTGACAAATCAAAAGTGACTAATGTGATTTATCAACAAGAGAACAAAGACTCTCAAAGAAAAGAATCAGAAAATCTCATCAGCTGACTGGTGTCCTGAGTCACAATAACATGTACCTCTGAATTAATAATTTTTTTTAGACTTGTAGAAAGAAATCTACAGCAGGATATTTTTGCAAAATAAACAAGTTTCAGCCTTGAAGACTTTTTTGATTCAACTGCAGTAGTTTTGCCTTCTATTCTTGGTGTCAATGGAATTTTTCCACAATAGAAAGTGAGGAATGGAGGAGGAAGGGAGACATTCCTCCCATTCTTAAATATTTTTTAAAGGAAAATTATTTTAAAATTACTTATTTGAAAGGTGGAAACACCTTCCATGCACACATAAGAAATTGCCTAAAATTAATTTTTCATTGAAAAGGTAAAAGAAATCATCATATCACAACCATCCAGACCCTGTCAGGCATTGTCTAAATAAAACACTAAAATCCACCACCACTGCTATCCAGCTGGGAAAAAGGAGTATTGTGGATCTAGCACACATTCATAAGAGTTTAACTGGATATTAGGGTTCAGCAGAAGGCGATAACTGTATTAAGAAATCATCAAGAAACTCCTGTAAAATCAATATGATTAATTAAATGCAATTGAAAACAGAATGTCAAATAACTTGCAGTCAAATAATTGTGAATAAATGCCTTGTCTCTTGACTTAAATATTTTAAAACTCCATGTAAATGTCACTTTACTCACATATGATCTCTCTAATGTCTTACTGTGAATTTCTAAGAAACTTCAGAGCATTTATATAACTTGTGTCACTGGCACTTAATATCTCTTGTCCTTTGATGACAACTGCTGATGTCTGACTTTGCTTTAGCAGGCTTGTTTCATGCAGCCAACACTATCTGTATAGAACTTCTGTTCAGCAAATTAAATACGTGCTTGTATCTCAGTGGAAACACTGACAAATATCACAAGAGAACAGTAGCAGTAATGTGCAGAGCAATGTCAGAGACAGCTGGCTTCTGAAATCCTTTATTTTATTTTATTCTCAGAATTAGAACTAAACCTCTGGTAAAATCTTCTGGTTGGGGAAGGAGCCAACTTGGAAGTTCTCCCTGTCTGAAACATTTGCTTCCAGCATGAAACAGGAATTCTGAGCAACTGGGCTGCACTACAATTAAGTTTGAATGATAACCAGTAATGACTTGATCACCAGGTTATTTTGTCCAGCCTGGAATTTGCCATAGATCAAAAGCCTTCCAGCGTTGCCTCAATGTGAAGAGTATGTTTTGTTCTCTTGGAAAATAAGAACCTCTGGTCCAACAATAGTATGTTAGCCTTCCTGTTGGCTTAAATCCGTTAATTCCACGGAACAAGCACTGGAAGAGAAGTTGTCCAAGAAAGTTTAAATGAGAATCTAAATTAGATGTGAGACATCAAAAAAGATTTTTATCTTCTTTTTTTTTTTTTTAATTTTTTTTCCTCCAGCACTCTCCAGGGACCAGATGCTCAGCAGGTATAAATTACTATAGTTGCACTAATTTCCAACTGAGCTATGACAATTTGCACAGATTGAAGATGTAACTCTAGGTAGCAATATTCTTTTCCAGGAGTGAATAGATGAACACTCCACAGTGCTGTCAGAAGAGCAGAAGAGGTCACGTTTTGTTAATGTGAGATATAGTGAACTGCAGGACAGATAGTACCACAATATTCACAGTTAATCATATCCTTAAAATAATTTGAGAATTAATTTCACTTCGGGGAAATGAAATAGTCATTTGATTTCCGATAAATGGCCTTCCTAGGTAAGATCAAAAGTCTACCTAGTCCAGTATCCTGTTTCAAACCATAATGAAAAGTGAAGATGCAGTGAAGAATTGGAAAAATAGGGTAAACGTGTAACAGAATGCTTCTACAAACTCAAATAATGTGTGGTTCAGGGACAGATCAGATCAGATCAGATCAGATGCACTGTAAGCCAGTGGAATTATGGTGGTTTTAAGTGAAAAACATGAATATATAATTAATTCTCTGGAATTCAGTCACTGTAAAATTCTGAGTTTACTGTATGTTTTCAGCAGAGTTGTCTATTTTTGTATTGTACAGTTTTTTTCCAAATATGTTGCAGCAGAAAATAGCATTTGGCATGAATATATTATTAAAAGTAGCTGATGCAACTAAATGGTGTCACTAATGTACTTAAATCAAAGTCAAAATTCAAGCCAAGTCAGTACAAAGAAAAATTGATAATGAAGTCCTTTCTCTATATTTCAATGTAATTACCATTTTATAATAAGAAACATTCTTTATGTATTAAACAGTTACTATGCAGTGTGTCTCAAGCTGTTTAATTTGAAAAACACTAAAAATTTGGGTGGAAAACAAAGAAGACAAAGGAAAAACCCTAAATATCCAGTATGCTTGAAAGTGGTGAACTCGAGTAATTAGTATGGGCAGAAGTCTAAATGTTTCCTCTGGTGATTCTGCCATCTGGTCTGTATCTTGTGGCCTTGCTAAATTGCACTTTTACAAAGTTTTCAGGTCTGGAAATACATCATGCCCTTTGTAGGTTCTACTTTTCGGGTTTAGCAGGCAGCAGTGGCCCGTGATCAATAGGATGATTAGTATCTCTCCAGATTAGTGAAAATTAAATATGCACAAAATTTTAAAATCTGATAAATCCAGCAACACAGGTAACATAATACACAAACAATAGGTGGAAAACAGTGGGCAGAATGAATTAGTGGGGCTTTATTTCTTTGGTTTTTTCAGGTCTTTTTGGAGGGTGGGGATTTTTTGTATTTTCTTATTTTTTTTTAATTTTACATGGCAAGCTCACTTGCAACATTTACAGTAAATTTATTAAGGTTAGAGTGAAAATGCCTTTAAAAAGAAAAACAAAGTCAATAATGATAGCTGGCTTTGAAATATAATTGAAGACAGCTGTTGTTCACTGCTAAGGAGTGTATCATGATGGAGGGCAGGGAGATAGTGAGAAATGTGGGACCTAGTTGTCTGAATTAATTATATCAAATTTAATCATTTAACATTATGCCATTAACATCAATTATTTTCATTCCTTTGAAAATTAATACAATAAATATTCATTAGACAAAGGCTACCATTCCTTCCAACATTCTAACAAATTTATTTATAAAAAACTGAATGAAACTGGAGAAAAAAATAATATACAAATCGTCATATGCTGATAATAAATGAGAGACGAGAAAACTTTGTTTGCTGTGATAATATTGCTCTAAGAGTTAACATCAGCAGGGCTGGGCAAGAGTTTGAAAGACTACAGTTAAAAAAATTGCTTCCATTAAGGAATATAGTTTGCTTAAAAATATAATAAATGGTTGTAAGTGAACATAAAGAAGAAAAATATTATATCTGATGCTGCATGACATTCAGTGAAGATGCCCACAAGACAGTGTCCTGTATGTTTTCGGATATGCTGTTAGAAAAGTACTTTAGAATTAAGATCTTGTTGTGTTGTTTCAGCTATTCGGGTTTCCATACAGTTTTAGGCCAAGTAACTGGCATTCATTATACGGGTAGTATTATATCTACAATGCCTTACTCTCTTGCACAGAAGTAAATTCCCTCTTGACAAGGACAATTTGTCTTTGGGCTATTATTACCATCAGTTACTTTTCTGTTGAAATGAAAGTTCACTGCTTACTCAAAGGACCTTACATTTGGAAGGTCTTCAGAAACACAGGCAAATAAAACAGTTTTCACTAGAAGACTGCTAAAAGGAGCAGAGGAATGAACATGACATTTGTTACACTATTAAGTATTATTTTTTTGCCTAGGGCTGTACATCATAGTACAAAAACATTCTATTTAAGCATGCCAAATATAATTAAAAGTGGTTTAATTAAAGAATGCAATTATACTTTCTCATGTTCAAAAGGGAAAATAAATAAAATGAACCATTGTAGAGGCCTCATTGAATTGCACAATGACAGAAGTCATTAACTGATCTCTGGTTAAATGGCACTCATCTGCTTCCAGAGGAAATATGCCTGTGCTATAGGTCTGTGACATATTTCAAAGTATTTTGCCTTTCATGTATGATATGTATGAAATATGCATCCTGTTGACTGGGAGCATAATCAGTAGATGTATTTTGACAGCTAAATGGCAAATTTAAATGTGACTTTCTTTTTAGTGCTCTGGAATTTCTAGGGGTTTTTTCCCTTGCCCGTGTAATATTTAAGGGTTTTAAACATCTCATGCAGCTTACCCATACTGAATCACTCTCTGCATCTAGATGTGTCATCATGTCCATTAAGTGTAAGTTGAACATGCTGCTCCGTTTTGATTTATTGTCTTAACAATGTCTTTAGACTCCATTGCATGGTAACTGTTGTACTGATTATTGCTGGAATGCAGAGAAGCAGCAAATTCAATGGACTAGGGACTTTTTCTTGACTGAGAGAACTCAGCATATTTTATATTTAAATTACAAAGACAGTTAAAATGTTTAACTTTGCATGAAATTTTTTTTGGGGGGAAGGTCTATCTCTACAGTTTTAGTGGCTAATTAAGAAAAATCTTTTAGAAGATATTACTGTGCAGTTTTATAGTCCTCGTTACTGAAGGGTTTCAAAGCACTTTACAACTACTGAATTGGTTCCTCAGCTAGTGCAGACTGCTTTTATACACAGATTTCATGAACTTATTTTAATGAAGTTATGACAACATTATAACATTTAAGAAAACATCCTGTTGTCACTGTGCATGGTATCATTTTGTTCATTTTACAGAAGAGTGGAATGAAGGAGAAAGAGATTAGAAAGTAAGATTAGTTCACCTATTTTTAGGGATGTGATTAATTTAAAACATCTAGATCTAATGATAGTCTGGCATGGGGCTTAGTGACACACACATAAGTGGGCTTATAATGCCCTAGGGTATTAGACATCCACAAGGAGCCGACACAGGAATGACAATATCTAATCATTATGAATCTCAAACGTGTTAGACACATATGTTTAGGATGTGACTTTCACAACAGATACCTTCTGTAAAGTAAGCTGAATTATTCTCTTGGTGCCACTGACTGTGTTTCATGTGATTGACCAAATTCACCTCTCTTGGTCTCTGTTGTTTCTGACATCTCCATGCAGATTTCCTGGGCACCTTAAGGCAACTCAATTGGTCATTTTGCTTTTTGGAGTTGACACTTACGTGTAGACCTCTCATTTAATGTCTGAGTTTAATCTCACACTAGATGTTTATATTTGAGGCACCAGATTTTAGATCACTTTGCACTTAATGGATAGGAACAATCACTTTTAGGATATGAATCATCTGTCCAGTTTGAGCAACTATCATAAGATGAGAAGTCATAATTATCATAGTTATCTAAAATCATAATTATCTAAAATATAAATTCTGTTCCACTTGACTAAAATAGTATCACAGTTCTTCCTGAAAGCTAAACATGCTGTCTGCATGATCCGGTATTTGAAGTGAAGAAATGTCTACTGCAATCCATACACTAAGCCAAAGACAATAACAAAATCAGAGAACCTGTAACGGTCCTACTAAAGCCAATGAAAGGAAACTGAACATGTAAGTATGCATGGTAGCAGAATGGCCAAGGAAATAAGAACAGATTTTAGAATAATACAGTAAACTTGAATACAGCCATATAATTCTATAAACAGCCTTAGAATTTGTTAGGTGTATTTCAAACCTAAAGGGAGTCTTCTCTAATTGAATGCTCATTTCATTTTTTCCCAGATATGATGTAGTGAAACATATTAGGTTTCCCTGTAGCCTTTACCTCACTAAATAATTTATCAATCTGTACAGGGTCTTATACCTAACAAAGCTGACCTTAATTCATTACAGAATGGGCAGTCAGAAATGGTATAACCTTCATAGTTAGCTTATCAGGAAGTTTAAACTCTATCTGTTAACCAGAGAGCTTCCTGAAAAAGACAAATGAATAAAACAATTTACTTCTATAAATTCCCTAATTTATGTCTATCAACCTGCAGAACAAAAGTGGCTCAGTCTTGAAAGAAAAAGTGTTACTTGAACCACAAGAAAGAAAATTGTGCTGAAAACAGACAGAGAGGTAAACGTTTTGTTGTTATGACTGTAGGGTAGCTATGATCGAAGAGCTGAGGGTAATTGTATGAGGTTCAACAAGGTGAAGTGCCAGATCCTGCCCTTGAGTCACAACAACCCCATGCGAGGCTACAGGCTGAGGGTAGAGTGGCTGGAAAGCTGTCCAGCAGAAAAGGACCTGGGGGTTCTGGTCGACAGCAGCTGACCATGAGCCAGCAGTGTGTCCAGGTGGTCAAGAAGGCCAAGGGCATCCTGGACTGTATCAGCAATAGTGTGACCAGCAGGACCAGGGCAGTGACTGTTCCCTGTACTTGGCACTGCTGAGGTCGCACCTCAAATCCTGTGTTCAGTTTTGGGCCCCTCACTACAAGAAATACGTTGAGGTCCTTGAATGTGTCCAGAGAATGGCAGTGGAACTGGCGAAGGGTCTGGAGTACAAATGTGACGAGGAACAGCTGAGGCCTCAAGTTGTGTGAGGGGAAGTTTATATTGGTATTAGGAAAAAATTCTTCGCTGAAAGGGCTGTCAAGCACTGCAACAGGCTATCCAGGTAGTGGTAGAGTCACCATCCCTGGAGGCATTTGAAAGACACAAATATTTGGTTCAGAAGAACATGGTTTATTGGTGGACTTGGCAGCGCTAGGTTAACAGTTGGACTCAATGATCCTAGAGGGCTTTTCCAACCGAAACAATTCTATGATTATATGATAATATTTCAAAGATTATATCAGCATCTCCACCATTTTCTTTTTATATTTTATAGGTAAGTAAAAATTCCTTTGAATATAAAAACAAAAAAAAATCTGAGTGCTATATTGGAAGGAGAAAGTGAACAGGCTTGAATTATGTTAAAAAGATTAAAATTATATTGGAGACACACAGGAAGATAAACTTTCATCATCATAACTGCAGGTTGCTTAGGATATGCATTAAGGGGAAAGTGAGAGGTGGGAAGCTCAAAATGAGTATATGTAAATACATCTATAAACCTTTGTTTGGGACAATTCTCATGCCTGTGTTCTGGTGGATGCTGTTTCCACTTCAGTTTGTAAATCTTTTTCCTACCACAGAAATCCAGGTTGGGATTTATCTTGTCTAGCTTTAAGCAACATTACAGACACCTACATGTGGGACAATTACCTGCTGAGTGTGACTGACTTGCTGTAGTCATTCACATGAATTGCTTTTTTACTTTAAAGGGAATAGAAAGTGATTAGCATACATAGTAGCTGTCTAAATTTCATCACATGAATCTCACCCTAAATAATGACAAAGATAGTCACCACACTATGTATATAATATCCAATTTATGAAAAGCATCAAAATCACTGAAATGAAAAGCTATAGGTGTTCCTGTTTGGAAAATAAGCCTGTGTACAGCTTAACCACCTGTTCAAAGAGGTGTACTCTGTGTAAGCGCATCAAACTGAATAAAAGTATCAACTTGTGATTTCATTTGCCCATTATGTTGTTTTTAGGGCTTGAATGTCATCCAGAGAAAATCAGTAGAAAATCCTAAAGACCAAAAGCAAGTAAACCCTGATGAAACAGCCCACATTCAGGGGATAGTATCTGCCATGTAATAAGAATCTATAAAAGCTAATGCTCACGGGGATAGTGCTTCAGTACTGAGCATCTACTATATGATCAGCAGACACAGTCTACTAAGGAACAGTATAATGATTCAAGCCTGTTATAAGCCAATAAGAGTCCAGAATTATTCCCTCACTACAACCACTTTTTGTCTTGGGTTCTAACTTGCTAAGCATCATCCTAATTTGAGTTTGACTAATTTACCTCTTTCTAGTTGTTAGTATTCCAGCAATGAAGAAGAGTATGTTTACAAAGAAGTTTGCTCTTTTCCTTGTTCTTTTCGAAGATTGAAAGCAGTGCAAAGAGGAAGAAATTAATTAGGAAGAAAGAAAACACTATGTTTTCTTTTTCTCCTAAAGACTTACAAAACTATATAGTATAAAACTAAGATCAAGCAAGAAAAGATAATTTCAAAGGGAGTCAAGAAAATTATTAAACCCCATCGTATTCTTAGGGGAAAAAGAAATCAAGAAATCAAATAAGAAAACAGGTCATTGTAGGCTAGAAGGAAACTCCCTCAAGCATTGTAATTCATTATTTTCAGTTTAGTATTTTGGTGTTTGTTTTTTTTTCTTTTATTCTAATTAAAAAACACATCAAATTCTTCAACAATCAACATAAAATGTTTGAGAAACTATGGAAATTCTGTAGATGTGCTTTCTCAGGTTCTAAATGAATTAAATTTTTATGCTTACCGTGGAAATTCTACAGGATTAGTAATTGTTTTTATTACTTCATGAATGTTCAAGGTTTTATAGTTATCAGGATGACATATTAGTTTGGTTTCAGAGTTTAGAGACTCTTTGTCCCATGGCCATTTGTGGACACCAGGACAATAAGCATTTTTGAACTCAAAAAGCATGAAAATGAGGACCCTTGTAGGTGGCATGTCTCCAAAGTTGCCAGAGTTGCCAGGCACATAACAAAGCATTCTGGCAAAGACATGAAAAGAGGCCCTCTGAAAATGCAGGCTCTACTCTAGAAGGTCTGGATTCCTGGATCTAAGTTTAGAGAGATTATTTAAAACCAAACCACTTCAGTATCCTAACAAGAAAGAGGGAAACCTTTCAGTGGAATTCAGCCTGTAATTCAGTCAAGCTTTTGTCAAACTCAAGATATTTAGTACGAATTTTTAGAGCTGATGAAATTGACGGGTTTGATCAAACTTGGCTTTTTTAAGAAAAATTCTGGTCTTAATAATTGGGGGGTTCATAATACTTTGATATTTTTCATTATACAAGAGGCAAATACCATTATGAAATAATATAAAAATTACTTACAATGCATATTCAGTGTTCATAAAAACAGAAAAAAAAATCATACCATAGGGGCTTCTTTCCTGCAACCTTTCATAAGATTTAAACACTTTATCAGAGTTATCAAGGAATAGCATAATTGTTTTTGTTTGTTCTTAGCTGTCAACTTATGCAGGTTTAGAAATATAGTTCAATTTACTTCATATTTGTGGGCATTTGGACATTGCAGAACACTTTGAATCCAAACATGTATGGTACTCAAAGGTTTTTTTTGCTTGATCCCAGCAGCTCATTTAATATCACTCAATTACTTTATCTCATAAATAACTTGTGAATCTCAGTCACCTGAGACCTAACTCGTCCAATTGCATAGGCAACTTTTGAAAATACTGCTTTTATGTCCCTATGGCTCTGAATGTGGATATTGAGCACTTGTTTCTCTACCTAAAAAAAAGCCTAAGAGAGAAAAAAATAAGACTATAATACTAAAATAATAAGTGAATATATAAGAATATGATATGTATAATATATGATTATATATATATTTAACATATAGATATAAACAAATTATAAATTGATATAAAATATAGTGCTCTATGAACATCAAATGAAATGCTCAAGCACATCAGGAATTATTGACTTTCTTAATGAGTCTGGTATTGTGTTTTGAAAGAATCTTATAACATATTAGTGCTATTCTGATAATCTTAAAATAGTAGAAATGGATAATTACTAAGGAAAAGTCTTTTATCTTCTTATAGATATTCATATTAAGTGGAAGTTTTCCAAGTGCCTGTTCCTAAAATGTCAGATATTTACATCATCATATTGGTGACAGAAGTCTTCAGGTTTTGTTTTATAAATTTACTGATGCCTGTTGAAATATTATTGTGAAGCAGTCAGATACAGTGAACTAGAATAAATAATTACCTTGCTTACCATAAATGCCTCTTATTGCCATCACTTTAATACTCACACCCATATGATAAAAATAAAATAATGTATTTTTAATAAGAAATTGAAGTTCTTTTATTGCTGTAATGAAGTAAAATTTCATGCCTCTCAACATCTGAAAATGCTAAGAACAAGGATAGCTTTACTTCAAATTCAATGGAAAAGGCTCTTCATCCAAGCACAGCATGATCTTTTTCACAATTGATACTGTTATATGCAAGGAGAAAGAATAACTCATGAAATATTGGTAGCCTTCTTACTATGAAATCTAAAGAAGTTCTGTTTATTTTCTTTGTAACCCCACAACTTTAAATGTCTTACTTCCAAATTTGAGAGCCTGATTAATCTTTGGAACACAAACATCTTCTTTTCAAAGGCTGAGTGACAGTATCTTTCCCTCTGGTAGGCAGAAGAAAATCTCCCGGTAATTTTCAGGACATTGGGATGGAAGAACGAATGGATTTGGTGATAGAAATCATCCCTCAAAGTCCTTACATTAAGAAATTCAGGAGTCAACCCCCACTAGTACCTCACCCTAGGATGTAACATCAGAGCTGCTTTTATTTCTGAACTGTACCAGAAGATCTGTAGTTTCTCAGCATCTATAGAATATAAAGGCTGAAAAGCCCCTCCAGCAGCCTTTGTGGCACCAGTGTTGGCCAGGTCCTTGCGATCTGTTCTTTGAACAGGGCTCAATCACTGCTTCTGCAAGAAGTCTTCAGAAACTGATACTTAACACAGCACTTCTGTTTTATATTGCTTCTAATTTAACTCTGCAAATGATAAATCATCTAAAGAGGTGTAAATGAGGGCAGATTAACCTTTGAAACTGCTATTAGGAGCTGCTGATTACCTTATACACATCAATGAGTGTTCACTGGAATCTGCATTACATACAGAAAGTTTTTAATATCAATGTATTGAATATGCACGTTGTAATACATCTGCATCATAAAAATAATTTTCTATATTTTCAAATTTTGAAAATAAATTTTTTTAATGGTTTTCTTGTTTCTTTTATTTCAATTTATTTATATTTAAAATATAAATACCCTCTTGGTAATCACATAGATGATATATTGGATTATAATATACATGTATCTTTTTTTGCAGTTCCTGTGAGGTCTTCAAAACATCAGTATTTATGTTGTACCCTTCCTAGTGACATCTATGTCAAATGACTTCCTTTTGCTTAACAGGAATGAAACTGAAGTGTTGATTATTAACCCTCATACTAAATTGCTGTTGACTGATTTTCCTTTTCAATCAGCTTTTTCTCTTAAAGAGGTGTTGATGAAGCCTGACTGAAGATCGTGACAGCTATTCTATTTAAAAACAATTCTATTTATATACCATATGATTATATTTATGGATACACGTGACAAAACCTGCTTTCTTATGATTAGTGAATCTTGTATGAGAATGGGACTTCCTTTCAGCAAAATGTCAGATATAAAACACAGCCCTCTCCCTCTCTGAAACCATCATTATTTCAAATGTCTCAATAAAGGAGAATGGAACATGAACTGAGGGCCCCACAGTAACAACTACCAGTGGGAATGCAGGTAGAGAAGTGGTTTAGGCATACAAGGAAAAAAAAAGAGGGGTAAAATAAAGTAGTTTGATATCTTGCAATTATTCTGTAGACCAGCTCTGGCTGGTAATATGAAAGAAGGCAAGATAGTAGAGGTTAGTTGTTTCTCAATTTCTTTTTGAAATTGTAATTTGAGTTTCTACTTCACAAGAGATTTGGTCCATAAAATTTATGTGGTGTCACTGAGGACCATCATACTAGTTTTTAAACTCTGATGCCTTAAGCCCCTAATGTTTTTTTTTATTTAAGACTTGTAAATTTTATAGGAAGGTTTAAAAGCAGAAACCCCTCTGTCCCTTGTTCCTTTCCCTTGTTTACACATTCCCTAACCCTTTTACCCCATTCTATGCCTTCTATATCAACCTACCCCTGAATCCAGTAGCAGTGTTTAGTCTTTTGTCAAGGTAAAGGCCTAGACTGTTTGGAGAACAGCGTATCAGGGCCTAAACCACAGAGTACGGTCAAAAACTAGGTAACAATATACCCTTTCTACTCTGATGAAGCTGAAGATGATGAAGTAGGTGGTCCCAAAAAGACCCCAGACCCAATTCTCAGGGGGAGGGCCCGGGGCGGTCCAGAGGAAGGGCCAAAGGGTGGACACATCTGGGATTGGATGGATAATGTTATAAAATGTAACCTCTCGGGCACGGCCGGCACGCGCGGCTATATCACCTATTGCCTTGGCAAATAAACCCTTTCTTATCTCACCCCTAATTAACTGCTCCGGAGATTTTTTCAGAACCAAAATACACCGGCAGCAACTCTAGTCCAAACATTAAATTCTTAGCCCTTAATTTGGCAGCAATAGTCCCTGTAACTGCACATGGAGGAAGTTAAAGGCCAACAAAAAAGGAATTCCAACAACCAGATCAACTAATCAAATGACTGAAAAAGTTTAAGCATTGGCTATTATTTCCCTTATACTAGATTTGAGAGCCCCTGTGAGACTGTCACTCACAGTTCCAAACCCCTTTCATCCTAAAGTCAATTTGTTTCTAAGTGAAATGAGCTTGTTCCATTTATTTTACAATAGTGAGGAAGGAACAATCACGATGTGGAGTTCATAATATTTATCAAAGAGCTTAGAAATATGGTTCATGTGCATTATTGGTCTTCAGAAATAAAAAATATGTACCTTTACCATGCCAGGACAATGTCCTAATAGTCACATGATCAGCCTTACTCCGACCTAATTCCAATAAAATGAGTTTAAACTGGAACCTAAACTTTACCAATAATCAAGAACAGACTTAAATTGAACTAGGTAACTGAGTGAAAGGGTGTGGATGTTCTGTGTCTGGACTTCAGTAAAGCCTTTGGCATCATTTCCTACAGTATTTTCCTAAAGAAACTAACTGTCCAGTGATGGAGAAACTGCATGGGTGCCCTCCTTGCTGGGTAAAAAACTGGCTGTCCAGGCCTAGAGAGTGGTGGTGAATGGAACTGCAGCCAGTTGGGGTGTGTGGACTTGTCAATGCTGGCTTAACGATTCGATTCGATCATCTTGAAGACATTTTCCAACCTAAATGGTTTTTTGATTCTATGATTCATAATTTACAGTAAAGTGTATGCTAGAGGTTTTGTGTTATTATTCTCTGGGCGTAGACCTGAGTTCAAAAACATTATATAGCTTATTTTCTATTAAGCAATTTCTAAAATGAAAAATTATTTTTAGCTGCTCTCTGTGCTCCTTCCAGATTTGCAAGGTTTCATATGATTCCTAATTTACTTATTTTCCCAGAAAAATATTTTCTCCCATGCACTATAACAATCATAAATAACATTGGGATAACATATGGGCAACTGAATTGCTTAAAACTCAAATGCTCATGTAAGGAAAAGATGGAAAGCCAATCCCTACATAAGGCGCTTCATACTATCTGGCAAGTTACGTGAATCACTGTGTAGGGAAAATATTTATCAAAATTATGAATAAACAGTTATCAATTAATAACATGCATAAGTATATTTCTGGGGATACTATTTCCTGAAGTAAAAAGTCTTTAATACAGCAAAATAAAAAGTAATTCCCCGAATATTCAAAATGCAGATTTTGCAGCTTAAAATACTCAAATAAGGAATAAATAGCAGTACTATAAAATGAATAATAATTACAGAGGAAAATAATTTAGTCTGCCAGGTGGTGCCTTGTCTGTCACGTGAGAGTCTTGAGATTCAGTTTAGATCAAGTTAGATCCCTTTCTCAGGAATATGTTCATGAAGAATTTCAGGACTAAAATCTACTAAGTAGGTGAACAGACTATTCTGACTGAATTTCTTACATATATGGAAGAATATTATTTAATGTACTGGGCCCAGCATTAACTCTGTAAATTATGAAGACTCCTCTGCCTGCATAGCATTATACTATTTAGAGAATATTAATTACAGTATAATTAGATAAAGATGGGAGAAAAGGGAATATGGGTACAAGACAGTAGAAGTTGTCATGATTGAAAAAAATAAAAACACAATTAAGTGCTTTTCACTATGGTATTTAGTCCTGCTAAAACGTTTTGAGAGCATCATACAAAGCCAAATTCTGAGAATATCAATTAGAAAGAAATTATATTCATACTTTCACAAAATGGTACAGAAACGACCTTTTCATATATAATACTATGAAAAAGCCTGCATTATGATTGAGGGAGAATAGATTGATTTAGTGATATAAAATCAGATGCGATTTGATTTTACAACTGAAAGATTAATAAATCCTTTGTATACCACTAAATAGTACTTAAATTTATAGAGAGTATTTTAACAGGCTTTCATTTCAGAAAGCAACATAAAAATAAGGATTTTTTTGTGGTGCTTTTTGGATTTTGAAGGTCAGAATTATCTGTTATGAACTGTCTAGAGAAGTACATGATAATGGGAACAATGATAAGATTTAAAAGTTATTGGGATTGAGGCCTTTGCAACTAAATTTTGACTTTAACACATGAAGGACTTAGTACGCTTAAAAATAGAAAGATTAATGACTGGTGAATCATAAAATATCCAGTTACAATAGTAGTATGTTTCTTTCTGGGAGAAATCAGCTGGTTTCTGAAATCAAAGACAGAAGAGCACAGGAAGATATTAGCCTATAAATAACAAGATAAATATTAAGTCATAGCCAGGTAGAACTCAGCCCTTCACTGTAAAACTTCCATCAAAATCTACATTGTGTGAAAAAATATATGGGAAACTAAAATCATGCACATGGTTTTCATTGACTTTGTTAACCATGAAAAGTTAAAAAAAATTACAATTAATATATTAAAAAACAATAAAAAACATTCTGCAAAAAAAACCCACCTTTATTTTCCCTAATCTTTTGTACATTATTAATAAATATTTTACATTTGTTTTGACATGTTATTAGAGCAGTAGAAAAACAATTAAAAACACTTTTGACTTTTTTTAATATATTACCTAATAGAAAATTCCAGGGAACTGACAAAATTGAAGATTTTTAAAATTATTTTCTGTCATACTATTTTTCTTAAAAAGTTAGGAAAAAAGAATCACTTAATTTTTGAAACTTCCTATATTCACCTTTTTTTTTTAACATATTCTGTTTTCAAACTTCTCTAAGAGATTATAAGAAATAACCCTCAATGCAGTCCTTGTCTACATGGAGAAAAAGTGCTTTTCTTACTTCAACTTTTCTTACTGTGACTATTAGCTGGACTCAACAAGATTATAGAATAGTGTGGAAAACTACATGGAGCCACACGGTGCTGTGGAAACCTGGGAAATGATAAAATAAGCCCATGCTCCTTTTCCTGTGCCTGTGTTGTGAGAATGGCCAAACTTCTTCCCATCAAAATATCCACATGGGTAAACCACAATATATCTTCCTGGTTTTAGTGAGCAAGAGGATTCCAGGTGTAAGCAATTGTCGAGCGACTGTAAACCTTGATTGCCCTGGGTGCCTTAGTTCTTCAACACACATTAATTTGGGTTCTTTGAAAGCCCCCAGTACTACCACAGCCTTCCTATAGACAATACAGAGCAGTACAACCAAGGGAGTTGCACTTAAAAGATTGAATCAGACATAGATCAGCAGTCTCCAGTCAGTCACTTCAGTCTTAATGGGAGAGCATGGCTAAAGAAGTTGAATGGTGATGGTGTTTCTGTCTTTGCAACTTTTTGCTGCTTCTTACAGCCATTTTGTCTCCTGTGCATGGTCTGGCCAGTGAGCCAGATGGTCATAATATCTAATAAATGTTTTGAGTGAATAAAGTAGATACTGCTGTGCATTGAGAACTGAGCATCAGATGTCAAAAGTAATGTGTTTATGCAGTACAACTAAAAGAGAAGGCAGTGTAATTGAAGGACACAGAGAAACAGAGGTGTGGTTTCTACAAGAATGATAACGAGAATGATTAGGAGATGAAATAAAACCCTCCTCCATGAATAGTGATTGCAAAGAATAATGTGATTTCCTGTAGAAATTAAACAAGCAAGAGGGGGCATAATAAAGTGTTAAAAACCAAATGTTGTGTGGCAGTAGGAGTGAGGACTACTATTCCCCCTGGCATAAAGCAAGCCTTCAATCAAACAAGAAAGGACAATTGCTGATTATTTCTAGACAATGAATAATTAGGCCATGCAATACACAGCTGCATGAGACAAAGGGAGACTGGACAGTTATATGACTAGCAACACTACTGACTTAATGATTCAAGTTTTGGGTAGGGACATAAAACCCCATAATTTAAACCAATGTCTTTCAGCCATTAATAACAAATCTTTGTGAATTAACGAGGCTTTTTTATCTTTTTCTGCACTTTTTTTTTTTGTAGCTTCTTCTCTGCAGCTACTATTGAAGACAATAGAAGATGAGATGAACCATGGTTTTGATGCCTTATGACTTGCACTACACTCTCATGAAATGCTACGGCATATTTCACCACAGTATGTGATAGACTTCTAATTTTGAATACTGTTCAATGTAAATATATTGCCCTGGGAACAAGGTATAAAATTATCTAGTTCTGGTAGAATTATGCAGAACCTAATAATTTCCTACTAATTCTCACACTCGAACTCTAAACTGCTCATCTAGCATCAGAGATATGAATATTTTCAGAAGTAGCACTTTCTGTAATAAATTTTGTAACTAACGGGGAGCGTAGGTGCTAGAGATACAGAAACCAAGCCTTAAAAATTTCCACAGTCATCCCCTTTCAGCTTAATGAGCTGACACTTGTACATCACTCAGCTGGCTGATAGTAAACCTGTCCTGATCTGACCTCCAGGCCATGCAGTCAGCTTCTGATTTACTGCATGATGTTTTTCAGAAAAAGATGACTTTCTGTACTGCACACACATTTGGGGCACACTGCACAGAGAGTTACTGTGGGCAAGCTGAGCGCAGTCTTAATAAATTCTGTTTTTCTTTTTTGTTATTGCTGATATTTAAACAGTCCAGCAGTTCCAGCACCTACATTTTACATACAAATTCATTTCATAGTGTAGCTTTTCCTGAATACTTTGTTTTCTGGAACTCTTCTTGTTCAATAAAAATTTATAAGTCAGGAAGCATCCAGGAGATGCAGAGCTGAAAGTTTGCCATTCTAGGGATAAACATTACCATTCATGAGCCATGCACTTGTTAGAAAACTATCATGTTACCACTGCTTGGCCGAAAACAAGAGAGAAATCTAGATCCCTGAGGATTAGCAGGACCTTTGGAGAGTGAAGCACTTCCTAAATTGGCAGGCCTGTATATCATGCTGGATTTAACTCTGTAGGAGTCATCACTCCAGCAGAGTTAATCCTGGCAAGCTTTCACAGTAATCCTGTCCTTGAGTAACCTGAAATGATTGTCTTTGGCCCTATTCCTTAAAGCAGCCTTGCCATGGAGAAAGGTTTAGAATCACAGAATGGAAGGGACTCACAATAATCATCAAGTCCAACTCCTGGCCCTGAACAGGGAACTCCAAGAAGCACACCACGTCCTGGAGAGCATTGTCCAAATGTTACTTGAAATCCATCAGACTTGGTGGACTGTCTTCCATTGTGACTACTTCCTGGGGGAACCTGTTCCATCACCCAACCACCCACTAGGTGAAGAACCTTTTCTTAATATCCAGAATAAACCTCCCCTGACACAGATTAAGGTCATTCCCTTGGGTCCTGTCACTGGTCACCACAGAGAATAGATCAGTGTCTGACCCTCCGCTTCCACTTGTAAGGAAGTTGCAGACCACTATGAGGTCTCCACTCAGTCTCCTCTACTTCAGACTGAACAGACCAAGTGACGTCAGCTCCTCCTCATACAGCTTCCCCTCAAGGCCCTTCACCATCTTCGTTTCCCTCCTCTGGATGCTCTTAATGTCTTTCCTATATTACAGTGCTCAAAACGGCCACAATATTCAAGTGCAGAGCAGAGTGGGACAATCCCCTCCCTCAACTGGCTGGTGATGTTGTGCCTCATGGCCCCCAGAACATGGTTGAACCTCCTTGCTGCCAGGGCACTGTTGACTCATGTTCAACTTACCATCAAATGGGACACCCAGGTTCCTTTTTGTGATGCTGCTCTCCAGTATCTCATTCACTGTTCTTTATGTACATCCAGGATTGTCCCATCCCAGGTGCAGAATGCGGCACTTGTCTTCATTAAACTTCATACAATTGGTGATTGCCTAGCCTTCTAATTTTTAAGAATAGGCTACAGAAATATCAGACATGATACCAGAGAGGAATGAGAATGCATTTTATTCCTGGCATAGACAACTTGCTGTGTGGAATTTGTGGCTCTGTTAAGGATGTATTGCCGTTGACAAGCAGAGGACAGGGATGTGAGATGGAGGAGTGTCAGCAAATGGTGCTGACAGAAGTTGCCCACCTGCTGTGACTTGAACCCTATTTTTCATAAATGTGAAGAGAACTAGCTCTCTGCTTCAAGATGTGGGGGTGGATTCAGTGGGGAGACCATTATCACCTCAAGGGACGTAGCATAGTGACAGAAGCAGTTTATTAGCTTTATATTGCAGGTCAAGCTTTTCATACTTCTTGGACCAAGGAGAGCTCAATGAAACGTCACAGAAAGCTCAAACATGTTAACATCCATTATGTCCTCTATATAACATGTTAATCATATAGATACGTTGCCCAGGGAGGTTGTAAAGTACTGGAGTATACGGGTCATTGGAAGTCAAAAATTGTTTGGATATGATCTTGGGCAACCAGCTTTTGGTAGCCCTGCCTGTGAGCAGAGGGAAAGAATGGGTTGGACAAAATGGCTTTCAGAGGTCCCTCCTAATTTCAACCATTCTGTGCTTCTATTAAAGTAATGACAAGGCAGATAATTGTTTACTTAAAATTGGTATGTTTTGTGGAAAAATACTACAGTTTTTTATCATCATCGCTTTTATCACCATGGTTAGAGCTCAGTGTCAGAGAGTGTCAAGACCGCTCAGTCTTGTAACACCAAGGCCAGACTAGTGAGGCTGACCAGCGCCTCTGACACATTGGTGATTATAACAGCAGGGGAGAACCATGATCTACAACTCCCTCCACATCAGTTAATTGAACATCTGTTACCATTCAGTTGTACATGCTCCTACATGGAGCGAACATTTTTCTTATCCTGAGGTACGTAAAAACTTCTCAGTAGCTGGGATCATACTCTTTCCAGTGTTAACTTCTTCCCAGAAGAAAAAGAGATGCAGTAGGGTGACATTCTCAGAAATGTGAGTTCCAATTCAACTTCTTCTAGCAAAACCTAGGAAACTTTATTCCTAAGGGCAAGTAAATTTCATACAATGGCACAAAAACTACCCTGAGGCACAAGGAAGTAATGTTGCATGAAAACAGAATTTGTTTCAGCTTCAGATCCTCTGCATAGTTACCTAGCACCTGGCACTGGAGATAATACTGCTTTATAATGGCAACTTCCAAATTACACTTTTTAACCTGTTATTAATCTTTCAAAACCAGAAAGTATGTACAGAAGATGCAGTACTTTCAATTGTTCTACTCAAGCCCACATTTTCATGTGTCTATGTACATGCAAAGAAATGACTGAGCTCTCTTAGAAACACATTCTGTCTACTATGCAAAATCAATATCTTTCAGTAAAAAAATATTTGCAACAAAGTTCTCATTTAAATGCAATCATCTGGGTCAAATTTGTTTTGGAAGGATGAAATACAAAGGTAATTTGACATAAGATTAGAATGTTTTATCACTGCTTCATTGGGTTGTTTTGCAATGATGTAAAGCTACACTGGATAGTGTAATCTGGTGTTCAGGGCTGGGGATGAGGAAGCCTGGATTCACTCTTTCTATGTCTTTGACATACTATGACCTACATAAATTTGATATTTCACTTCCCCTGGTCTCTTCTAGACATCATTCCATGTCCTTGTTTCTTTTGTTCAATTTTTCATCTATCCTACATGCTGTCTTGTTAATGAATGAATTCCTTGACTTGTTTTGCTTGAGAGTATGGCTTTTACTTTACCAATTATACTGTCTTCACATCAATCCACGAGTTTTATTATTTTTACTCTTCCAATTCTCTCCTTCCCCCTCTCTGTGACTGAGTAGGTGAGTGGTTGTGTGGGGCTGTGTTGACAGCTGGGATTAAACCACAAGTATGGATATTAAATACCAAAGCTTCTAGTCCAAGTTAACATAGTCTTCATAGAAAAGCTCTAAAGTTCATTATTGATTGTCCATCATGAATCACAAAATACACATCTAAAGTGATATAAACATAATCTAAATGTGTGTGGGTAGACGTAGTGTATTTTCAGGGGTGAGCTGGGGTGGAAGGAAAGGAAAGGAGGCCATGTACTTTTTCCAAGTCTTATAAGATTTTATAATGAACTATAAATGAAAACTTGATTTCAGTGCGAATTTCTGGATGCTATTGTAAATAGTAAGTACCATTAGATATACAATCTCAAGTTACATTACAGATTTTGTATTTTTATGTTATAAATATGGCCCTAATAATATTTATTTCACTGATTTTCAAACCATTAATAATTAGTTGCCAGAGCAGTTTTAGCCACTGCCTGAAAATCAGCAAGGTCCTTACAAGTAAATGGTCCAATAAGTCATGGGATCTTCCTTCCATGGAAAGATTTGCTATTACGACTAGCAATGCCAATAGCAAATAACTACAAAAATATATTATTTATCAAATAGAAGGAAGACACAAAAAAAAAATTTAAGACATTATACTTGCTTAAATCTTACCAATATTTTATTCTTTATCTATTCTATGCAAAAATATGGCTTTTCTTGGAGATATGTATTATAAATATATTAATTTTGTATTTATTATTATTTTTTATCATGTTTATGACATTAAACAATGTTCAGAGAAAAAACATGTCTCTGTATACAGAGATAAAAATGCTTATTGCAGGTATGAAAAAGTAGTACTCTAGGCTATCTTAAAGCACACCTGACTCAGAAAGACCAACAATAAAAAGAAGAACAATAGTGGTTCTTTTTTTCATGGCATGTCTAAGTAGTCAGCAAAGATGGGATTTCAAGGATCATGGAAGAATAGAATGGTTTGGGTTGGAAGGGACCTTAAAATCATATAGTTCCAAACCCACTGCCATGGGCAGGGGCAACTTTCACTAGAGTAGGTTGATCAAAGCCCCATCCAACCTGGTGTAACAATCAGATAATATAGAAATGCTAAAAAAGTATTTTGCCATTATTTCTGCATGTGAAAACTTCCTACCAAAAATTCTCTGTCAGCTACCCTACCAGAAACCCTTACTTCCTACTGGAGTTTTCCTGCCAAAAGATCCTGCTATTGTTTATGGTTCTTCGAACATCTGAATAGGGTTACATGCCAAAAAAACACATACAAATTCCTTTAAACACTATAAAAGTTGAGGAAAAATTTTGGAAAATCAGGGAGAGGAAAGGGAAAGAGAGAACTGGTTACTGTAGCCAAGCATCTCTCTGCCCACCGCCCCCTCACCTTTTCTCTGCCACTGCACACTGCCTGTCCGCCACTGGAGACTGAAACTCTGCCGGTCTGGAGAAGAACTGAGATCCACCATGCCACATGAGTGAATTATACCTTATCCTTCTACCTTTACTATATTTCTGAGGTCCAAAATGTTCTGCTTACTGAGGATCGAGGATCGGGACCCTGCCTGGCCTGGGACATGGCTCAAACGAGAGCAGTAAAGCCACGCATCCTGGCTGCATTCCAGAGAACTAAGCTGCCAAGACCCCCCACAGCTAAAGAGTGTCCTAGTTAGAGCAACTGGGACCAGTTCATCACTGTGTAGGTGTAACCCAATCTGTGTATTCTACACCCTCTATGTCATTTCCCAGGAACTGTTAACAGTAGACCATTTGCAGCAGCTGCCCAGAGCACACCTGACCCCTCTGGCTATAAGCTGGGTGTTAAGAAACCTGTGAGATAGGAGGATGTTCCTATCCTCACACCAGTGATTCAGGTGTAGCACCTCCACACCTAGCCTGAGGGCTCATGTCTGCTAATGGGCCACCAAGGATTCCAAAAATATCTCAGGACTCACAATCACCCATTGTGGAACTCCCTGCCCCGGGGGAGGTACGAGGCATTCCCACTCTAACCTCAGTGGATACGATCTTGGGGTCTTGGGACTTTTGGGCTGCCACTCTTTGGATCCAGAGGAGGACCAGGGCCTCGGCCGATCTGCGGCCACCACTCTCGGCCGGACTGCAACTGGAACTCTCAGCAACGGGTTTTTCTTTCCTTTTGCTTTGGACTCAGGGGGAGCATGTGGGGCTCAGCATGGGGGCCAATGAACACCATTCTGTTCGTGCCCCAGGGTACTGGGTTATACATCGGGGTTTTGTGGTTTAAAACCAATTGTTTGTCCGTATAATTGTATTTATTGTATTATTGTTATTAAATTGTAACTCTGATTTATAATCTCTTTTGAGTTGGGTTCATTTCTCCTGCCAGTTTACCTTTAAACCAGCACAAAGCGATAACACTGAAAATCACCAGAGAAAGGAAAAAAAAACCCAGAAACTGCTCCTTCCCACCCACCATCTCAGCAGAAAGGTAGTTTTAGTGGTAACTTTCCTATGATTCTAAAAGTAATCTTATCTTTTTCCAACTCTTTCTTATTTTTTCCTCTTTCTCTTTGCATCCCTTACAATTAATAAAATAAAAATATTGAGGTTTTGTATCAACAGATAAGTTTGTTTGAGTTTTAATTTTGCTCTGGGAATACTTGAATCTGATGTTCTTTCTGCAACTTTTAAGCAGATTGTAACACCTGGCCTTGAACACTTCCAGGGACTAGGGTATCCACAGCTTCTCTGGGCAACCTATGCCAGTGCCTCACCACCCTCACAGTAAATAATTTCTTCCTAATATCTCAAGTAAACCTGCTGTCTGTCAGTTTGAAGCCATTCCCCCTTGTCCTCTCTCTTCATGCTCTTGAGCTTTCTTGTAGCCCCTTTAGGTGCTGAAAGGTGCTCTAAGATGTCCTTGAAACCTTCTCTTCTCCAGGTTTAATAACCCCAAAACTCTCTTCATGGTGAAGAGTGTTTCCCATGTCCCAAAGAAAAATGTGCTGCAGCATAAACATTGAAGATTTTTGAAAAGCCTGTATTTTTTTCCCAAGATTATTAAAGTAAGTGAAGATAAAAATTAAGTAGTAGTGAGCAAAAAGCATGAAGTTTACAATCTGTAACAAGCTCTCACCAGACCTACACAACATTATAGAGGCACTTTAAAAATGCAAAAGCCTCTAGCATGGCTGAGAAACATTTAACTTGGCTGGCACAGTGAAATGTGTTGTAAAAGCACAATTATCTGTGAACATATCAAGTCTGATCAAGCTCTTTTCATACCTGGTTCTGAATACAATTTTTTGTCTGTACACTTTTTTATACTGTTCATTCTTTCCCAGAAATACATCCTTTTCACAAAAGCATATGTCAAAACAGACATATCCACAAGCATATGCACACGTTTAAAATAGGTGGGCTACAAAGTCCTTCTGTGTCAGGGAACTTGGGGCCATGAAGCAGCAGAACTTGGATTGTGGGTTTCAGTCAAAACCTAGTCATTAGGTCAGGGCAGATTTTTTTTATCAGAGCTGAAGAGAAGAAGTGGTAGTGGTGGGGGGCTATGGAACCCGAGCTTCTCTTTGGCTGTAGAAGGGGAAAGAGAAAATTTCCTTGGACAAAGTGGAGGAGGCTGGATTTTGTCCTATGGGACCTAATTAACTATCCCCATCTCCCTTCTTTTATCCAGCCTCACATTGAGCTCTGTCAGCAACTAAGACAGGACTTTGATCAATCTTCCACTCACCCATAGCCCCTACTAACCCCACTGTCACCTGAAGGAGGGAAGAACCAGCAAGTTTCCCCTTCTGCCCCCTTCTAACCCACAGAGCTCTCCATTGCAGCCTATGAGCTGCATTTCTAACAGATCATTCAGATGGTGAGATATCCTGAGGGGCACTGAAGCAGGAAATGCAGCCCAGCAGCATGTAACAGGATCAAAAAGGACACAAACAAGAGGGGAAGACATGTTCTGCATAACCACACTTGCCCAATTATGGATTGAGACCCTCTAAACAGCAAGGGAAAGTTCAAGAAATAAACATACATCCTATTGCTTTTTATTCCTTCAGTGTCATCTTCCATCCTACCTTCTTGTTCCTCAGTGGCAAGCCTGGTGATTATTTCCATCTGTATTGAAGGCAAAGATGACATGGGTACTAGCTGGCAATATTTGAAAGCTGTGATGAGGACTGTTCATGCAGTTGCTGAAGATACTGGTCTTTACTGTTCCAGCTGGGATGTAAAAGTCCCCCTGAAACCTCATAGACATTTTGCAGGGCACAGCCACCATCCTCAGAGGGCATTTGTGACAGCAATGACTAACCACCCACTGCAGCTAAGCTTATCAACTGCATATTTCCACATGGCATCCAAAAAAATGTGTATACACTCCTGTGTTGGTCAGGTATGATACAGCATTACCCAGTAGCACAAGGATAAGCAGCCTTTCTGGCAATACAAACAGGTACCCAAATGCTGTAAAAGGTTCTGTCTTGGCATGGAAACAAGGAGTCACTTCAGGCTGTAAATGAGAGGAATCAAACACTGCATGTTCTCCTGCAAAACCTCCCTAGATATCTCTAAGCTTGCCTAAGTTTTTCATCAAGGTGTACTGGTTTTGGGTAGGTAGAGTTAATTTTCTTCACAGTGGATAATGTGGGGCTAAGTTTTGGATTCGTACTGAACACAGGACTGATAATGTAGAGATATTTTTGTTGTTGCTGGGCAGGGCTTACACAGAGCCAAGAGGTTTTCTGTTTTTTTGTATTGCCACTCTGGCAAGGAGGCTGGGAGCACATGGGAGGTTGGGAGGAGACACGGCTGGGATAGGTGACACCAAGTGATTAAAGGGATATTCCATACCACATGTCATCATGCTCAGTATATAAAGTGGGGGGAAGAAGGACAAAGGAGAGGGAGACATTTATAGTAATGGCAATTGTCTTCCCACATAACCATCACACATGATGGGGCCCTGCTCTCCTGGAGATAGCTGAACACCTGCCGGCCCATGAGAAGCAGTGAATTTATTCCTTGTTTGGCTTTGCTTGTACTGATGGCATTTGCTTTCCCAATTAAACTCTCTTTATCTCAACCCACAAGTTTTCTGGCTTTTGCCCTTCCAATTCTCTCCCCAGTTGGGCTGGTGGGGGAGTGAGTGAGTGGCTGCATGGCACTTGGTTGCTGCCTGTGGTTAAACAAGGACCTAAGACTTGTACTGAAATGAATTCACAGCTACACTGGATTGTACTGAAGATCATGCCAAGCAATGCTTATAAGCTTCAAGAACGGATACAAAGTAAAGTCTAAATGGCTTTGTACAAGAGAGAGGTGGATGTTAGCAATCAAAGGGACAGTGTTTGGAAGACGGCTAAGGAGGCCTCAACCATCTTGACCACAGCAAACTTGTCCCACAGCTCAAACTAGCTAATCATTGACTAGTAGTTGTAAGAGATGGCAGCTTGGGAATCTCGGTAAATCGTGCTCTTTAGATTAAGTATGGACTCCCAAAAGTTTGCTCAGTTATTGCAAAGTGTGAGTACAGCTTATAGCAGAAGACCTCAACTCTGCCTCTATGCACATTTCAGTTCTGTGAGGAGGACACTATATTTCCACTAGCCTAAGTTCACTGCCTACATTCATAAATTTTCTCAGAGTAGGACAGAGCAGTGCTATTCAAAAGGTGTAAGAATATGAGCTCTGAGTCTACAAGCATTGGTAGCAGATCATTAAGAGTTTCCTCCAAAGTGTGTTCTGCAGATATACAAGTTATCCTTCTCTGATAGACCTGCCTGAGTCCAATGACCCAGCCAGGAGCTTGGCATGAGAGAAGAAGTGGGTGACAATGCCATCGCATTGCTCATGCAGCAGGGATAACAGGACAGATAGAACATGGAACAGAAATAAATCATGAGTTTAACCAATAGAAGAAATTAAGCTTGATTCCAGATTCTGAAGGGGTTGACATCATAAAGGGAAAAAAACCACCACCCCAAATTCCTGCCATTATCTCCTGTAAGACAGATGAAAATGCAGCATGGTACTTCTGAGGATGATCTGCTGAAAGGTGTCTTGTTCTGAGAGAAGATAGTCAGAAACATAGTTATATTTTGGGCAGCTCCAGGTTACATGTTTATTGGGGATATTTTGCCCACAGAGCACACTACAGCTAATCTAAGGTAAGACCGCAGACATCTGAGGCAAAAACATTAGGGTTTTGGCATCACCTGCTTCAATTTATTTGATCTATTTTTACTGTGCTAATGAAAGCAAATCCTGGCAATTGGTCTAAGGCCCTGGACATCAATCACTGCATATTGATTAGCTCTCAGACTTAGCTTTCGAAGGAACAAGCAAGTTCCCTCTGAAGATAAAGTCAGAAGTGTTTTAGATGGTTCTCTTTCCCTCACACACTCCTAAGGAGTGTTCCATAGTTGTTTTTCCTCTCAACAGACCCAGTCATCTGTTGCCAACCCAAAGCATACAATATGCACGTTTGGCTTTTGCCAAGTCTGGCATTTCTAGCAAGTTATAGCAGAGGACTTAGCCTTTTTGGAGTGCATTTTGACGCGAAAAAAGTATAAAAATGTGCCCTCCAAGTGCACTTGCTACTTTCTGAAGTAGATCCAGGCCATGTGCTCTGCTGTGTGAGTACACAGTTGTGCTCCACAAGGAGCAGCGTGGGTAGAGTTTGCAATTCTACATCATGGTCTGAATAGCTCAGTTACAGATCCCTTTATCACTGCCAATGTTTTCTATCTTCTTGTGCTTATTGTCTGCAACTTCCTAGTTAAATAATTGCAGCAACATCAAACAAACCCTGCACATTCATAAAACTAAAAATTCTAAATATCTGAGTTTCAGGAAATGGTTCCAGTGATTTGATTCTAAGGGAATAATAATTTCCCTTATTTTCCAGTCTGGGGAGGAGGAAAGATTTTCATATTAGCTGGCACAACTAACATTTCAGCAACTTTACACTCCAAGCTTAAATGAATTTTAACTTAGTGACTATTATAACAGATTCATACTGTCTAGGAAGGCCTTCCACAAAAGGCTTAAGTGTGCATTGTAAATATGTATTTTATATAAAGTAGACACTACATATTTTTGTCCATGTATACTGCCCACACAGAACTTACCAGTAAGATTTTTTTGTTGAGTCTACTCATGTTTAATCAACTATGTGCAAGAAATCAAAACCAGTAGAGTGAAATCAATAGTCTGGCAGGGAACTCTTTTCTGACAATTTCCCAGGAGCCCACACTTTTCATCCACATTAATGGTCACTCAATGGGCAAGTGTAGGGATAGGCACAATTTTGGAAGAATTTGTGACGAAAAGCTAGGAACTCCGTTTTCACCGGGAAGGCTTTCTGCCTAAATGGTAATTCTTTCTCAAAGGCAATTTCAGTGCTTTTTCTCCTCCCCCACATAGTAAAAGAAGTTCTCAGCCTCTCTCTCTGATATATGAAAGGAGAGAGATAGCCCTAACAGACACACACACAGAGGCCTTGGGAAGGTGAGGGAGAAACAAAGAGATCCTGAGAGGGCGGGAACTCACCTTTTTCTTCCTGAGGCCTGGTGTGCAAACCAGACTGTTATGTTTCTCCTGTTCTGGCCTTCTAAAAAAACTTTGTTGAATTCTTTCCACTGCCTTGGCATTTCTGGGGATGCCTGCTTCTCTTACTTAACAGCTAGGGAAAGTGCAGGGAAATGACTTGACAAAAAAAGGGTAATTCAAGTGCCAACATCTCTCCTATTAAGTACCTAACAATTTTACACAGAAGCTGGGCACTGCAATGAATGTCCAATAAAACCTAATTGCTGTATAAAGTGCACAAGCAGGCATTTGAAGAGGCTCTGAGTGGAAGGATACTAGCCAAGAGCAAGTCACAGGGGAAACAAAACACCTAGTGATACTTAAGTGAAGTGTTTGCATGGGGTTGGACTGTCAAGTTTGTGCTCTTTTGTGCACTGAAAAATCTGCCATTTTGTTTAACTTGCTGCAGCTGCATGACCTGATGGCAGGAGAAAGTGCTCTGCATGCCCAGTGTTGATTTCCTCTGCTTCAGCTGATTACTTTGCCAATCAGTCAGCTGCAATTTACAATCAGTTTTAAGATTGCTCATCATTTCCAAAGACTGGCACGCTGACTCTTTGACAGAAAAACAAATTGTGGCCCATACTAATCAAAAGCACAAATTGGTTTCAACGCTTCTTTCTTTGTTAGGCAGTGGTACGTTTTCCCCTTTCTGTCCTGGAGGAGTTGGCCACATTTGTCAGTGGAAATGGACATAATGGAAGTTCATACACAGTGGTAGCATAATTTACTGGATGTATATACACTTACCGCTGTAAACCTTCCTAAACAAGTTCCATCGTCTTTCAGTACAATTCATAAAAAAAATAACAAACTGCTCTAAACAGTAGCTTGAGGTAGCAGTGGTGTGTTCTTCTGATTCCCATGGCTGGAAGCCCTCTTCTAGCAGTCTTGGATGGAAGAATATTTCCACTTTCTTTAATTTCATGATCTCATATAATGGTCATAATAAGTGCTACTTTCAGAAAATCTAAGACTTCACACAGGAGAGGCCTGACAGTCACATCCTCATCATTTTTAGCAAAACATTAACATTTTGAGCACAACTTACTGCATTAAACACTGCCATTCCTTACAATAGCATACTCTCATCTTCAAATACTCCATGAAACAACCGCAAACTGAAGAGTTTATGCTGGCTCCACAGAACTAGCAAACTCACACTAGAAGAGGACAACAATTGCAAGAAGTTGGTTCTATATCTGGTTTAGGAATTGAAATTGTTTTATATTTCCACAGTTAAAAGTTTTGATAATATTTTCCACTGCATTTGAACTAAGGCTGATTCACTTTGTGAGGAGTTTGCATCCTTTAAGGGGAGACTTTGATGAACACACAAATACCTCTCCTATTTTATTCTAGTTTCTTACCCCTTTTATTTTATTATTCATGATTCTCCATTTGCTCTTCTTAGGAATCATCTTCCAAGCACTAATGATTTAGATTACCTTAACTGTTATTTTCTCCTTTTGAAAGGAATTGAGGCTCTGTTAGTTAAGGCAGAACATTCAAATTACTTACTCAGTTATACCTCAGTCCTCTGATCTGTTTTCATAATTGCCTGTACACTGAAGCTTAGGAGTTAACTCGCAGACTATTCTAAAATCAGTCAAACTTGAGCCAAAAACTTATTCAGGGGCATTAAAACAATTCAATGCACTGGTAAGTATTTGGGACATCTGCTTTATTTGCCGCAGGTGCTTCAAACTGGAGGTTTGCCAGGGGCAAATCTCTTATAAAATTACTTCACCTTATGTAAGCAAGGACACACTCCCTCAATATATATGTGCATAAGGGTTGGAAGAATCAGAGCATCAGGATGATTCAAACACCGAGGAAAGCTTCAGTGACTCCAGCCTTCTTAAACATCCGCAATAATAACAGCAGCTGTGACTGTGGTCAATAAGACATGTGTCTAACAGAATGTTAAGCTGCTTTCCATTACAATCATTATACAGCTGACTGATTCAGATGGTTTTGTATAAATGTCTTGTTTGACGAGTTTATTCTTGTCTCTGCATTTAAGATAATTTTTCTGACCACCATATGGACACAATTAATTTGTCAAAAAGCCCACCCCTACTGTTTCTGGAAGCAGTAAACTTATTTTTTTTCCATACAGTAAAGAAAGCTTATAATAACAACCTAGAGAGGATAAAACAATATTTAGAGCATGTAGAGTGGGTTTTGTCACAAGGTTAAGACTGTATTAGTTTTACAAAAGCCCCTAAAAATGTTCACTGTATTGACAACAGGGTTTGGTATTTAGCAAGGAACTTAGAAAGTTATCCTGGTTAAACTATTTTCCTATTCTACATATCTCTCTGTGGTCTGATCTTGGGCAAGTCGTACAACATTTCTGTGTCTCAGATTCATATGTGTAGATCAGAAATACTTCTCCCACAAGTATGAAAAAGCCACATACTCTCAAAGGCACCTCATAAGAGGATGAGAAGTAAAACCTCTTTCAATATAACATGATCAAACATGCCAATTTAAGTAAGGGCTTAGCAAACCTCGCCTCAGTCATAATGTGGAAGACGCATGTAACTGTAAGGAAAACATCTTTGCTCTCACAGCAATCCTGTTGTTGCCTCATTTAAAACAACCGTTAAAAGGTGAAGTGAAAAACAGTATTTCTCAAATTTGAGTGTCAAGAGTCTTTGTCTCCTGTTTTCCAAGGTTCTGTTTCTGCAATATTAAGAAAATACCATGCAATATGCATTTTATCTGTATATTGTATACAGGTAGCCTGTTGTCCCGCTTTCTTTCAGAGGAAGATGATTGTCACTAGGCAAGAACTGTATATGAGTATTAAAGCATATTAAAGAACTACAACATCTTTTAATTTTATCTGTGTGTGTTAAATGCAATGATATAACCAAGGTGTAAGCTCATGGTAAATTTCCAAAACAATGAGTACTTCTGTATCAGTAGTTATATCAGTAGCTATAGTATCAAAATCAACACTAAAACACACAACTCAGACAAAATTTCTTCCTATGTTACAATACAACAGTACAATGTTAAACCATCCATGTCTCACATACAGATCACTGCAGAGTACTGTGTCCTACCCCTGCATTTTACTGTACATGTGTTTTAACATGAAAGACAATTTTTTTCTGATCCTACAGATTAGTTCCTTTGCTCCCTAGCCTCTCCAAGGGGAGTCAGTTCTGATACACCACCTACATAATTTTCCAGATGAAAACAATCCTATTATTTTTCTATTGTAACAAATGTGACAGGCAAGCAAAGAAAATATTGACACCAGTAATAATTCTACATCTCCCACACTCTATATTCAAAAACCATTCCCACCTTAGAGGTTTGTGTGCAATTTTTCCTTCAATCTATTCTTTCATTCCCTGTCCCTCTGAGGCATCTGCTAAACACTCCTTGAAAGTTGCTCAAGGATCACCCAAATGCTGAAGCATCATTTTACCCTGAGTCATCCGACCCTCAGATCCTTGAAAGGAAAGTCTGAACCAGAAGGTACTCAGTTTTCACTTTATTCTCTCAAGCATGACCAAGTGCTATCACTACGGGAAGCTGAGCATCCTCATCAGAAACAGCAGAATTCTGTGTCCTTAAAATGTTACTGTTGTGCCAGTCACTTACTCTGGTCTCCAACATACCCTGATGCAAAGTCTAATATCTTGGGAATCTGTCCCAGTCAGTTTCAGCAAGGGTAAGAAAAGGGTAAGAAAAGACTTCACCTGCTAAAAATTTTCATTCTAACTGGTGAACCTTGGCTCATCTACAGTTGGACTTGGTGTACTTGATTGTAATTAAGAAACTGGTGCAGCAATCTCTTATCAAATATACTTTTTCAATGCTTCTCATACAAACACACATTATTCTCCATGAGCTTATGCATAAATCGCTTGATTTAGCATGTTCCTTAACTCTCACCACAACAATCTTATCATTTATTGTGTAATAGATAACATTTTTATCATTAGGATTAAGTGATAGATGATCTGGTCATCTTTTCTGTGAAGGCTGAGAGTTTACTTAGATTTCAGAAATATAAATAAGGATGAGACATCCATCCTTGTAAGCTCAAGAAAACACTAGATTTCCCCCACCTTGAATGAGTACTTTCTTCAGATTTATATGAGTTCGGAATTTAAACAAATATTTCTTCATTGTTCTTTTTAAACAAAATTTTGTTTGCTCATTGGAGAAAAGGATCCCAAGTGACTTTTCTGTTGTATGCACTAAAATGCCAGTCATTCCTGGCAAGCTTTTTTTTTGCTTATTATAAAATTAAAAATTGCAATTTTGAAGAAAAGAAATAGTTCTACTTACTGAATTTTGTCCAACAAAGTTTTTGAAAATTATTTGAGTAGCACACAGCAAATTCTATAAAAAATTTCAATAGCTTGAAGTTCTGACTGAGGTTCAATTCCCTTCTGATGTAGATTATCTGAATGATTTTATGCTGATTTGTCCAGAAAAAAAGTCTTTTGGGCAACTAAAACTGTAAGGCTTGAAGTTAAAATTCCTCAATATCCACATTATTGAAGTTTTTCGATAAGTTGCAGATAATATTATGAAGTACTCAAAGGAGTAGTGGTAGTCATGAGAGTATGTTAGAGAGAGCAATACATCTTAATGACAATGAACATTAGATGTGTTCATTATATTATAGATGTGTTGTTTAACACCACAGATACTGATCCAAGGACATAGTTTGCACCACATTTCCAAAATTCTTAACAAAACAAGGCCCTCAATTTCATGAAGCTTCCAGATGCTGATGTAAAGCAAAATGATAAACAAAAGAAGAATCAAGATCAAGAAACTAGTAAAACTGTAAAAAAAAAAAACTTGGAAAAATTCATGAGGTCAATAATCAATTAAAGGATCTGAGATTTCTCAGAAATCTTCACTTCAAGAAAAAAAATCAACTGGTTTTTTTTCCTCACAAAGAGTATTTCCAACACACTGAAGTCAGCAAGACAGTTTTTGACTGACAAATTATTCAAAAGAAGGTGATTCGCACAGGGGGAAAAACAATAATAAACCAAAATAAATCATAGAATCATAGAATTACCTTTGCTGATAAATGAACAAAAGAACTTTAAAGTAGAGGTCAATTTGACAGAAACTAAAACTAGTTAGAATGAAACATTAATTGGAATCAATATGTGGTTGTGAAAATGTTTGATAAACCTAAATAATTGCAACACTTAATGCTGTTCTCTTAAAGGAAAGTAGAAAGGTCAGGTAATTAAATTGTCTTAATGTGAACAAGGAGTAAAAGCTTCAGCTTTTAAATATATTGAAGTAGTACATAGACAAGTGTGAGAAAGTAAATTATTCAATATCAAGAAAATTAAACTCAGAAAGGAGAATCCCACACAAATTGATAATTCTTGAAGCACTTAATGTAAACCCCTAACAAAGTAAATTGTCAGTAAAATGAAAATTGATAATTTGCTTGTTTCAAATGATTTGCAATTAGTCACATATTGTGGAAAATTGTATCCTAAATCACAAATACCATGGCAGTTACCAATGACACAAGAAATATTGAACCGTCTAGGGGAAAATGCTGTTTGCTCCGTAATGAGGTAAAGGAGATACTCGCATTTGTAATTTCCCTGTCAGTTTTGGATAAAGCACAAACAGTTGGAGATAAAGGAGGGTAGGATTTTGTTTTCTCTCTGGCAGGCAGCAATACTTCGGAGAAGAAAGGTAATCACCTTTTAAGAGGTCATTTGCTTTGCATTGTCTAACCTTCTTCTGATACTGACGTGTGCATACCAAACCATATCCACCATATTCTTATCCTCAGATGGATTAGTATACTCTTGGCAATAAGAGACTTATTTAATTGAAAATAACAGCATGTCAGCATTAGTTTAATATCTCATGTTGGTACAACCTCTCTTCAAAGGATTCCACCAGAAGACCTTCAAAGCAGGCATAGAAACTCTTTCTGAAACTGTGTAAAAAGTACCTATGTCTCAAGTTTGTACCAGTTTCCTTCTCTGCCACAAAGTGGTCTGGTCAGATCACACTGCAGCTTCCATTACCTGGCATCATTTAGTGAAAAGCATTGAGGAGAGAAGCACTGACTTGGAGAACTACAAGTCTCTGAAGGCAGATGGCACAGATTCAGCCTACGAATTCCCTCGTACCTTTGAGCTTCAATTAGAAATGAGGTTTATGAATGCCCAGTGAGTACATGGAATAAGTAAAAATAAATAAATATTATTTTGTAATAAAATAAATAAATAATAATTTTAAAATCATGGGGTTTTTTCCAAAAATTAAATTTTTTTTAATGGAAAAAACACTTTATCTGAAGATTATAGCACTTAGTACATACATGCTGTGAAAAAACACTGAATCAGTTACATCCCATAAAACACTCGTGTATATAAGGAAGATAAGCATACCTAGGATACATTTAGACAACATGGCTGGTAAATTCAGTGGTCTGCCCTGGTGTCCTACACTAAGTCACTCCCACTAGAGGAGCTGTTGGAGCACTTCAGGTCTTCCATTTTTTCTCATACCTTGACCCTAGGAGATCTAAACCCAGCATTTGGAAAGTGTCCCATTTAAAAAATCTGGTGTTCCTTCCTTGTCATGAATTTCAGCATTTATTTCTGCTACTGGAAGACTGGGTAAAGAAGTTGGTTACTCAAACTTTGAATCTTGATCAACATCAGTTACTCTTACTTTAGAAAGAGGGAAATTCACATTAAACAGTGATCAGTTGTGATCCCTTCTGGATCTCCTGAATTATCACACAGCATCTTATTGATCAGTATGCCAAAATGATAATTTTTTGCCTGGAATGTTGGAGGTCAAAAACCAAATAATTATCACAAAATGTCATTTTTTATTAAAATAGTCATAGTTGTTTACAGAGTAGAAGAGAGAATTAACTACAATAATGAAAATTAGGGTTTGGGTTGGTTTTCTTGTTCTTTTGTTTGTTTGTTTGTTTTCTTTTTTGTTTGTTTGGTTTTTTTGTTTGTGGGATTTTTTTGTGTTCAAAAATGGTTTATTTACTCCTCAAGAGGTTCTGCATTTCAACTATATAAAAAAACCCCCCAATCAATTAATTAGAGGATTCCTTTGATTTCTAAGGTAATTTGCTTTAAACAAAATTATGAGAACTGTTAACTTGTGGGGAGAGGAGGAACATTTTGAATACTCCAGTCAAGGTGTTCCAGCAGTCTCTATTTTTGAGCAACGACACAATAAAGTGTTCATTTATACTAGATTCCTGCCTTCACATGGAAAGCATTTTATGACCCATAATTTAAGACAATCTTCCCTCTGTACAAGTGCCACAAAATTGATCTATATCTGCTGTTAAAAACCTCCAGGACCAGAGAATAAGAGGCTTAAAGAAATATTATAAACAAACCAAAAAGGAAACCCAACAAAACAATCAACTTGGATAATAAAAAATTAAATTAATCTCTAAGAATGATTTAATGCAAGGAAATTCAGAATAGTGTGATAAAAAACAAAACCAGACAGCCAAAGTGACATTGACCTTTTCTTCACCAGGTGGGGAATGGGGACACTTGGATTCTCATTGATGTTTAATTTTGGACAAGCCACTTAAGTGACCTTGCCACAAACCCCAGCTGGGTCTTCTTTGTCTCTTCTCTTGTTGTTTTCACAGAAGAGAGTTGGATTATATTTTCTATTTAGAAAGGCTGAGAGAGTTGGGGTTGTTCAGCCTGGAGAAAAAAAGGCTCTGGGGGGTCCTTAGAGCACCTTCTTGTAACTAAAGGGGCTGCAAAACAGATGGGGACAAACATTTTACCAAAGCACATGATGACAGGACAAGAGGCAATAGTTTTAAACTGTAAGTGGGTATGTTTAGGTTGGACTTAATGAAGATTTTTGGTTTTTTATGATGAGGTTGCTGAGACACTGGCACAGGTTGCCCAGAGAAGCTGTGGCTGCCCCATCCCTGGAAATATTCAAAGGGGTTTTGAGCAACCTGATTTAATGAAAGTAGTGAAAAATGAGGTTGGACCAGATGACCTTTGATTGTCTTTTCCAACCAAACTATTCTCTGATTCTATGCTCCCTGGTATATTTGGGATGGTATGAGAAGATGATGTCATTCAACATAGTAGCAAAATAAAAAGGTGAACAAAGTCCTTGGAGGCAGATGACATAATTAGGTTGAAAAAATAATTAGACTACTTCATGTACAAGAGGGATGAGGAGTTCTATCCCATAATGGCACAGCTGTGATGCTGGGGATTGAAGGAAGATGGTATCCAGGCTGGTATATTCTCCCAGTGTATTCTCTGCTTTTAATGTCTCATACCATCTCGGGGAAAACAGTGACTTACATGCACCATTGTGCAGACTATGGTTGCTTTACATGTGTAATACGGTGAAGCTCTCACCCTAAAATTATAGGAATTTTGGTCCCAGGCTCTCTGTTATGGTATATCAACATCAGCGACAACATCAGGCCAGATTCAACCCCTTTAATTACTAGCCAAAGCAAATAGTGCATGTGGTCTCCAGCTAGTAGACAAACTCTGATCCCTCTGTTGCATCTAATATTCCCTGCAACATCCTTTCTTCCATGAAGAAACTATCAAGTTTGAGATGGAACTGACTAACAGTTTCTGCAGTTGCTGAAGTGGAAAAAATTCATAGGGCATTCCCACAAAACTTTTCTTCAAGGAAAGGAGGTAGCCTCTCATTACATCTCCTCTTTTCAAGAAACTACACTGAAACTCCACCAGCAATCATGAATATCTGGATGGAGATGAAACTCATCACATAGCCAAAAAAATATAATGGCAAATATTTGAAAATCATAAAATGGCATATTATGAAGGAATAACAGTTTGATTTTTGATGTGCCAAAGCATTCTCAAACCACAAAGGAACTGTGTAAGTCAAGTTAATAAATACTGTAAACAGGTTTATACTTTATTATACTTTCCTGAATTCAAGTATATATGAGGGGAGGAGTTCTTTTAAGTCTGTTTTCAGGCACATTTAAGTGTTTAATAAAAACTATCTTTGTTTCTTTGTGTTCACTGCTACATATTTAGCACTTTAGGGCTCTCAGAAGCAAGCGCTACATATTGATTCTGTGATTATTTCCTAATAAATAATTGTGCCTCATAATGCCATTGCTCATGCAGAAGCAATATGATACTAATACAAGTTGACTCTGTTAGAGTTCAGTAAGATTCTGGAAGCTGGAAAACTTTTCCTTCATCTATTACTTCTAAGTATGCAGTAATCCTAAATTCAACAGGAAAGTTGTTAATATAGTCCAAAGCTTTAAGATGGAGGTTCCTCAAAAGGAAGGACAAGGCAGGACCAGTCATTGACCACAACCCAGAAAGCGGTGACAACTTGACAACTACCAAGGATGCCTTCCCAGAATATCTGTACAAGATGATCTGGCTCTGTAGAGCTGCCTAGGGGCAGGTTCCACCAACATCCAACAGTTGTCACACAAATGGGAAGAGGCAAATCATGCCTGAAGTCAAGTCAGCAATCCAGGACTGGCAAAGGCAGGTACAAAGGCTGAAGGCAGGAACATATATAAAAGCTGAGATTCCAGGGCTGAGCTGAAATGGGATTCCTGAGCAATGGGTACCTGGGGGGGCGGTGTCCCAAGTGAGCTTGATCACATTAATGAAGGTCCATGAATATACATTTAGAACCCTTGGAAACACTTATCTCAAATGCAAGAGGCTCGAATGAGTATGAGAGGGAAGGATCCTGCTCTGCAGTATATCAGATGGATAGCCTTAACTGGAGGTTTGTCTTGGTCTGATTTACAGTATAGACATATTTTCCATCGTTATTTATTATCATTCCACTAAAAATGGCTTCTCAGATTCCAAATAGTCTCACACCTGTGGGCAGAAGTAGTTAGCACAAATTCACTCTCAGCATCTGTAGATAAGCATATGTAATGCAGCATTTTGGCATAATGAATCCAATAAACAGGGACAATATTGTTTCATTGTATTTTCCTTACCTAACCACACAAAACCTCAGACACTTAATTTAAAATGTAAAAACAGGATAACTTGCAGAATATTTAGTAAACAGAAATTATATTTGGTTATTTATGCCCCTACTGAAAACACTGGCATTGCATTTGCATATTTTCACATGCATTTGCATTTGCATTTTTTTCTTAATTTATTATAAATTTGCCTTTTTTTTCAGATACTGAACTAATTTTAAGAAAAGAAAAATTATGTACTCTTTTCATTTAAATTACTTCAACCTGCTGCTCTTTCATTACAGATATGTTCCCTAGTTTGTTCATATCCAGGAAAGTTGTGATTGATTAGAAGGTGCTATCTATTCTTGCTCCTTGGAATAATTAACCCTGAAACACATAAACGGGACTTTCCCATTAGTATGTTATACAGTGGGTCTATATTTCTGAAAAGACTGTATATATTACTTTACAGGTATCCTTGACAGGTCATTAACAGCAGGCACAAATATGTGCAGAGTGAGAAGGCAATTACTACATTTTTTTTCAAAAAAATTCTATTCTTTAAATTTCAGTCCAGCTCATTTTGATAATTTTAGTTCAGCATGTTTGGGCTTGTCTTCCGGAACAGCAGCAAACAGTTGCAGGCTTGATATCTGTCCCTGAAGGCTGCAAATACGTACCAGCCTGGTCTGCAAGTCACACATCACAGAGGCTGAGTTCTAAGGTTCTAAAGCCCTTAAAAGGAAAAGGTGCAAGGATGCACTAAAGTGCATAGGTAGGTTCCAGCTCTCATCTGGTTTACATCTGGCCATAAGCTATATAACTGTAGCACGTATTACACAGTCATCAAACACTTCTCTGGGATCCAGGGGTCTAACAGGTTGGTCAGTGGTGATCGTTATAACTCCTTAGACTCAGGAGACTGAGATTTGGCTGTTATCCTGTGCTGTGTGCTAAGGCAATGATGACATCAGGCAACCATGAAAAGCATTCATAACCTCTATCAGAAATTGATTCTTTACAGAAAACAGCTGCTGATATTAGGCTCTGCGTGATAGTTAAACAATCGAGAAAATGAGGAAGTTCAGGGGTTCCAGATGTTAATTAATTTATTTATTTTATTTATTGAAAAACTTACTTTATTTTTACAACCTACACTGTGATAACAGCAGGACTAATCACTGGATTAGTATGTTACTGCTTTGGAAAGCTCACTGCATATATTTGCAATTCTGAACAGCTTGCAGAGGTGTGCCTATGAAATTCTGAGAGATACTATCAGCTGTGGTGAAGGTTAAAATAAATTAAAAATATGTAACAATGAGAAGCCTGCTTTTTCTATAACTTCTGTGAGATTAAGACTTATTCCATGCACACTGAAATAGACAGTATACTCTATTCTTAAAAGTGATGCTATTTATTAATAGTTATTACAAAACTATCTCTGGAATGAGGAACTTCTTATTTTTGTTCTGAATCTCCTATTTTTAACAAACTTCCCAGAGAAAGATAGACTTAGAAACCAGTCATATACCATTAGCATTTCTTACAGGAAAATACCCTTATTATAGGGTACTAAAAATTAAAGAAAAAGATTGAGACACTAGAATGCAACATAGGTGAAACACTTGTTTATACTGCAGAAAGACTCTGGTGGGTGTAAGAGTTCACCTTTTGTACATTAAAAGTTTGCATAATGAGTTGGCTTGGTGGGAGCCCAGAATGAAGACGAGAGGAAGAAGAGTAGCTGGACAGGGAGCGTGGGGGGAGATCAGGCAGATACAATCAACCTGTAATCAAATAGAGCTCCATCCCTCTTTTTGCTTCTGACCTACATTTCATACAGGTTTGTGTATTAAAACACCTTATAATAACCATCCTGCAGCACCAATCTACTCTTCTATCTTTTTTCAAATTTTCAGATGGATTTGTATTTTTAGACAAATATAGCCAATGAAAGGACACCCTTCTCCTTTAAATTAATTTTCTTTAGCAAAGTATTTACTACATTTTTATAAAGATAATGAATATTTCCATTTATTCAGTGCTTCTCTAAAACTTGAAGCTAGCACATTCTTCAGGGCCATGAGGAATGAAGGAAAGGTTGGACAGGTTTAGACAACCTAGTCTAGTGGGAAGTGTCCCTGTCCATGGCAGAACTAGGTGATCTTTAGGATCCCTTCCAATCCAAATCACTTTATCATGCTTTGAAAAGGCTTCCCTTGAAGTTTGTGTTCTAAAGGACAGAAAGAGAAAGAGGAGGAAAAAAAATAAGGAAATTAAAAAGAGGATGGGGTGTGGAAAAAATATATAATTTCTATACCAACCAGTTTGACAGAGCTGAGGATCAAAAGGGGCTTTCAAGAAACATGAATGTGAATAGAGGAAGGGTCTGTCTCTGACCTCATGAAAGCTTTTTAATGCTTAAGGACCATTAATAGGGGCCTTGGAGTTGCTGCACTTTGGGATCAAATGTTGGGAAAAAAAGGAGTTTTAAAGTGAGATAGCAAGCCAATCAATGCTTTAATGGGAATAGCAAAAGACAGCATGGTACCAGAAGCTTCTGATGTCACAACAAAGGAAATTGGACTGGCAAAATAGAAGGACAATTTCTACCTGTCCTTACAGACCTAGTACTATCTTGTTCATTGGGTAAAGTCAAATAATTTTTTAATAGTAGAAGAAACTCATGCCTCTTAGAAGGCAATTCAGACATTAAAGAAGTTTTAGCTCTAATCTGTCATTTTCTGTCCATTTCCACAAGTAAGTTTGTATAATGGAAGCTGATAAGAGCCAAGTTACTAAAATATGAAAATCACAGAATTAGCATTTATCCTGATTCCTTGGTTGAGGCTGTCAAGAAAAGAGCTTGTGCTGATCACAGGGTGTTAGCTACCTTAGAAGCTGCTGCAGTTTGTTAATTTTCATTAGTTCTTAAGTGTTAACCCTGAAAAAAAAAAAGATGAACAACATCCATTTTAGGAGACCTTCTATCATAAGAAGAAATTAGGCTCATATTCTTACCTATAAAGGTTTCTATAACATTGGATTTTGCCCTGCTTTATATGTTGCATGGTTATTTGGCATTTAATTATCTGTGGATTTAAGTGTTAAAGGAATTTCATTCACATTTCATCATGGGAGAATAGTATCATCAAGATGTTTAATACTTTTACTGTTTACTATACCACATCATGGCTTCTCTAGTATATTTGGTATTAACACAGCCCAATTCACTTTTCACTTTTCAAATTGTTTGTGTTGGCATTGATGTTGCAAGTACAAGATGCCAGAAGGTACTTTATATTTCTTATAAAACACCATATTTAGCCCATATCAGATGATGTATTCATGTATTCATGATGTATTCTCTGGTCTTTTATGGAAAAGTAAGTAATGGAGATTAACAAAATATTTAAATCAAGCTAACAAGTAATTCTGGGAACAAATAAACTTGTTAATATTTTAGAATATATGAAAAAATAAGATCCTTTCTACAAAAACTATGCAAAGGATTTTTAAAACCAGGTATTTTAATCTATCTTAATCACAGTGATATTTGAAATCTTGTTTTGTAAGGTTTGATAAGGCTTTGGAGACATTATTAGCAATATATTTAACACCTATTGAATTGCATGTGTGATTTGTCTTCTGGAGAAATTAAGGGAAATCTGTTTTGTGGACTGCAAACAGTGCTATTTCAGACCTCAACCAGCTTCTCTGAAGATGCAGAATGGAAATGGGACATATACAGAGTCAATGGAATGCGAACTAGGCAGAATGACAGAGGAGGAAGATAATGAAAAGTGGTTTTGTAAATGCAGAAGAGTTTGAAAGAGTCTTTTGCAAAATACCTAGAGACAAAGGCTGTTTCAGATATATGAGATTCCCCTCAGTTTTAACCATGTAAAATATACCTCTCGATGCTGAAGAATGATAAATTTAGAACTGAAAATACTGGGAAGCATATAGTGAGGATATCTGAGGTCCCTCAAGGTAATCTAAACAAAGTCTGGAAGCATTAGGGATAAATGGGTTTTTAAACCATGGAAGAGAGAGAAGGTATGGTGGGGCCTGTCAGGATCCATCTGTACCCATGGGAGAAACGGATCTGTGGGCATAAACTAGTGTGACTGATTAAGAAAACTTTAAACTAGAATTGATCAGGGAAGGGTATAGCAACAGGATTACAGTAGGTAAACCAAGGATTGGGATGACATTGCCTGAGAGTGTCAATGCTAGTTTGGAACATTTACAGGGCTCCTGGGAGCAGAGATAAGTCAGGAGCATATCTGAAATGCTTATACACCAAACCACACAGTATGAGAAAAAAAAACGAAGACGAACTGGAAGCACTGGTCAGCTCCCAGAGCTACAATATCATTGATATTTAGTGGTGAACAATGATTGAACTCGATGATATTGGATGCCTTTTCCAACCTTAATGATTTTAAATCTATGAAGCTGGTAAAATTTTGTGAAACAAGTCCTGTGACTGGAGTACTGGGTTGGAGAGCTACAGGCCTTACAGTTCATGAAGAGTAAGCAGAGCAGGTGAGGTGGAGGTGTTGCACTATATGCAAGGGAGAGGTTTGATTGTATGGCACTTACATTTAGTGATGCTGTGATTGTGAGTATCTGGGTAATCTTATGAATAAAGTGGTCTGGAAAGGCTGGACATACTTTAGGAAGGAAATCTTAAAGGCTCGGAACAGGCCATTCCTATGTGCCACAAGATGTGCTGGTGAGGAAGAAGACTGGCCTGGTCTAATAGGGAGCTTTAGCTGGAACCCAGAGGAAAAAAAAAAAAAGAGATTATGACCTTTACAAGAAGTGGCAGGCAACTCAGGAAGAATACAAGGATGTCATTAGTTCACATAGAGAGAAAATTAGAGAGGCAAAAGCTCAGCTAGAACTCAATCTGGCCACCTCTGCGAAAGATAATAAAAAATGTTTTTATAAATACATTAAAAATAAAAAAAGAGACAAGGAAAATCGTCACCCTTTATTAGATGAGGAGGAGAACATAAAAAAACCAAGAATTTGGAAAAGGATTAAATACTTAATGCCTTCTTTGCTTCAGGTTTCAACAGAAAGACCAGTTTTTCTCAGGGCAATGAGCCCCCTGAGGTGGTAGATGGGAACAGGGAGAAGAATAGACCCCTTGCAATCCAGAAGGAAGTTGTTAGTGACCTGCTGTGACACTTAGATACTCACAAATATATGGGGCTAGATGGGACCCAACCAAGGGTACTGAGGCAGACGGTGCAGGAGCTCACCAAGCTACTCTCCATCATTTATCGTCAGTCCTGGTTAACCAGGGAGATCCCAGATGACTGGCAGATGGCCAGTATGACACCCATCAACAAGAAGGGTCAGAAGGAGGATCCAGGGAACTACAGGCCTGTCAACCTGATCTTGGTGTTGAGGAAGTTATGGAGCAGATCATCCTGAATACCAACACACAGCATGTATAAGACAACCAGGGAATCAGACACAGTCAGCATGGATTTAGGAAAGGCAGGTCCTGCTTGAGCAAAGTGATCTTTTATGGCCAGGTAACCTGTCTAGTGTATGAGGTAAAGGGTGTGGATGTAGTCTACCTAGACTTCAGCCAAGCCTTTGATACTGTCTCCCATAGCATTCTCCTGGAGAAGCTGGCAGCAGGGTTATGATGGGTTAAAAACTGGCTGGATGGTCAGGCCCAGAGAGTGCTAGTGAATGGTGTAGCATCCGCTTAGTGGATGGTCACTAGTGGGGTTCTCCAAGTCTCAGTATTGAGGCCAGTCCTGCTTAGTTTCTTTATCAGTGATTTGGACAAGGGGATTGAGTGCATCCTCAGTAAGTCTGCAGATGACACTAAGTTGAGTGGGAGTGTTGATCTGTGGGAGGGTAGGAAGGCTCTGCAGAGGGATCTGCATAGGCTTAATCAATGATCTGAGGCCAACTGTATGAGGTTCAATAAGGTGAAGTGCCGGATTCTGCACTTTGGTCACAACAACCCCATGCAGAGCTACAGGCTGGGGGAAGAAAGGCTGGAAAGCTGCCCAGCTGAAAATGGCCTGGGGTGCTGTCAACAGCAGCTGAACATGAGCCAGCAGTGTGCCCAGGTGACCAAGATGGTCAAGGGCATCTTGTCTTATATCAACAATAGTGTGGTCAGCAGGACCAGGACAATGATTGTCCCTCTGTACTTGGTACTGGTGAGGCCACACCTTGAATCCTGTGTTCAGTTCTTGGCCCCTCACTACAAGAAAGACATTGAGGTGCTGGAGTGTGTTCAGAGAAGGACAATGGAATTGGGGAAGGGTCTGGAACACAAGTCTGGTGAGGAGTGGCTGAGGAAGCTGGAGGTGTTTAGCTTGGAGAAAAGTAAGCTTAGGGGTGACCTTATTGCTCTCTACAACTACCTGAAAGGAGATTGTAAATTTTTTCACTGAAAGGGTAGTTAAGCATTTAAACAGGCTGCTCAGGGAGGTGGGGGAGTCACAGTCCCTGGAAGTGTTCAAGAAATCACTGGCCATGGCACTTAGTGCCATGGTTTAGTTAGCATGGTGGTGTTTGGTCAAAGGTTGTACTTGATCTTGGAGATCTTTTCCAACCTTAATGATGCCATGATTTTATGGCCAATCTTTTTTTTTTTTTTTTCAAAAATATGAATGAAACATATGAATTGAAATACAAGAAAATACTTTAGGCATGGCTGTTTCCTGATCACGCTCTAACCAGTCTTTCTATCTCATTGCATACCTTGAAAAGCATCACATGTGCTAGGAGTGCTCTGTTATGATGTCAGATGCCTCTGCCCTGCCACTGTGAGGATGCTGAACTGGCTTAAAGCTCTTAGTAGAGGTCTCTCCACACAAAATATCCCTTCTATTAGACAAAACATTTGATGGAAATCAGGCCTTATATTTCTGCATTTCACTTCTATTTTAACTTGCTTGCAGACTTAGACCACTATTTTTAAAGCAAAATACTGAAAATCCATCAGTTCTATAAGGAATTTTGTGTGGCCAGACCCAAAAGTGTGTTAATTCTTTACATGCATTCAATAAAATTTCTTCAGTCACTGTGGTCTTTTCTCAAAGCAGTTTAGAATTAAATAATTAAACTGTAAATTCATGGCAGTGGAAACGCATGAGAGTGGTTCATTTATAACTTAGTTACAAGTAATGGGTGTATTGTTCTTCTCTATTGGTTTTTCTTATTTACCTCTTAAAATGGAATGTCATGTCATTAAATCTGCTCCATTTGTATTTGCTGTCTTAACAGCATGTTAGCCTGGATTTTTATGAAGTAAATGTGAAGCTTTTAATTTTCTATTCCTTACTGCATTTACTACTCTCACAAAACCATCCTGTGCCTTCCTTTTCCATGTAGAGTAGTAAGTTATGCTGCAAATGTTGGGTTTTTTTTATTTATTAAAGATTTCAGCAGAGTAAACTATTGCCTTATAAGAGAAAGTACTGAAGAGTTTGCCCTAGGTGTACGGAACCAGGTTTTCTTTTTCAATAAGGACAATTTACATTTTTCAGACGGTTGAGTTTTTATGCGTTTTTGTATGTTCTGTTTTGTTTTTCTCAGAGAACTATTTAAAAATTTGAGATAAAAGTTGCTGAAAACTTTTCAGGGCAGTTTTTAGTTTAAAAGACTGCACATCTTTTTCTGAACCAAAACATTTTACTTCAACATTTTTGTTCAGTGATATTTTCAATTTTGAGAGTCATTGTTTGCAGCATGTAAGGTGGTGCACCACAGTAAAGTGGTCTATGGTCTTATTTTAATTTCGTAATTTCAATGCCTTTTTGTTCTGACTGTAATTACAATGTTATATACAGTGTTTCCCTGGCCATTCTGTTTTGCCCTATAAAAGTCCTCTGCCTAGAAAAAGGAAGAGCAAAGCCAAGAAGAGATACTCACCCTCACTGTGTGTAAAGGAAAACCTTTCAATTATAAGAAATGTTGAAAGAGAGAGAGAGCAAAGTAAACTGAAACTGTCAGGGTCACCCCCCTTGACAAAGCTCTAAGCTACAATAAAAAGGTCATCTGTTGTGTGAACAAATTTTGTGGAAGAAGGATGCCTTTTAAACTTCTGTGAAAGAAACCCTGATCGGTGTGATTGCTGTGACAAACCAGTAAAATGTTCATGCTGATGAATGAATTAATAGTGACACACAACATTAAAACGATGTCAGCATGGTCTCAGGTGACAAGGTCAGAAGATGAGTAGCTTTTTGCAACCCTGTCAAATCAATTACTAGAGGCCACTTCAGAGGTCAACTCATTGCCCTCACCATGATCCAGGTCTATGCTGCTATGTTACACTCAAGGGAACGGAGTGATCTGTGACCAGTGTGAGAACTGCCTAAACAACACTGCAAACAAAGACATCAGTGTGGCACCAGACAATGCAACACCAGGGCTGGAGAGTACAAAATTAATGGGGAGGCATTAGTAATGAGCAGAAGGGCTCTGCATCTTCTCCAGATCCCATATTGTGTGTCTGTATGATAAAATCAACCACAACCCTACTTTGTCCTCACAAACTAATGCTTTAGCACTTCAATTGCATCATATTTTTTATCAAGTTTCAGCCATCTTCTCTGACATAGGCTGTCCAAGACACCTTTGGAAAACAGATGGATGGGAGTTTTACAGTATTGTAGGTATATCCCATACCATACTTAGAGGTGGACCGAGCTTGCTCAGCATGTTTGCTTGATACCTGGAAAGCAAAACAGTCTTGAGTTTAAGCTGATGCTCATTTCTAAAGCTTTTGTTACTAAAGCAGTGTGCATGCTTAAGTACTGCAAATACTCAGTAATATTTAGGTAATCTGGAATTTCAGAAGCTGTTCCTGCCACATGCTGAATGAAGACTGTCAGTCATGCATGGTTATTGTAGTCAGGTTTAAAGCAAAAAGAGCTGAGGAATACATGTGCAATTCCTGTGTTCACTGTGTCTGCCAGGATTTTGAAATGTCATGGTAAAAATCAACTACTCTCTCTCCCCCAAGGATGTATATATTGAATTATTAATAATACAAATGCTTCCCTGCACCGTTATTTTATTTCAGTACTTTTACATAATTACAAAAGCTCTTTCAGGGCTTTGCCAGTTTTTTAAAGCTCAGGCATGCTGCATCATAAGCAAACAGAGCATTATAAATGTGTTTGTAATACAAACTGTGAGCCGAGTGTGTATTTACCATAACACAGCTGAAAAATCTGTTTTGATGGGTTGGTATTGATAGATAAAAGCTACCATGCAATGAAATAAGACAATCCAAATATATTGTTCTTTAATAAAAATATGTACTAAGACGCAGTTTTATGTAGTTTTAAAAATGTAGTATTCATTCATGTATTGATGTATAAAAAATAAGTTATTTTTCCTGCAATGTACTTTTAGAGCACATACAGTGTAATTACTGGATAAGGAAGCTATCCATAGTGTAACTAGGAAATACATTCTGGGATGATTTGTAAAACCTGCTTTCATTTTTCTTTTTTTGTGTTAACTACTTCCACCACTGTTTGCCATAACAACCATTAAGGCATTGAAACTAGAAGGAACTTCTCTGGGTTGATCAGTTTATCTCTCAGGTTAGTGTGTCTAATGTTTTCTTTCCTTACTTAAACTGAGATGAACCTGAAGGACAAATTCTAGCCTCCCATTCTTGATTTCAGCATTTTATGTACCTACAAGAGTAAGAGAAATGGCACAACGGAAGGCTGTGATGACTTGGTTTGTAGGGACACACTAGTCCTCCATATTTTACAGTAGCATTAAACTGAAGTATCAGCACCATATTCCCTTTGCACCAAGCTCAGCATAAAGTGTAAACTACTTGCTGCTTGCTTGGTCAGGTAGTCTTATTCCTATGGCTACATTTTAGATGTTCTACATTTTTCACTACATTCTTAAAATAAAAAGGATGAAAAAATAATTTGGATTGTATTTGCTTTTGGTTTTCATATCTTTACAATCTCAAATGATCAGTATATCCTTAAAGTGTCTTGGTGGCTTGGGTGAAGGGGAAATGAACCCCCTGAGAAAAGAGCTGAATTCCCTTGAGCAAAGTTTGTCAGCTTCAGCTGAGTCACAATGAGCTGGGCATGCTCAGCCCTTCAGCTCTATTGATGAAACCTGATCCTAAAGTCATCATCTTCCTGCCAAGGGAAGCAGTGCAGTTAGATTATGCAGAAAACACATAAGTGGCTGAATCACTTTGATATTTTAACTATGCCATTTAGAAATTCCATCTTCAGTTCCAAATCATCCATCAGATACATATTTTAGTTCTTTTAGGCACTCAGTTTGTGGAAATACAAATCCCCCTGGGACAGAGCAATAATGCTGGAATAATGGGTACAGTTTAATTTTGTTTTCTGTGTGTTAGAACAATCGTAACTCAGTGCCACCCCAGTGAAATACATATGCATCTAAACACAGTGTCTGTGGAAAACAAATTAAAAACTAAATAAGTTGCAGAGTGAAAAAGGAATCAGATAGATTTGGAAAGTGGAAAGGGATGCTGATGAATTGTATGCAGCTTTTCCCTTGCAAAAACAAGAGCTGGGTTTGAATGCTGGTCAAACATGCTCTGTGTTTCAGTATATCCTCACAACTTAAGATCATAAGTTATTTTAAAAAATGTTGAGTTTATCAATACACATTTCTCAGTACACAGAAAGGAAAGTTGTGGTGATGCTTCCAGTGACTGAAAAATCGGTGGAATTTGTCTCCCTGCTCCTGGAATTAAAAACCTGATTGAATAAATTCAAATCCTAGGTTTGTGTCTAGATGACTGTTATTACACTGTTGCTCAGAGTAGTTAAAATCCACAAATATCAGCTAATACATGTAAGTGCAACGTTTATGTACCAGAGATTTAAAAACTTGATCCTTTGTAGAAACTTCATCATACAAACGTCCCAGAGTCATTGAATTCTGAAAAAAATCTGTTGTGATTGATTTCACAGATGTTCACAGGCTTTATAATAAACTTCCTGGAAGTAGAGCAGTAGCTTTTAAAGCTAGTTATATAGTTGTTTGGTAGTTTATTTTTTTGTTTGTTTGTTTGTTTTTTGTTTTGTTTTATTTTATACTGTGGATCATTTTTAATCTTCTGAATATAAAAATATACAGCCCAGTTAGAATCCAAATGAAAAAAAGCACTTGGGAGCTATTTGGATTGGCACTGCATTTGCACAAGATTTTTTTTTACAGTAAAATCCCAGTGTAAGTCTTTGATTTTTTCCTATGAAAAATGATAACAAATCTGGAACTGTTATTCCACTGTTATTTGGTAGGCAGAATGTCCTATTTTTTTTTGTGAAGATACATTGCCCAGAACCACAGTATCCTTATTCCTAGAACTCAGAAAAAAGTCTTTTTGTGGGGATAAGGATGCATTTTCAATAAATCATTAATTAAAAAAATATTGGGCTAGACCTGAGTTCATTTATGAATTCAAACAGAATCTGATAGATGGATCATTATAGCATTGTGCAAAAAATAATAAACCCAACGAGTACACTAAAAAACCCTTCCAATCTAATTTATGAAATTACCATGGTTAATTGTTTTATTCAGTAGCCTACTGAACAAGATACTCACTTGTATCTACAAGTATATGTGTTCTAAACTTAAATGTCTTGGAACAGCGCTTGAAATTATTTTGTGGGACATTCTGGATTGGGCAGCTTGTATTTCTTTCCTTGAATGTAACAAAATCCAATATGACTTGAGATAGATTTAACAATCTGATAAAAAACATACAATTTTGGAAGAAGCACTACCTAGTTTTTGGTAGCTCCCTTTTTTTCTATGGAGTATTATTTTTTTCTGAAAACCACATGGTATTCCCATTCAAGCTGAACCACTTTCTTTACTGCAATAATTCTGGTTTTTTTCCATAAAACAGTGAATAATTAAAAATGTAGATATTTAATTTTCTAAGGAAAATCCCTAAAGGAAAAAAACAAACAACCTGCTGTTTATTTCTGTCTTTTAAATCAAAAGTTCTTAATATTTTCAGGTATGAGTCTTCAAATTGAATTATAATTTTTTCGTCAAGGACTGTGTTTCTTTGGGGAGGTTGTATGTTTGTAAAGCACAAAGGATACTTTGAACATCAGGAAACCCGTAGAAAAGCTTCTACTAAATTTACAGCAATATAGTGTACATAGGTATCTGGCACAGCTAATTGTGATTTACAGACAGTATTGTCTTGATTGGCAGTAATTTCACCTCCCTTATCTGGTGCTGCACAGCTCTTGGAACCAAAAAGACCAGCTTCAGGAGACTTTTTCTAATTAATTGGAGTGGTGAACAAAGTCTGTTATTGCCTATTTTGCTGTTAAGTCAAGGCTTGTATATTTGTTGGTTGTTTGGTTCAATGAATACTTAATAGAAATTAAATTTATGTATCTGTGAGTCTGTAATAAGGTAGATTAAGAAAAAGATAGAATTCTGATACTTCATCATTAAAATAAGTTAACTGGGTCCAAGAAATATTTTTTTTGTTGGAAGGAATAGCCAAACTGGAATGGGTTGGAAACTTGACAGAAGTTTGGAAGGCTATGTCTATTTTTAATACATTTTAAGAGAAAAACCTGTGAAAAAGCAGGAGTTTCAGTTACTCTTATTACAAGCTTTTATCACACCATCATAGTAATTTTGGTTTTGATTCGATGTGAAATGAAATCAATACTCTTGTTCCACTAAAGCAGAAATTCCAATTTTTAAAAAGCTTGAGTTAATGATGTTGGCTTAAAAAAAAAAAAAAAAAAAGAAAGAAAAAAGCATTTCTACCCAGGTCTCTGTGCGGTCTCTGTGTGGCTTCTCTGTATTTCTAGGCTTGTAATGAGTTAAAGTGGTTCCAGTCTCCATTTGTAAAACCAGGTGCTTTGCAGTAACCTGATGCAAGAGATGCTCAAAATGAGCCCAAGTGAGGGAAGTCATCTAAGTACACAAATATCTGGTATTCTTCACTCATCAAAACATTTAATAGGAAACCTAAATCCAATCTAAGAAATTGAACTTCTGAGTTCAAAAAGCTAATTAATCTTTGTATTCATAACTGTTCAGAGGCCCCAAGGGGATGATGTATTTTTAAGAGTGCTCGGGAATAGCAGGTGGTAGTTTTCACCGCTCTTATCAGCTGTGATGTTGAACACTGACAGACAGTTTCTGTAGGCTATTTTTCCCCCTTTTTTAATTACTCAGGCTTTGTAAAATTACCTTTTTTTCTTTAAGAAATCAAGGGGCATTTTTCAGAGAAAACAGACCTACATTTGTATAAGCTGAAGGAAAATCACAACACAACACACAGCATAACACAGTTCTTAATATATCTCATAGAATCATTCTCAGAAATCTTTGAGAGAAAAAAAAAAGCCAAATAGCAGAAACAAAAAAGAACAAGGAGATAGGAAAAGTTTAGTAGAGACAGAATGTCCTTCTGGGGGAGATGAAATATATCCTCATTTATCAACCTTCTGATCAGCCTTACTTTTCTTCCCTGTTTCCCTGGAGGGAAATAGGAGATTTGCTCTGCTAAACCAGCATGTTTCACTGATAAGTAATGCTTACCTTGCCAGGGTCTTACTGCTTACTGCTCTTGTTGCTTTAATGGTGCAACTATTTATTTTGCTTTCACAGCAGGAAAACAAAGAATTTGGCTAAATTTTCTTTGATGTTCTGATTTAATCACCTTACATTTAGTAAGCAAAAGAGAAATCACCAATGAAGTTTATTCCCTCTTTATCATGTCAATGCAGAAGTAAGTAATCTCTTTGTAAATCAGGTATTTCTTTCACAGTTACAAAAAATTTTGCCTCTCCTCTAGTTGATTTACAAGCAGAATAAATAGCTATGTAAAATGTAATAAATAGAATGTAATGATGCATACTGGCACAATTTTTTAATTTCTTTCTATCACAGCTGAGGAGTGTGAACCCATGAGGGAAAACAGAGAGGGTCACTTCCAATATTTAGAGCTGCTTTTTTTTCATAATACTCTAAATATATAATCTGGATGCTCTTTCCAAACCTCTGTATAAAGTCAAACTATTCCAAGACAGAGACATTATATTCTAATATTATTTTTAATTTTGCTTTTTTCTCTGATAGTTATGCATTTCATAATTAAAAAAAATTTAACAATCAACTCTTTATTCTTCTTTATGAAATCTACATCCCACCAATGGCAACATGCAGCACTTGTCACCATACATATTTATGGTTTATTTCCATTCAAAGACAGAGGTTTTTCATGTCAGATGTTTAAATTTATTGTAACATAATTATGTTTTACTATAGGCACAATCTTCAAATTATGCTGAAATATGAAATAAGTTTTTATGTGACTTTTTTGAGCAGGATAATGGATAATAATTAAAGTGCCACAAACTTGTCTCAAGTGAGGTAATAATGATAATAATAAAGTACAAATTCTCAAAAGGAATGTATGGAAGGACTAACATTTTAAAAAGGTAAACAAAGCTAACAAATATTCTTCGCCTTTTACTTCCTTGAGCTGTAACTACTTTGTTAAGTTGAAGAAGAGAAAGCATACTGATGTAGAAGTTGATGACATTTTAAACAGATATGATCACATTGCTGGCTGAACCTGGGGTCATGGAGCTGTGGCTCCCCTCTATTGGGATACTGGATTCAATATCTCACAACAATCTGCCTTAACTTGAGTGGCCTACTTCTTCTTTTGAGGTTTGGTCCATGGGTTTTCACAGACTCCTGCGGCCCAGCTTGCTGGGAAGTAGGTGTTCAAATGCAGCTTGGGGAAACCCACCTTCACCAGTAGCAAACAAGAGAGCAGTTCAGTAGGATCCAGTTTCAATATTTCTATAACAAACCTAATCCTAAGAGTTTTCTTTCCAACAGCAGCTTAAGATCTGTAGCCTTCTCATCTGTTTTGCAAGGAAAGATTTACCTCCAAATATTGTACTGCAGCAGGGACCCTCTGAGTTTGTTTAATCTGTTTTTGAAACTCTCTACTTTTCAGTACCCACAGCTGCCTGGGAAAGATCCAAGGGTTATTCCAAATTACAGTGGATTCCCTGAACCTACTCATGGTACTTTTTAAGCCAGTACTGTATTCTACTTCTTTCACCTCTTTAGGGTTTGGCCAAGAGGCCCATTTAAGCAAAGAAAGCAAAATATATACTTCTGAAAAAAAGAGTTTAGGAAGACACAATCAGGTCTTTTTTATTTTTTTTTAATCAAGAACCCTACCCTGGCCCTTAGTTATTAAATTATTTTTATTGAGTTATAAATGTCATGGTTAAGATGTGTATGTCTTTGTTGAAAAAAAAAAGAATATTAAGAAAACCAAATTTTAGGTAGGACAATTTATTGATAGAAGTAGAAATTGGAGTTCAGTGGAAATAAATTAAGTAGAAAACAACTAGCAAGTGAATGTAAAGTTATTTCAAAAGTAAACAATTTGATAGGACCTATTTTCATTAAAATCCTCTTTGTGATGTAAACCTCAAGATTCTTGATTTTTTCTTATTTGCGATGAATAAGAAAAAACCTCAAATATGTTGAATGTTGACATTTTTCTTCCAATCAGAACTCAAGTAATAAAGTATGTATTTTATTACATGGGATGTTATTCAAACTAGTTAAATTTTTTGGAATCGTACAGTCGAGGAAAGTCTTTGTAGGAATAGTCTGTGTCTCAACACTTCCCTCCATGACTTTTAAAACTATACAAAACCTACCAATAATAAAGAGTTGAGTCTTTTGGCATTCACACACATATTTTTTTATGTATATGGATTCAGTATGCCCTTATTATTGTCCCTATACACACCAACTTAATTGTCCCTATATAAACAGAAAGGCAAATAATTCTGGTCCTCAAGAGATTTCAGTATAAATTAAAGTATTATAACTCAGATGGCAGGACATAATGTGTGAGATTAAGGGTAAATATTATTGGTAAAGAATTGTTTTTTGGATGACTTGCACTGTTAGAAACTACATTTTTAATCATAGAACAGTCAGGGTTGGGAATGACCTTGAAAGATTATTTGCTCCAAATTTTGTGGGAAAGGCAGCATAGAGGAGATTAACTAGAACCTATTTGTTTCATTCAAACCACTTTCTTTCTTTCTAGAAGGGCTAAAATTATTCACTGACAATTCTGAGATAGATCAACAGTTACTCTGGAATAATTCGATATTCTAGATATTCATTATATAGCTTGAGGAGTAAGAATGAAACTAGTACATCTGAAAATGAAAGGCTGCAGAAAGTCTGATAAAGTCTACATTATTTTAACCATCACCAGGATACTGCCTCACAAACACTGGCTTTATTATTTGCAAAGAGGACAGATGTTCAATTTCAATAATAACAAAAATCCCCAGAGTTCATATTCACGTATTTTGGGGGAATAAGTTATTTTATAAAATTTTAAATAACAATTTTCCTGCCATGTTATTGCATTAATTATTCCTTTAACTGTTGTACTTCTTAGAGCTCTACAGAACTGTCATACTTTTCATTAAAGCTGCAGCTTAATTGGCCTTAAAATATTTAAGATGAATAAAAGCATCCTTGGCAATGAAAATGATTGAAAATGAAAAATTAATTTAAATGGTCTCAGATGTGAACAGTGCTTTACATGGACTGAAGGCTAGAAAAAGACAAATTACAAAGAATGCTAAAATAGCCCTATTGTTTCTTAAAAGTTTGTGTGCCAATGTATTATATCAGGGATTATATTAAACTGCCTCTTCTTGTTTGATCCAAACAAAAAATAATTTTGTACCAGGAACTGTTTTCAATGACTTACATGGGTTTTGTATCCAGACGTTGTTTCAAACTTTGTGACTTAGTAATGAACAGGGGAAAAGTATCACTGAAATTTATAGAATTTATAGAATTAAATTCTTTTGCATTTAGCAGTGAGGGTATGTGAATAATATGAAAAGGTCCGCACAGGTCCAGGTAAATCAGGAAATGTCCTGATTCAATCTCACTAGATGAGGCCCAGGGAAATGTTCCTTCTGTTCCACCAATTTCTACTTCTACAGACAAATTATCCTACTTAAAATTTGGTTTTCTTAATAGTCTTTTAAGTTTTCTGAGTTGGAAAGATTATAATACCTTGCTAAACACATAGTGTCTGCTTCTAACATTTCAACACTACCCAAAAGAAGAAATTGTAAACTTGTATTTGCAGAAGATAATCGCTTGGTTGTACCCAGTGAAGATATGAAGCTACTTGTGCCCCTGGATAGACTTTAGGCAAGATACCGAATGACTTAGTAAAAGCATCTTGAAGATTCAGTGCAGGTAAATGATGCTCATGTTCCTATAAAAGTTTCAACTGGACTTCTAAAGACTGATTAGTACAAAATTCTTGTTGAAATTAAATATATTAATAAGATAATAAACTTACCTGATTTTGCCTGCCTAAGAGTGAATCCTGTAGTAATATTTTTTCATGTGAATACCTTTTATTCTTAATGGTATAGGCATTATAGGTCCCTTCAGTGAGTGATTTGTCTCATCATGAGACAGATGCTCTACACAGCAGGAGTGACTCACCCACTACAGGGGTTAATTTCTATTGATTCGAGTGGGAATTTTTTGCACATGGCAGCATGCTGTGCTTAATAATAGGTATATTTGTTATTATACAAAAGCAAATAATGTACATTTAGCTATTTAACGAAGATACCTAGAAGTAATTTCTATTTATATAGCACATTACTCAAAGGAGAAAGAGAAAGTGGGTAATTTAAATGAGTAGCTACTCTAGATATTTCTCCCAAATTACTCCTATGCCTTTGAAACAAATTAAAAAAATTAAATTTAAAAAACTCACCAAAACCATCTCTCTGACAATATATTGGCTTGATGATTTTCCCTGATTACTCTAAGGAAATGTCTTTGTTTTTTTTCCCTAGAGGACAAGAGTCTGACTCAGTGTTGAAGGATAAATTCTTCCATATTTTGTCCAAGTTTGAAAAAATATTTCTTTACTCTAAAATGTTTACTCCTTTTATTTAATTTTTTTTCCCTTAAGAATGAAAAGGGGATTTATGAATTCACAGAGAAAGAGGAAAACAAATTAATATATTATTTTTTAGTTTGTGGGTCACTTCAGAGAAACAGAATAAGACTAGATCTTTATTTAAGAATGTTTAAAGACTTAATCCACTCACTGATCATTTAATGCAAAAAACCCACAAGTATTTTTGAAGAAATTCCAGTTGTTTAGGGGTTTTCTGCTCCAACTTTTAAGTCACAATCCACTTGCTTATTTCAGACTCAAACCATCGGCTATACTCACAATGCAAAATATTAATAGTTCTTCATACTCTATCTGCGTTCTTTGACAGCCACACATGAATAAACATCAACTACATTCAGAGCAAGAGTATTACAATGCTGTCATTGGAGATGAACAAAACAGCTCAATGATTGAATCATCAAATCCAGAGCAGTTCCCTGCCCAAGGGGATATATCTTGAGGATATATCAAGCATTAAATTGCTCATTTGATTCCAGCCAGGTTTCAGCTTTGTTTGCCCCACAATATTTTCAGGTGAACCTTTGCTGAACTGTTTACTCTTCTCAAGGTAAATCACCCTTGGAGCAACACTGACTGTCCCTGCTGAGGGGAAATGAGGATTTTTTTCCTCATTTCTTTGTGACACAAAGAGCAACAATGTCTCTAGACCATACTCCCCATCCTGGGAAATAAAGCAATCATTTTTGCTATTACACTTGCTATCAGCATAGCACAAGGTTTCCAGCTTCCCCTTTTCACCTCTCACAGCTTTCAAGTTTCTTGTCTGAATGCTCTTAATCATTTTCAAATTTTCTTTTTGACGGATTCAATACTCCGATAACTATTACTTTGCAATGCAACACACAGTAACCCCGATTTTCCATTCACTGGATTTTCATCATTTTCTGAGGGAAAAAATAGTACTTCATTACATATCTATTCATCTGTGTCCTTGGTAAAATGCAACATTATCACATGCAGAATCTGGGCTATTTATTTATTTATTAAATTGTTTGTTAGAGAGGAAAAGAGGAGATAGTTGGGTGATTAAAAGGATATTAATGCACAGGGTTTTTGAAAGTAAAGTTTAAAATATCATTATTACTATCTATTAAATGGATACCTTGTATCACCAATGTAATATTTATATTATATGATGATATAGACTTTCGTATAGCAATTAAGGGTTAGATTAAAAATCATAGATAAATAATATTTTCAAGTATTGGGGTAAAAAACTAACTCAAAGTTCAAAACAAGATAATGCACTTTTTTGTATTATTTTTCATCATAAACTCCACTCCTCAACATTAAGGACTTTTGTGCCATAAAACTGGTGATATAAAGTATTATAATGTTTTGCACTAATTTTCATTTCCTTGTTGTTCTTTTTTCAGAAAGAATAAAGCAGTTTTCTGACAAAAGGAAACATGTTAGCTTTTTCATGGTATCAGGAATCTCGTTTTTGCCTGAGGCTGATAGCAGAAATAAGGAGTGATGGTGACAGAAGAGAGAACCCATCTTTCTTAGAATCACATTTAGAATCACTGTTATTAAAGAGGAGACCACAGAAATTTTGAAGGACACATTTCTGTTCAGTAGTTCTTTGTAATAGATATTGCTCCACCACTGGTATTTAAATAAAACCCCAACTACCTCATGCAAAAAGTTGATTCAGCATTATGACTAATGTCCTGATGTGCAGGGTGTGAGTTGCAGGAGCCACTGAAGATGTTGGGATGTCTGGACAGGAATGAGGAGGAACCAGGCTATGTCTGAAATAAGGAAAGATTCATAAGGATTGGCTCTAAGGATGCTCTATTTTTGTAGAAAAACTACAATAAATGAGTTGATCATATGGATAAATAGATAAAGATGTTGAAAAAAGAGGCAATATTTTCCTAACATGTCTTTGGTCCTTTGAACACATTCTATTGTAACTTCAGCTTGATTTGGTGTAGTATTGAGTTTGAGATTTACGTAAAATTTAAAACATCCAGCCCTCAAGAAGAATTCAGTGGTAATAAAGGAATAATGTTCTTACAGTTAATTAAAACATTGTGAGAGAATGTTGCCATTTTAGAAAGAAATATTTACGAACATGAAAGCAAATACTAGAGGTTTCTTATGTAATGAGATTTTTAATATTGTTGTTAGAAGTTTCTTTACAGAAGATATTTTAAGTTCACTTAAGAATAAAATACTAGTTCCTAATTCCAAAAGTTTAGTTTTTAGTTGCATAGTAAATTTACAACTTATTATTTCATAAAATGTTAGGAGAATTTCAATTAAAAAATCTCATAGCAATTTAAATAATATTTCTAGATGTTGCAAAAGCATCTGTTATGCTGTGGAAGAGTAGCGATTAACCAAGCTGTTTTTGTTAGCTTACACATTTTCATGACATGGATGCAACCTTGTTTTGGAGAAAAGCTGCATGGTAAATTATGCACTGCAGGATTACAGGTCTGTGTTCCAGTTTAGGAGGACCAATAAGGACCCTAATAAAAAAGACCATGGGTCAAGAGGGAGATTTGCATCTCTCCTTTCAAGATATGCTCCTCATTTTTTTCAGATTTTTGTTGTCTTCCCTCCCCCTTCTCACACCATAGGCACCTGGGGATAACAGTCCGCATTTGGTTTTAAGTCAGTACAAATAAATAATAATAACAACACTATAAAAGGGAGAAAGTGTATTTCTAATACATTAAGTTGTCTGCACTATGGAATTAATATTCATACACACAAATAAAAACAAAACAAAATAAAATTATATTTGTGGGAGAAGGCAATAGAAAAAAAAGGTCAAGGAAACTACAAAACACTAATATTTCTTAAAAATCTGTTGCTTACTGCATAAAATTGAAATTACAGTTTTTCATTCTAATATGTTGGCTTCTATTTGTTGTTTAAAAATTTAATTGATGTAGTCATGTAATCAAAAATAAACCTTTCCTAGTACCTCTAGTGAAATTAATGTTAAATGACACAACAGCAAGTTACTGTTATTATTATATTATTTTATTTATTAAAATAAAATGTTCTTTGTATTAACATGATAATGCATATCTGAATATACTGAACATTGTGAAATGTTGCATACAGCAACAAAATCTTACAGCCTCTCTGAGTTCACCACTGTGTGTGTGTGTGTCTGTGTGTGTATGTGTGTGTACACAAAGAGGAGGATTTTCCTATCGTTTTCAAATTTTGACTTGGAAGTCTTTGGCTGTCTGTGTCTGACTTTCAAAATAGTGTTCCAATATGCATTCAATAAAAGAAAGAAAGCCAAAACAATTAAAAAAAAAAGTCTAATTTCAGTAAATGGGTTAACTCCTCCTATATAAGGCAGGAACTTCTGAAGTCTTTCTGGAGTTGGGTTCATCATTGGTGTCAGACATGAGAGGCAAAAGATGTATCCCTAACTCTCATTTCTTTCTTTATTCCTTCTGTTTTAATTTCCTTGTTTCTCTTTTTTTTTTTTCCGATTTTTTCCCCAATTTTCCCTCTTTTTCTTTTTTCTTTTTCTTTTTCTTTTTTCCTTTTCCTTTTCCTTTTCCTTTTCCTTTTCCTTTTCCTTTTCCTTTTCCTTTTCCTTTTCCTTTTCCTTTTCCTTTTCCTTTTCCTTTTTCTTTTTCTTTTTCTCTTTCTTTTCCTTTTCCTTTTTCTTTTTCTTTTTCCTTTTCTTTTTCTCTTTCTTTTCCTTTTCCTTTTCCTTTTCCTTTTCCTTTTCCTTTTCCTTTTCCTTTTCCTTTTCCTTTTCCTTTTCCTTTTCCTTTTCCTTTTCCTTTTCCTTTTTCATTTTCTTTTTCTTTTCCTTCTTTTCTTTTTTCTTTTTCTTTTACTTTTTTCTCTTTCTTTTTCTTTTCCTTTTCTCTTTCTTTTCCTTCTTTTCTTTTTTCTATTTCTTTTACTTTTTTCTTTTTCTTTTCCTTTTCTCTTTCTTTTTCTTTTCCTTTTCTCTTTCTTTTTCTTTTTGTCTGTGCCTTTCTTTTTTCTTTTTCTTTCTTTTTCTACACCTGCATCTACTTTTATATCCCAAGCACACTATTTACACCTGAATATGTGAACAGAGACTAAACAGAACAAGTAAAGCAAGTAAAACAGAACAAGAATAGAGCAAACAAAATTTCTTTATGAGAATCATGCAGTAACCAGTAACTGAATAACATATTTTCTACTTTTAACATTGTGACTTTATTATCTCAAACCACAACTAAGAAGAGATTAAACTAAATTGTAGCCACTGACTTTTAATTGTTAGTCACCGAATAATTTTTTGGCCACAAATATGAGAAATGGGAAAACACTGATTTTTCTGTAAAACAGTTTCAATAAGATTCTCTTGTTTTGAGCTTCTCCCAGGTACAAAATATCTGCTGAGCAGACTTGTGTAGGTCAATCTGCCTCGGGGTTTTCATCATGTCCATTTTACTTCTGAAAGTCTGAGTTGCTGCATGTAAAGCAGTGGTTCTCCTTCATCGAAGTTAATTGAGTAAGATCTAGCAAATTGAATTTACTTAAAAAACAATTTTATAATAGTTATCTGGGTGAGTTAATGAACACTTAGTATATATAGTAAAGATATGAAAGACGAAGCAAATTAAGGTTGACACAGAAACTCAATATCTCTGATGCAAAATGTTCTGAGAAGATTGCTTTTACTTTATTTTCATCAATCTTTTCAGGAGAGATTACAAAATTTAACAGCCTTACAAAAGGTGTCGCTTTATCTGATGGCATCCAAAAATGAATCTTCATAAGCAGTGGTGTTTCAAGCCATTTTTAACTTTGCAAATATTTTAACATTTCAGTCAGATAGATTTGGATTTACTAAAGGTCTATTAAGCCTGACCTTGCCCTTTTTTGTACAGAGTGCTTTATTATTTTTCAGGTTAAAGGACACAAGTAATGTTTCATCACCCTAGCTGAAAAAAAAATGGAAAGGATGGATTTGACAGAAATATTATAAGATGAAAGAGAAAATAAAAGAAAGGGAAAATGGAAACTACTGGGCTGGAAAGAATTTATTGAAGTTCCTCAAGGACCAGTCTGGAAATAACCTAATTTAATATTTGTAATCATGGCATGATCTAAAGTAGTTTGACCTAAGTAGTTTATTAGTCACATTTGTAAATGATGCAAAGTGGAAGACATCATCAATACAGAGAAGGGAGAGCATTGTGAAACATGAACTGAATTTTAAAGACTGGAATAAGAGAAATGGGGTGAAATTTAGCAGTATAAAAAGCAAGGTCATGCTTTTGAACAGAAAATGATATAGAGTACACAATGCTGAGGGAAAACACTGAGATCCTGAATATAATGTAGTACTGTGATTGCTCACATTTAGGAACAGTTAAACAAATTCAGAATAAATACATGAAGAGACTACAGAACAGATAGTGGAAAGACAAAAATGTATAGCATGGAAAAAAAGTCATAAAATAGAAGGTTCTGAGAATACACAATGCTTTGTCACAGAAATAAATGTGTCAGGGGAATAAACACTAGAGATGTAAAAACAAAAATTCCCTTAAAAGCCAAGAACAAGATTTGGCATGGGAGAAGATGGGTATAAACAATCTGAATAAATTTAGGGTAGAAATTAGAAGAAGGCTTCAGCCCATCAAAGGAAAAAATTTTGGGAGATCTTTCCAACAGTACATGAGGAGAGAAGCAAACCTCATCAACGTTGCCAAAGATTTCATGATGCAGATGTTTGGTTTATGACTGCATAATGTGATCACCTGACATGACAGAGGAGTGGACTCTGCCTGTGTTGGTGGTTGCTGGAGTTCTTGTGTTTGTAGCATCATCAGATTTATTATCATTCCATAGCCATTCTTTGTTAGCAACAAAGGGATACTTATATAAATAATTTCATACAGAAAGTATTCTATATACTTTTATAACCATCTCTGTTAAAACTATCATGTAATATCACAAAAATTTTTGAAGACTAGTAAATTATTAGACTACTGAAAAACTACATAAAAACTACAGAATCAAAAAATGTATGAGAATAAATTTTTATTATTCCTATGGGTTTAAAGGATTGATGCTGAGCTAACCCTCACTGTAGTTTCTTCATAGCTCTCTCCAAAATTAGTCACTTAAAAAAATTCCTCAGAAAATTAAATCAATCACAAAATCTGTTTTAAGGACTGAACTATTATTTAAAAAATTTCACACTTCTTCCTGGAGAATAAGATTTCCACTGACACCAGTGGAAGTTTCGCATTCACTGCGTGTCTCTTTCTGCTTATTGAGCTTACAGGACTGACCTCAAAAAAAAAAGTGCTAAGATATATGGTAACTGCAACAGGGTCTTTTTTAACAGGCTAATAAGGAATAAAGCTCCACTGTAAGAAAGTGCATTCAGACAAAATCTCAAACAAGTGTCCACAATAGACATACAGTAAAGGATTTAGAATAAATTGCTGAATATCAACTGTTAGATATCCAAATCCTACTGTTGCTAGGCTTCTTCTCAGAAACCCCAGACAATGAAATTACCTCTTTCTCAAGAAAGAGCACTGTCAACTGTGTAAACAGGGCATGGAACAAGAGACGTTGTTAAGGCAGGGTCTCCATTGGGTAGTAGGGACGACATGCCCTCCAGAAATCAAGGAGTCATAACTGACCAAATATTACACAGGAAGTAAGACTCAGTCCCAAGTCCAAATAACTTATCATTCTTTTTAAAAGAGATATACATGGCTACACTAAACTTGCATGACATTTATAAGTTGCTGTCAGTTAGTTCTGATGTTAGGAATGTGGTGAGTTTGGCTTTCCTCTCAGTTCTGGTGGTCTTTTTTCCCTTTATACTTCCTTCCTTTATGAGGACAAAACCAACTCCGTGTGTGGTAAAGTAGGTTGTTGAACGAACCTGGACTACAGTTAAGCAGATCTGAGTGTGTTTCTGTTTGTTTATTTAACTGGGATCAGTTTCCCAGAAGAACACTATAACAATTTTTCAAGTATTTGCCAACTTCTAGCAAACGAAATTGCCTGTGGAGCTATTGAGATACATCATATTTGCAGTTCTGGTGTCCAATTTCTTTCAGAAGTAGCTAATTTACAGAAAATAATTTCAGATTAATGTAGGTTGCTTTGTACTGTATCTAACCAACTTAATTTATTTAGCACAAAACCTTTATTGAAAGTGCCTGGAAATCAGAATGTTATTATATTTGGGAATGAACTGCCAAATGTTTAAACACAGTGCTTTCAGTTCTGAATCTCAAGAGCTTGCAGCATTTGAGGTTAAGATATGGTGTCAACACCATCAACAATGAATAAATAACCAAAGAAAAATGGTATTTTAATGTTAAGATATAATAAGACCTACTCAGAGTGCCCAGTCAGGACCTTGTTAAAATTGTACTGAGCTCAATCAATGAAATCAAATGTTTTATCAGCAAATTCTGCAATTGTTTGGTGGGTAAGCCCAACTGGACTCACTACATGTCAGCTATTTTTCAATATGACAGAAATAGTAATGGATCATCTGGAGTGCTATTATTTAGTGCTAATGAATGATTGTTTGGAGAGGGAAGAAAAATCAATTATGACAGCTGTGAGAGCTGCTGCCTCTGTTTCATCATTCCAAAAATAAATAGCAAAGCTGCCTTCTAAGGTAGGAAATCAGCTAGCATTCCCTGTGAGACGTGAAAGTTATAGGCAAAGAAGCAACTCTAACTTGTGTTTACTGTGCATAAACAATGATGGTGCCCCAAGGTAGAAGCAGAAGTCCTTGAACTACTAAAAAAACCCAGTACTTTTTCCTACTTGTATTGCAAGTACTCAACAGGCTTTCTCTCTCCAGGCAGAGACAACTTTTCCTTGAGCATCAAACTGTTGGGTTTTTTTTGGGAAACGTTCATGCTTGATCCAAGATGAACAGTGGCTGAGAGGAGATGACAGGTTAAAGACCATCATATTTAGAGTGCTAAGAATTTGAGGGATAACACACGTTTAAAAACAAGTAAGACCATAATTTAAAATAAATTAAAAAAAATTATTCCATGAAAAAACTAGCAGACACATAAGACAATTTAGACAGAACCCAAATAGGACTGTTCTCACTCTAAAACTAGAAAATGTGCTGCTTGTGAGGAACACTATTCAACTAAACAGAGCCAAAAGTCAAATGAGAAGCACAGTTTCAGAAAAGATAGTATGCAGCATGTTGGATCCCTTCTAAAAAGACTACAATGAATGAAACTTTAAAATTCCTAGGGATTTTTATATATATCAATATGCACGTAGATAGATAGACAGATAGATACAGATAGATATATATACATTGATATAGAAACAGACATGGGCATTGGAGTCATCTGACAAAATCTCATTTGAATTTTGCCATCCTGTATTAAATTGATTGCCAAGGGAGATCCCAGTTTCTGTCAACTTCCCAGGACAGAGGGAGCCCTCATTCCCTTCTTGAGATCAGAAGGAAATATGTCAATGAAGCTGTGGAGTTGGATTGTGCCAAAGCTCACAGAAGAGTGCTGAAAGCCAGTTGCCTCTTCATTGCCTTCTCACTCCCAGCCCTTATGGACCAGACCCGGTGGACTAGCTATTGTCCTGTTCAATAGCAACATGCTGTTGCCTGTGTTCCACTCTGCTTTTTCTCTCCCATCAGTTCAGAGGAAGAGGAGAAGGAGAAGGTATGGAAGGGACGGATTGAGTGTGCAAGCCACTTTTGCACAGCTTTCTTCTGTGTGTAATGACAGCCATACATGAACTTGTTCAAAGAGCAGAACATAAATGTATGGTCAGAACCTTGACAGATTGATTCAGCAGAAATCTTCCTTTTAATATCAACAGATTTTGATCAGGGTCTGAATGTATAATGCAGACATGAAAAAGCAAATTACTGCAGAAATCTCATCTTCAGGATACCTAACATGACAGGCATCCACTGACAAATAGCAAAGTAGGACAGGGAATAGACAATACGTTAAAAATAATAAGCTTATAAATTTCATTAAATGAAGCAAGTTTAATTTGTGAATTTGTTACTCTAGTGACAAGCTGCTAAAACATCAGTTGTACTAATGTGTCAAAAAACTAGACACTTATTGAAGGAGACTAAACTTTCCATTATCCGAAACTCCCTTGGCATGGAACATGATTACTACAGACAGTTGCTAATATGCCTTACTATGAATTTGTCTGGTAACTAATACCTTTGATTATCAATTGAAGTTAGTGTTTTAGTTATTTTAGCACAATTCAATATGACAGCACAAAGGGAAATTTGCCACTAAAGTCAAGGTCAGCAGGAGAAGGATATTGATTTAGCTATGGGACTTTTTGAGGGAGCTATTACAAACTTAAACAAACATAGCATGTAAGTTAATGCTGGGAAAAGAATTCTAGAAGAGTACAAAAACTGATGATGCAGTTATGACAGCAATCCCTTCGAAAAAGATGAAAAACTGGCAGGGAACTGACTATCCAACATCTACCAAATCTGGAACTACTTATGTCTTTCTGGGAAAATAACCTTGTAGGCAAAATGACAGACTTGTGGGGGCCGACAGGTGTAATCTAGCCTCATTATTCTTAAGCACAGCAGGAGGTGATAACTAGCTCTGTGTAAGCAACTAAAGTTGTTACAAAATATGAAAGCTGAGGCTATTACTGGTCCTCAGTCATGGAAATCATTAAAAGTTATTTTCCATGGATATTTCCCATGGTATAAAACTATGTAATGTTAGTGCAAGTTGGAAAGGGAAAAGATAGAACATTTGATTTCTTTACAGGAGACCAGTATGTATGATATTACAAAAGTAAGACAAAATAGTATTCTCTTTGATTTGGATCCTTCTGATGGCCCTAATTTCTAAGTGCCCTCTGGCAGAGCCCTCTGACAGTTTACTATAGAAGTCCTATGACAGTCCAATAGGAGGATTTGATAAATATGGATATATACATATGTATATCTCTCTCTATATATATAAATATATATATATAAATATATATATTACATACACATGTAATAAAGCTTCATAGCCAGAAAAAAAACATTTTGCAGGACTGTTGAATATACCATTGGTCAGCTTAAAAAATAGGACAACTGCGGATCTCTTGCAAGCCTTCAGTTCCAGATAAGAGGAAAGATCAACCTCCTTCTTCAATATAATTTTGTTGCTGTTTATTTTCTCTGAAGTCATTTGTCATGCTGTGAAAACCTACAGATGGAGTTTTGAGGACTTGCAATTTTCTCAAATAAATATAATTGTGGTAAGTATAGTCCAGGTTTTCTTACAGCAAATACAAGGTAATTGTCTTCTGACTTGAATATTGCTTAAAATCTGATCCCTGAACTGAACCAATGTAGATTAAAAATAATCTAGTGTAATAATTCATAGTATTTTTAATTTCAAATTTCATTTCATTAAAATCAAAACTTTTGCTCAATACAAGCAGTCTGCCTTACTTTTGGTGTTTTAATATTTGCACTAAAAATAACTATTTGGCTTGATTTGGAAAAGAAATCATATTTAAGTTATAACAAATTGAAATGTTGAAAAAATTGAATGACAGCAATATTGTAAAATGAAGCAACCTTCCCCCTTGTTCATCTGTTCACTGGAGTTAGGTAGAAACAGAGACCTGAACTTTTCTAGTGAATATAACAAGTAAACAACAATTTTGATGTGATTTTAAATTCTATAAGCATTACAAGTGTCTATAATGTGGTTTATTAGTACTGTGTATCTCAGTGGTCTGGTCAGAAACAAGGTTATTGCATTTCAGTATGGTTCCTTTTCCTAGTTCCTCATCTAGGGTGAGCTTCTGGGGTTGGATTAATCCTATCTAGCTTTAGAGATCTGATTCATTTACTGTCATTGAGATATATCTACCTTATACGCATAATGCAACAGAATGACACACTTCTTGGGTTTGCCCCTCTAAAAACTACATGGAATTTGTGGTAAATGGCGTTGCATACTCCCATAGTAAACTTAAATAATATATAAGGCTTCACCCTCCTGTTTCCTGAAGTCAGTCAAGCATTTCTTGAACCATGCAAAACCTTGAGCAATTTCCCATGCTCAAAATGCCTTGGGTTGGCAGAAACAAGTTGTTAGGAAATAATTTTAAACCATACATATTCATCTATGGATATATATACAGAATATATTAAAATATTATATTCTACTGGCTAAGCATTGTGTTTACGTCACATAAACATTAATGAGGGTTTGAGGGTCACTAAATTATCATTATCAGAGCTTGGCCTTGAAAGTAGCTAAAATTGTTTGGTGTCAGCACAGCTTGATTTCATAGCCATCTTATAAGAACACTTGATGCTAAAACCTCCTTAGTATGCACTCTATGCACAAGTCTAATCTAAAAAATCAACACATTACAGGGTTTACTGCCTTATTATCCATTTACAAAATCATGATCCTTCTCCTATGTTCAAGGTAAACCTTGACATGATATCTTACATATAATTATGGTTTATAAATGATAAAACTCTTCATCAGCAAGGTCTCTCAAGAGCCTGATTTCTTCTGCCTACTTAATGAAAAGGTTTAATATAGGCAGCAGAGCAGTGTGTCTAAATATTCTAAGAGAAGAATATTTTTCCATACAATTTTAGTACCGAATTCCCAATGGCTTTTATCACATCTTACGTCTGACAAATTTTCAGCGGCCATAGAACAGAATGGAGATACGTAGATCTGTTTCAGGGATTAGTCTTAAATTTAAGCATTTGATTCCTCATCTCGAAAGAAAGAAAGAAAGAAAGAAAGAAAGAAAGAAAGAAAGAAAGAAAGAAAGAAAGAAAGAAAAAGAAAAAGAAGAAAGAAAAAGAAGAAGAAAGAAGAAAAAAAGGAAAGAAAGATTGTTGTGTTTCATAGTTAATTTTTCTCTCCCTGTAGGCAATCAAGGCAATCCTAAGGATGCCTTCAGATGTATGTATGAGAAAATTAATAATCTGTAAAGGTGCATTTCTTTCAGAATTAATACTGGAAGTCTCAATGACATTATTGTGCCACTAAAATGCTGAAAAAATTGCAGATGTAAATCTTCTGTTCTCTCTCTACTCTGGCTGCAGCAAGAGAGCTTCAAGTATTTTAAAACAGAGAGGCTAGGGATATGCCTCTGGTCTTTTCATGGTGTTTTTATTGGAGGCATGGAGAGGCAGCAGTGAAGTTTCACTCATGTCTTCCACTAGTTTAATCCTGTTGAAGTTTAACCCCACTGAAGTTTGACCCGGGTCAGCAAAACAAAAGCATAGACATGTTGGTTAGGAGATGCCACTTCTCACTTCCCTAACTATATATTCCATTGCATAAATGATCCTGTTTCCAGGTAGGGTTTCTTTCAAACACTGCTCAGTCTAATTTGAAATATTTTGAAACGAGTTTACAGGTGACACATAACTGGGAGGAGCTGTTAACTCCCTCAAAGGCAGGGAGGCCCCGCAGAGAGATCTCAGCAAATTGGAGGACTGGGCAATCACCAACCAGATGAAGTTCAACAAGGGAAAGTGCTGGATTCTGCACCTGGGATGGGGCAGCCCTGGATGTATGTACAGACTGGGCAATGAGATGCTGGAAAGTAGTGCCATGGGAAGTGACCTGGAGGTGCTGGTCAAGGGCAAGTTGAATTTGAGTCAGCACTTCCCTGGCAGACAGGAGGGCCAACCATGTCCTGGGGGGCATCAGGCAAAGCATTGCCAGCCAGTTGAGGGAGAGGATTGTCCCGCTCTGCTCTGTGCTGAGGTGGCCTCAACTTGAACATTATGTGCAGTTTTGAGCACCACAATATCAGAAGGATATTAAGTTCTTGGAGAGCATCCAAAGAAGGGCAACGAAGATGGTGAAGGGCCTTGAGGGAAAACTGTATGAGGAGTGGCTGAGGTTGCTTGATCTGTTCATCCTGGAGGAGTCTGAGAGGAGACCTCATTACAGTCTACAACTTCCTTGTGAGGAGAAGAGGAGCGACGACCAGTGACAGGACCTGAGGGAACGGCCTGAAGCTCTGTCAGGGGAGGTTTAGGTTGTATATTAGCAAAGGTTCTAAACCCAGAGGGTGTTTGGGTGCTGGAACAGGCTCCTCAGGGAAGTGGTCACAGCACCAAGGCTGACAGAGTTCAAGAAGTGTTTGGATGATACTCTCGGAGAGTGTGACTCTTGGGGATTGGTCCTGTGCATGGCTAAGGGCTGGACTTGATGATCCTTGTGGGTCCTTTCAAGTCAGCATATAGTGTGATCCTGTGATTTTGTGAATTAGAATTTCCTGGAAGGAAGGCTTCACAGGCAAATAATTTTCCTGGTATATACAAGTCACCAGGTGTTACAACAGTATTTTTCTTTCTGAGTTCCACATCTCTTAAACTCTAAGTCTAATAAGCAGTACTACTCTGATGTACAATGCTTCCCATAATGGGATCTCAAAGAGCTGAAACAAATATTAAGTAGTTTGCAAGACTTCAGAGAAGCTAAAATTTAAATATAGTAATTGAGTGAGATGAATGGATAAGTTTTAAGGGAGATTAGCAAGAAAACACTTCTAGGAAAACTGCTGGAAACTGCAAACAAATATTCTTTTCCTTTTTTTGATAAAATTGTTTTTTTAGGGGATTTGGATACCCACAGTGTGTGCTAACAGTGGATGCTTGCAGTTGGGAGAATTTCACATAATTGTGTTTCCATTGAGAAAAAATAGATTTAATGTAATTTTGATATAAAATTTTAGTACAAAATAGCTCCAGTGATCCTGAGGTTTGATGCATCCCCAAACACAGAAAGAGCATGAGTGCATTGTGAAGGCTGGGACACCAAAGTTGGTTTTAGCTAACACTGGGTTGGAAATTCGTCCCCACAGGATCAGTTGAAGGTTTGAAGAAGGAATGAAATTTTCTTCTGTGTTTGGACAGGGTAATGCTAATAGTTTTAACATTACCACATGTGTTGGAAGACTGTTAAATATCCTGTTTTCCTTTCATTACTTCTGTTATGGTCTACCCAGTGTTTATAACTCCAGGAGGTGACAGACCAAGTTCTCAGAGATGATATTCCACGTTCTCTGCAGACTCAGTAAAATAGCATTACCCTGGGTTACCTGTTCTAAAGTAAATCTCTCTCTCCAAACTAGTCATCCTGCATCTTCTCAGACTAAGCAAAAGAAAGTGACATCAAGACATGCTTCATCACAGTGTTTCCATGAATGATGGAGAAGGCTGAAACATCTAGCCCAACAGCATAGGTCTGCACTGTAAATACATGCAAATGTGTTAAGTGAAGCAACTCTTTCATTCAGAGAGATTAGGCTCTATAACAGCAAGACAAATGGGATGAAAACAAGACTCAGGACCAAGTTTTCAGAAAGAAAATATTCACAGCATAAAAATATGACAGCCTCTACCATGTATGATGTCTGTTTTCAAACTTTTCTCCACGGAGATAGTATCCCATAAAATATTTTAGTGTCTTTCAAATCTGTTTTTTCATGCTCATTTGGAGCATCAAGATGCTGACCCTGATGTTTTGCTTATTCATTGTTTTCAAGGTTGTCTCATTGATTTTTAGTGCATAAAACTCTTTTAAAGAAACTTCAGTTTCTGGAGCATAATTTTGCAACATGACATAGTATCTTCACAGCCTCAATCATTGTATCAGTTCAAAAAAGGAGTTTAAAACTAGAAATGACAGCGTTTCAACATGCATAAAGAATCATTATTCCCAGGGATCACTCCTATCTTCCGCAGGAGGTGCTTATTTGTGTTTTTTGTTTCATGAGTGATAGATCCATGGATTTGCCTCTCGTTCTCCTAGTCTCTCAAGAAAGTGTTATTTACACAGAATAACTGGCAAAGCCACAGAAGTAAAATTATGTCAGTCTAATGTTCTCACGTAGTTTCATATTTGGCCTGTCTGTTCTGACAGATTACCATGCTTAAGGATAATGAAACAATTTATTTCAAGCAACATATCAACCACTTGGAAAAGCTAAAGTTGTTCTAACTTAATATTTATGTGTCACACACCTTGTACATCTCTATCTTCGCAAACTACAGAAATTATATAAAGTAATACAGTTGCAAAATATAGTATTCTCCTGAGGTTTCCCTACAGAGTCTATATGGTCGAGGGGGATCAGGTAAAAAATTACTACTCATAGAGAGACCACAAAAAAAAAAAAATAAATAAAAAATAATCCATAAATATGACTCCAGACAACTAAATTAATTGAATATAACCACAATCCAAATTGAGGCTTTTGTTAAGATTAACCAAAGTGCTCAGGCACCAACATTACACTAAATTTATTTATTTAATGGACAGTGACAAACCTTATCCCTGTCTTTCCATTGATATTCAGAATAACCATGAAATCCTGGAGAAAGGAAAATGTTTCTAACAATGATAAATTTTTGTTAGAGTCTTCCTTCCCTACATTTATGTGTAAAAAATCTAAATATATGAAATATGAATCTAGAACAAATATAGTCTCTTTTCATGGAAACTGATTATTTGGGGGACCAGAAATTATTCAAAATGCATTGCAGATAGAGAAAATGACCAAACATACTCAAAACGCCACCCTATTCATCAAATCATAGGTATTCCCACTCAGTCAGAGTAAAATTATTTTAAAAGAGAAGAATCACCACTTTTGGAGATATATATATGTATAACATAATTTATAATACGTTATTACATACAGGTGGGTGTTTAGTTCATCATTCGATTTTGGATTTAGATTTAAAATAAGAACGCTGGAGTAGAAATGCACCCACATGTGTGCTTCATTGGAAATATTTTTTGTGTTATATGTATTTTTGTGGGGGATTGGATTTTCTAACACCTTTATTCATAAATTTATTCTCTTTGTTCCTTTTTTTAATTATTATTCCTATGAACTTATTCATTAATTTATTCTTTTGGTGCTTTGCCTCTGAAGTGTCAACCACTTAGCACACAGCACAGTACACTGTTAATAGTAGTTATAATAGGAAAATATTATTAGGAAGAAATAAGGAGAGAAGAAGAGAAGTGAAGAGATATGGCTCACATTCAGGATGTCTGAGTACATTGCTTTTGGGAAGGGTCGACATTTTTCGGTTTTAAAAAAAAAAGTAACTCACAAGTGGTTTTAAGAAATTAAAAGGAGAATAGATTACTCTGCAGTGAATAATGGTTTTGAGAATAATGCCCCAAAAGACAGAAAATCATAAGAAGGAAATAATCTTGAAGCAGGAAAAGATCTTGAAAGCCGCACTAAACCTGAGGTCATAAACCAAAGGAGACATCTATAAAAGTAAATTGCTGAAAACAGAGAAGACTCAGTACATGATTAAGAGTGGCATTGAAAAGCCGTGATAGCATGGTAGTATGGTTTTAGAGAACATAAATTTATATGCAATGGAAATACTCCATTGGGTTGAAGAAGTTAGCAGTCTAGAAGCTAAAAGCCTTTTTTAGACTTTCTTCTAATGTCAGAGAGAGCAGGAAAATCCTTCAGATAATGACTGGATAGTTACCCTCTAAAGAACAAGTCAAGGGAAACTATACTCCTAACATGAATGTCTTTGTTAAATTAGACCTGGGATCATCTGACCCAGTGGAAGGTGTCCCTGTCCATGGCAGGGAAGTTGGAACTAGATGATCTCTCAGGTCCCTTCCACTCCAAACCATTCTGTGACTTTATGAAACACCTGTACCACCTTTTCACAATTATTCAACTATTTCCACTCATGGCCTCCTATGTGGGTTCATGCTCTAAAGGTGAAGCACATTTTCTTTATAGCTATTTTAAAAGAACTGAATTTTAAAACTCACTCCATGCAGCAGTCATAGATACAATAAATCTGCACTTTTGACCAACATAAAAGATAAAGGAGCTAGCATCTCTATGCTTCTTCTGAAATCCTGTTACGAAAACTAAGTTTCTGCATTTTTAATAGGAATTTCTACTTTATTTAAAAATAAGGAGCAATGGGATTTATAAGACTAGGCAGTCAAGGTTTTAAGTGGTGTTTAAATATTATTATTTTTTAGCCTAGGTACCGTTTGTGAAATTAAATTTTTAATAATCTTTCAGACATTTAGCTTTTGGGAAATAATTTCCTCAACAGTAGTTCAAAGGTTTAATGTCACAGTAAAGGCTTTGAAATATGATGTCATCCCTTTCATTCCAGAAAGTTAACTTTTAAAAAAATAAATATCGAAGCAAAAATACTAATGAGGAAAAATATGGAGTTCATCTCTAAAACAAGATACAAGGATGGGGAAACAAACTTCTATCAAAATGCTTTTGTGAGATTTTGTCCTATGTTTTCTGAACTGTAATAGTTCCAAAATCTTCACAATCAGGCTTCCAAGATCTATAATTTGAAAATATGAGAGGAGGCAACTTCTCTGAACTTCATCTCCAAGTGAAGGTTAGACGTAAGTTTAACTCTGGGGACATTCTCCCTCCCCTCCATTCCATGGCTGACATCTAGCCCAGATCTACTCTGGTGGAAATGGAATATTCATTGATGAGATACAGAAAGTCTTTTGGAAGGTTTTATCCCATTCAATAGTGTTAGTCTGACCCTAAGCCTCTGCCTAACACTAATTGTTTAGAGATTTCTTGTTTGATCAAATTTCAGCAGATATACATTTAACAACAGTTGTTCTGGGTTTCAAACACTGCTTTTATTTCTCAGGATAAGATAATTGCCATTTATGAATGTAGGAGAATTATTTTGTGTTTCAAAAAAAAGTTGCTGAACCACTCAAACTGAAATTGTCTGTAGGATTATTCATTCTTTGTCAATTATTGATGTCTTTTTTTTCCAAAAGAGAAAAATAGTCTCACTAATTAAAGTTTGCTCATGTTGTAGATAAGTGAAAACAGACTTTTAAAAGATTTATCTGGCAATTTCTTTAATAGCTTTCAGCTGTCCTATAAACATTTAAACAGTCCATTCCAGAGTTATTCTGCATTCTTGAATGATACGAAGTAGACTTCAGCTATCATGATACTACTCAGATTCTTGTGAAGCACATTGGATGATAGTATATTGCAAAAAATAGTAACAAAAATATAAAACAGAGATTTTACAGCATTCATGACAGTGTTGGTGGACATACACCAAAATCCAACATATTGCTATCTACCTTCAAGGTTTATGTATGATCTCTTTTCTTCACTTTCCACATTGCAAATATCTGACAAATCTGTTATCACAAGAACAACAGGAACAAGTGTAAATTCTGGAGAGAATGCCAGCTGTAATCTTCATTTGAACTTCTAGGAAAGGTTACAGGAATAGTGCAAAATAAATGAAAGATTTCAATGCTTATTAAGAGTCAAAGCCAGTAGACAAACAGATAAGTAAAGATGTGAAGAAGAGTCCAAGGAAAAACAAAAGAAATAATTTTGGTCAGTTGGATTCATACTGTTCCCACAAAAGCATTGCATAACCAATGATCAACAAAAATATTACTAAAAATATATTAATAGCAGGTTAGCACATTGCATAATATGTAAGAGATTACTATATTTTACTATTTACTGTCTAAATTCTTGGACATTAAGTTTTTTCGGTGCAGTTGGGGTGCTCCATGTTCAAAACCCAGGCATAGCTGATAAACTTGCTCTATGGGTCACATGGGAAATAAACAAGTGGAATCTACAAACAAACCAATAAAATTCTGATTTTTTTTTGCATACTGGGTGGAATAACATGCTAGAAATTGTGAAAAAAATTGCAAATTTCTTTTCATATCTAAATCTTTTGAGGTTCCTTTAGAAAAATTTTGATGGTTTCTTTGTTTGCTTGTTGGGGGGATGGCACAAAACTAAGAGAGGTGCAGACAGACCAATTCCATCACTTTTGGAATTAGTACCAATAATATATGTTTATATTCATAAATCAGAATCTTTCTGTCTAAATGCCATATTAGTTCTGTAGGCAAATATTTTTCTATAGAGGAGCAGTACTAAAAATTTTGTTTCTCATATAACTTTCCTGTTCTTTTTGAGCAAGTTATAAGACATACTAGAAAAAATGTGATACTTAATCTTCTTTCTTTTCAGCATATTTATTCCTATGAAAAAAACAAAAAATAAACAAAAACTCCAACCAAACAAAAACCCACCCACAAATGAAACAAACAACCAAAAAAAAAAAAAAGAGAAAATCAAACCAATGAAATATTTGGTTTACTAGCAAACCCAAAATAAAAATAGGTTTTCAATGTAAATTTTTCTTGATGGAACATTATCAATAATTTTTTTTCAGTTTTCTATTAGCAAGCATTTTTTCATCCTGTTTACCCTCTTGGGTCTCTTCCAGATGGAAACAAGTGGGATAATCAATAAACAAAGCTGCTCAGCATGGTTGCCAGATTTTAAATATTAAAATCCAGACCCAGGGAGGGAAATCATGCATGCACATGTACGTTTGCATTAATGAGTAGATCCAATGTCTCAGACATTACACAGGCCAACTAGTATTATTTTATGCTTGAACATTACCCAACACACCTGGCATTGGATCTAGTATATATTTCTGATTTATCTACAAATTTGCCAAAGCCACTTTTGTGGTTGTTGTCACTCAGCCTCCTATATAGACATAAACTTACCTTCCCAGTTTACAACTAGTTGTTGTAAAAAATTTTGGGGAAAAAAATTTATGGAGGAGACGCATAGCTAATGTGGGATTTGACCATATAAAACAGGATAGTGAGATCACATTAAGAGTTTTGGCAGCTCTTCCATTCAGCTCTCTGCTAGTAAGCATAATCTGATATGGAGGACATAAGAAACTCATTAAGATCTTACTTTCTCACACCAATCTTCCACTAAAAATATCTGTGAGGTTCTATTTTACACTGAAGGAGAAATTCCAAGATATCTTATGTAAGTCAATGACATTCATTGTATGAATTTTAGAGCAGGAAAAAAACCCCAACAACTGAAGACAAGCCAAATTATGCTTTCAGAAGGTTCTGTATAAAGCTTAATGGCTTCTCTGGAATAACCTCAAGTTTATTTGAGTGTCACATAGATCAGAATTTCATATTAGATCTGACATTTTTCAATACAAAATCATCAGATAAAAAAAGTATTTCAATCATCCTACACACAAACATAAACTGTATTATTATTTTACAAGCTCATCTAGCTCTGCATCTTCTTTTGCAAGGATATAGAGGAGGATGGGTTGGATAATTAGGCACAGCATCAAATGGTTTGAGTGTGCAAAACAGAATGGGATACACACACTTCTTCCTAGAATCCTTTCATTCTGTTTCACATGACTATGTTTAAAGAATGAAGCAAATAAACAATTTTTCTGATTCACTGAGATTAAACACATTCAATTATTTTTCCTACTATATTTTTGGTAATGCAATACAAACAAGAACATAAAGCAGACACACCTCACCAAGGCTCTGACATGTAGTCAGTCAGCATCTGGCTATAAGTCATTCTGACTACCAGCACAGATTAGAATAATACAGTAATTTTTTACTCACTTTTCCCAAGTACAGATGTTCATGGTTCTCTGATCATCTTACAAAAAGAGAAGATTGTCTGCAAAGAAGGTCAAGTCCATCTCTTTTTCTAGCATGGGTACTGTGATGCTTTGACCATTTACCACAGAATTTACAGAGTAAGCCACCAGATTTAAAGACTAGCATGTGTATTTGCTCCTCCACTGCTGCATGTGTAATGTACACAGGAACTCAGCATAGTCACCATTTAGTCTCTTCACTTTCTAAGCCATTTGTAGATATGTTCCAAGCTCAGAATGGTGCTGCATAAAACTGTCTTCCCACTCTAAGGTTAGTTGATTTAAACAATATCGTATGAATGTTGTATATTGAAAAGAAAGATAAATCAGTGGTTAGAAGGAAAAGCCAGCTGAGGCATTGTGTGGACTCTTCTCAGATTTCCTTGTGACTTGGTCTGGCTGACTGCAAGATGTAGATCTGATGGAAAAAATTGGTTGTAATTTTAACAGTGAGAGATTTCAAAATACGTCCCTGCACTTTGGCTTTGTATCACCTAAGGAGATAAATGGATTTTTCTGAGTTGTTGGAGCAAAGAGTAGTAACATAGTTCTTCTTTCTAGTGAAAACACAGCATCAGAGAATCCTAAGGGTCGGAAAGGACCTTAAAGATCATCTAGTTCCAGGCCCCCTGCCATGGACAAAGATACCTTCCACTAGACTGGGCTGCTCAGGGCCCCACCCAACCTGGCCTTGAACACATCAGCTAGTAGATATCAGTTCCATTTCCCACTGTGCTATGGTGCCTCCCTAGTGTCCTTCATCCTCTCTCACAGCTCAGTACCTAAAGTTCAGATATTCTGCACTGGAACTCTCTGCATCCCTGTAGATTTATCTTCAGGATCACCATAAAGTATCAACAGATTTCTTTCCATATTTATTTCCCTGGCACCATGTAAACTTTATGAGGTACAAGACAAACGTAAACTCACTTCTGTATCGTTCTTCATCCTCCTCTTGCTCCCCCTATGTCTTCTTTGGACTTTTAAGAATGAAGATTATAATGCATCAGATTCCCTCTATAACATCTTAGATCTAAGAATGCAGAGAAAAAACTAGGGGATTATGGTAATGCCACATATTCAGTACTGCTCTGCAACGCAATGCGGTCTCTTTTTATATAAAATAAAGCCAGTCCTTATAAATTGGAAAAAAAAGTGCAACCTGTTTCCATGGAGGAATAAAAGGATTAAAGAAGCAAGAACATGACCACAGTTTTAACTGAGACATGGAAAACCCACAGAGCAAAACTAAAAATACAAGAAACAGAAAACAACAAAAAAAATCTCCAGTGTAACAGATTTTTTTTCCCCTAGCAGCAGAGGAGATTATATGTGCTTGAGAAAGATGCAGTTTCAGCTTTGCTTCAGTAGCTGAAGTCTCATCTTTGACAAATTCAAGAAACATAAACCGATAAACTGAGTGGTGACATTGTAAGGGTGAAATTATAGAGCATAAAACGTAGTGATGACATCGAAATGAATATTGTTCATGACTTGCACCAGAGTAGTGAAAGTGTGGAAAAAGGTTACAGTTTGTCTAGTGCCTGACATTTTTATCCCTTTGGGACATCCTCATCACCAGTGACAGTGTATGAGAATTTTTAGTAGAATGATGGAGTCAAAGGCTAGAGCGTTCAAATGCAATTATAAGTCTGTTACATATGCTTGCATTCACCCAGCTTGCTTCATCAACGTTCACGATAATTGTGTTCACAATAATTGTATTCACAAGCTATCTTCCTTATTCTCGTTTTTTTTAATCTGCTTGAAAAGAGTAGAAGTATTCCAGATATATGAGTCACTATTACATACTGTCAGATCCCAAAAGACAAAAAAAGATGAAGAAAAAAAAATTTGAAAAAAGTAATGTGATTTTGTCACTCTTCAGTGTTGGATTAATTCCAGATCTCCCAGTTAACACCACTGCCACTATTTAAGTGGCAGCTTCCGAGAAGATGTTTGTTTATCAGCCCTTGATCATTTCAATATTCATTTATAAGTTATTGTATGAAGTGTGATGGCCACATAAGAGAAATACGTAGGCAAGCTGCAGGAAATTGGATATTAACCTCCTTCACAAATATTGTGTATAATAGCATGGATCTGTATCTGATTGCATCTGATTTAAGGCATTAGGCTTCATCTGTTGTCTTAGAAGTGTCAAACATCCATTGGTGAAACTCTTAAGATCTCCTAGAAATAAAAAACATCCACAAATCCCAAGTCATGACTGTAAATCTTGGCTAGGGCAGGTACCCCTTTTGAAAAACACCTCTAATACACCTCCCTTTTGCTTTGACTTCACTCAACTTCTCTCTTTGCTATTCCAGCCCCCTATTTTCAACCCTGAATTATCGTTATAACTCTGGTCATTTATTTAGTGATTGCGATAATTCAACCTTAGCATATTGAATGTGATCACTGGATCACTCTTCTCCTGAGGAAACATCTCTTAATAAGAGGGCTGCTTGCCCTTCTGGATAATCTGGATACTCTGACTGCATGTCACCTTTTATTTACTCTCATTTTGTTAACCTGTGGTGATGATGATATAGAAACCAATGCCTTTAGTTTGCAAATTCCTTGTGTTATAACTTTGATTGTAACAGATGATCTTTGACAATTACTAACAAAGTTAAAAGTAAGAATATATAGGATAAATCCAGAAGGTTAATCAGGAGCTGAGTTAAAAATGTTTGGTTGTTGTTTTTTTTTATAGGCTTTAATTTGACACAGTACTTTGTTTTGATATGTTTAATTGCTATTAAAAGAGTTTGACTGCATCAACACACAGTTTGACTGCACAAACTACACTACTTAGTTTTCTTTTATTTAAAACTAAGAAAATCTTTCCCATCCTTGATATAAGAAAAGAGTTGGAAGTCCAGACACTGCATTTTGGAATGGTAATTTAATTGTTAGTACAGTAAATGCTCCTTTCTATCATACAACACAGAATCACAATATATAGTGTGAAATCCAAGCTTCTGGCTGTAGTTGCAACTCTTTTTTTGTCAGTGGCCTCCAGGGATGACTATAGTCCTCAGAAAGAAATTGACAAGTCAAATTTGAATGACTAAAAGCAGAAGATGAGAGAAGTTCCTGAGAATTAACAGTACTTTGGATATTACTTCCAGCATGGGTCCTGCTTCTAAGAAAAATCTGTTGGTCACAACTCTTTTACCAAGGAAAGTACCAAAATACCTCTTAAGATGCCACTCACTTGAAAACAAAATTTACCAAGGAATTGTTTTATTCTACAGAACTAGTAAGTAGTAATGTCTTTAATGAGACAAATTTTCATTTTTCCTGCATTACTCTTTCAGGATCCATATTCTTTTCCAGATTTGTGTGCTATAAGATACTGGTGATCACAGTAACTAACCAGTAAATGGAAGTGCTGTCACAACCATGACCACAGAGGCAAGGAGCACAGAAGGATGACATATCTGTAACTACCCATAAGATCTCTCTGTATCAGGAACAACATGATGCCAAGACAAAGAGTTATTAATATGCCAGTACATATGTAGATAAAGAGGAGCACTGGAGTTTGTTCATCATGTCCTGTTTAAGACAGACATATGATGTGATAAAGTTAAAAGCAACTATCTTGACATCCTTCAATTCATAACTTCACTAACAGTTGGAATAATTTTCTGTTTTCTCAAGGCAAATTTCAAGGTACTGTCCTAGATCACATTAGGAAAAACATTTCTCCTTCATTAAATTTTCTAGTTAGAAATATGTCCTTTGACTACAAATAAAAGTTTTGAAGCACTAAAAGCTGAAGACAATCTGATCAGTGGCTTCATTAGGAATGGCTGGCTTCTCGAGCTGTCAAAATGTCAGGTTACTTGCATTAAAGAAATGAATCGATTTCTGCTTGCCATGTCATTAGTAGAGACATGAACTAATTTGAAGAATAAATACATTTATTCTTTGCACATTTTACTTGTTAATCTTTCAAGTTCATTTCAGGTACTTACTCAGTTGCTCTTTTTCATACGCAAACTGGAATGGAGTCAAGTGACTCATTTATACCTAGTTTTAGGGAGCCTTTTCCTTTGAATAAGAAAAGTCAAGAGATGAGATTTCTAAATACACAGAAGAGCATTAGAATTTCTAAACTCTGATTTCACAACTAAGGAGGTCCTAGAACACAATTAATTTTACATTTTAAATTAATTCTCGTGAATTTAAATTATATCTTTAAGAAAAAAAATCTTTAAAATGCAGAACATGCAGAACAAGAAAAAAAAACCACAATCAACTAACACAGAAAAACAGAAAAAGGAAAATACATAACGATTTGCTTCTTCCCACCCTTTGAAGATGCTTCTAATTCAAAATTGACCTTATCTTGAGTGGTTGTGATCAAATGGCATCCATGGGTACCTTCCAACCAAATCCACTCTAAGATTATATGATTTACATGCTCTAAGTCTGAATTTTCCCATCAAATATGTCAATCTACATAACTTAAGAACCAACCTTTATTAACTGACACAACACAGATCTCTTTACATCATGTGTATCATCTTGGTCTAAATCTTGCAAGACATTTGGTCTTTTTTACTTCGGCATAGTTTTACTTTTTTCAAAAAAAACCCAAACCAGGTGAATTCCAAATTCTTTGCTTTAGCTCAGAAATATAGAGAAGTTGCAAAAAACTTGAAGAAAGCTAACTGTGAAATGAATTTGTCCTCATTCCCAAATTAGTCATACTGGAAAACTCTGGAATACTCTATCTCCACCCCACTATTTTCTTGATGTTTCTTCTCATGGACAGATGGCTCTACCAAGAACTTGTCTTCACATAGCAGAGAAAGGATTGACAATGAACATTGACAGAAAGAGAATTATGTTTGATTTAAAAGAAGGAGAAAAAATCATGAACAAAACCCAGAATATCAACAACAGGTCCAGAGTACAAACACTCAGTTTCCCAGTTACTAGTGATGCACTTTTGAGCAAACAGATTATGCTGCATGGTTTGTGAGATGCCAGTCTCTTCTGATAAGGTTCCCTGTCCAAAGAGCAGAGCGTAAGGTCCTCAGCCAAAGCAGGGCAAAGATTGCCAAATATCTACTACAAAATTCTTCTGAAAGCAAGAGGTCTTTGATCCCTCGAAGTTTGCTACTGGCAACAGTGAATTTGCAAGGGAAAATTTATAGGGCAAGGCTACAACACTCTGTATTATGCTGGAATATGTTTCATGTACAAGCTTAACTACCTCCTTCCTAAAGATACTGATATGTCAGGTCTGAAGCTGCAGTTTTAAGCTTCTAGATTTTACCCCATTGTATAGTAGTCTTTTGTAAGGCCAAAGTCATCATTACAAATTAAATATTCTATGTCTGATATTTATTTGCATGCCTGATGTATGGAAATTAGCATAAAGATAAAACCCCAACAAACAAAGGCATGAGAAGAGAAGATGGTCACACAGGTTTGCTTTAGCTCCAGATGCTGAACAGCCCTGAGTTTAGTTGTGATCAATGGAGAAAGTTCAACATCTCCATAGGTCAGTGTTCAAAATTAGGCTTCTGCTACAAAACATGCTCCATTTCACATAGCAATCTCCCTCCATCCACCAGTTAGAGCAGGACCCATGAGAATATGACCTTGTTACATTTGGGGAATATCACTGAAAGAGGTTATTCAGAATTCAATAAACATACAATTGCAATAACTGTGCTAACAGATATATAGGAGTTATTGATATACTGTGTTGGGGTTGCATGACAAGGTTTTGTCAGTGGAGGGCTACAGGGGTGGCTTCTGTGTCAGGCAGACCCAATGCTGGGCAAGGCTGAGTCCACTAGTGATGGTGGTGAAGGACCCACACTGGAGAATTTCATAAATGATTTTCTTCTGTGGGTAGGAAGGCACACTGGAGCATGGTAAGAAAGTGAGGGGGAGGAAGTGGCAGAGGCAACAAGTGAGGTACCAAGCTCAACCCCCATTCCTTATGCCCCTGCACTGCTGAAAGGGGGGAGGTAGAGAATTCAGGAGTGAAGTTGAACCCAGGGAAGAGGGAGAGGTGGTAGGAAGGTGTTTTAAAGATTTGGTTTTATTTCTTGTTACCTTACTCTGATTTGATCAGCAACGAATTAATCTCCTTGAATCTACTCTGTTTTGTACATGACAGCAGTGGGTGAGTGATCTCTTCCCGCCCTTATCTCAACCCACGAGCCTTTCATTGCATTTTTCTTCCCTTCTCAAGTTGAGGAGGTGGAGTGATAGAGTAGCTTTGGTGGTCATCTGACATCCAGCCAAGGTCAACTCTCCACATATATAAAAGCTAAACCTGGGCTGACAGTATTTCTGCATGCCCCAGACAGAGACTGAAGACATTGCTAGGTTTAATATAAGATTAACTATTCTGCTAGATGCAGTAACAACATTGCTGTAGTGTGACAGATTAGGATCCCAACAAGGCAGAGGACAGAAGAATGAGATCAGTTTGCAGTTACACATCTTACCTTAGCTTATGGGATGTCTTTCATACTGCTTTCTGAAATGGGGTTAATTTGTCACTACAGTTTGTCCTCACTCTGTTCTCACCTAATCCTTCTGATAGCAGCTTCACACATTAATGAACTTGACCTGATCCCTATCTTTTCCTTTAGTGTTATGTCCATAATTTTAAGATGACTCCATCTGTACTGCTTATAGAGATGGGTATCAATGCTGTCAGTGAATTAGATCATGTTTTGACCAGGTAAATGATTTTTTCTCTATTACATTGTGGAATAAGTTAAAATCTCAGTGTGGTCAAATCACAAGAAGTGTTCCTTTCAACTTTTCATATAGTCTCTCTGAAGGGGCTTAAAATGCTGAACTATATCACATCATGACAGTGGTAGACTAAATGTATCCCTTTGGGTTTATATTTAGTGTTCTTCTTCCCTACTATGCAAAGCTCAGTTTAGAAGCACTTATCTGCCAGTGGAGGATATAAGGGATATTTTCTAGGGAAATAGTGTAGAATTTTACTAGTGACATAAACACCATTTTAGAGATAGAAACACAATACTTGAGAATTTAAAATTCAAGTTGTATTTGTGTCTTTAAATCCCTGTATTACTCCTGCTGCTGACTTTAGAACAAGAGAAGACCATCACTTCATTGGTACCTTTCCAGAAATTCTGTGCAACAGTAGAAGAGAATTCAGTATAAAATCCTTGAGAGAAGTTAAAGGAGAAATGCTGTTATCCATTTCAGTAAGAAATACTGAGATATAAGATGGATTAGAGATAATAACCGAACAATTGCTAAAAATCATTTGTTAAAAGTTAAAAACCCAGATATTTTTGATTAATTAAAAAGTGTTTTTTTAAAAAGCTAGAAAAAAAAAGACAGTGATTTATCTGAAAAATAAAAATTAGAACAAATGGGAGTCTTCATGAACTTTGTATTCCATGCTTTAGAAGTTATAACAGTTTTGTGATCCCAGTCTAGGTACCACTGTGCATTTCAGCAAGAAAGGTTTGAAAAGAAAAGAAGACCTTACCTATGTCACCAATTTCTGGTACTGCATCAATCACGTCTTCACTTCAGAACCATCAATAGATTAATGTTGTCTGGAGGACTATGGTGTCCTGTAATGACAAGTTATAAATCATATGAAAAAGGAATCTGTCACATTCAGACAATAGAAGCATAGAATAGCCCAAACTGGAATTCAGAACATTGTATTCATCTACAATTTCTACACAGATGTCTGCAAGGCATATATTAATTTTGTATGTTGTATCTATATAACTAAGAGATGGAGAAAAAATTTACATTGTAATATGGGTAAAATATTAAGTTTTAACCTTGACATTAAATTACTGTTAATATTTTTGTTTACAGGATCCAAAGGGAGAGGAATTATTCAATAACACATTATAGTATCCCTAATTATTTAAAATATATTTGTACATGTCATGTCATAATTTTGAGGGGAAATACATTGAATTTTTATTGTCATTTTGATATAAATCAAATTTCTTCTCCTGCATTGGTAGTCCATAAAGACAGTTTCTCAGTCTAGTATCAAGAGATACCAACTACAGATAAGAGAGGGCTGGATTAAAAGAATCCTAATTATCCAATTTTACTACTGGGGAAAAATAACGTGCCTGGAGAGAAAAAGAAAAAGGAATAGACCTCTGTAATTGTTAAACTCATGTAGGGGACTCAGATTGTCCTCTCTTTAATTCACATCCGAGACTTCACGATTGGTCTTTGCCATTGTTCTCCAACAGTGAGTTGATTATTCTGAGCTGAAACTCAGCAGTTCATTTGTCTGTGTTACACACATATGGAAATTCAATTATGGACTGAAGAAACCTTCCTGGACAAAAGTTTTGTTAGAACTGACATATTTCAATAGAGATCTTTATTTTAGTGGAAATAGTTTTTCTTCGAGAGGAAAATTGTCAGAGAATTTACAACCAGCATTTAAAATTAATCTTCAACTTCTACTGATCCTAAACCACTAGGCACTAAACTTCAAGTCACTGTAATTAAGACCTGGAAAGAACTTTACATTCATGACAAATGTAAGCAAAACCCTTTTTTTTTGATTTTTTATAACAATATGGGGATACAGACATCCCCCCCACACACCCCACTGCATATTTTGCTGAATGTTCATTTGACATTTTCAAATTTCCGCTGCTTTCAACATCTCATTGTTTAGCTAGAACCTTTAATGTTCTCAGAGTAACTCTGCAAGCCCAGAATTATAGAGTCACAGAACATTTTAGGTTGAAGTAGACCTTGGCAGGTCATCAAGTCCAACTTCAGATGAGGTCCCGTCTTGAACCTAGTTTCTTTTACAGTACACCACTCTACAAATTTCATAAATTGTTCATTTACGTTGTGCACACTATTAAATCACAGAACACACATACTATTTTACTAATTTGCAGGCATACTGTGTCATAGGATTATAAAAAAAATGAGAGCAGGTACTGAAACACATACCAGAATATTAGAGACCAAGGAACAGGATTATTTTAACTTTTATAAAATTAATTTTATAAAATTAATCAATTTTACCTTGGGACTGATGAAACGCTCCGCAGGTTCAATTAAAATTTCCCGAATAAGACCTCTTTTTCAAAATGAAGTATATTTTTCTCATATTTTGATCAAGTGTTTCAGATCATTGGTTGGCTTGCTGATTTCCTGTCTAAACCTGTTTCCTGGTTTTTACTATACAGAGATCCTAAGGCTGCAATGCCCTGTATATCTTCAGCACCTTCACTATACTATCTTCAACTAGAAAGGGTAAACTTGGGCCTTATGTCTCCATGAACACTTGTATTACTTCTTATTTTATGTGCTAATAAAGCTGAATATACTACCTGTAAGTAACCTCTTTTTTTCTTTTTTCTTCCAGGTTCTCCTACTATTGTATAGTATTGGAATAAACCCAACTACGCCAAGGAAGTTTTGCAGTGTGTTTTCATATATTATGAAACAGTCATTTTCTAAATGTCTTTATTTTCATCACATAAGATACTAAGTCAGCATTCTATTTTGAAAAAGGAAAAAAAAAAAGTGAAGTATCAGCTTCCAAAGGAAATATTGGAACACTTTGATTAGAAGATGAAAAGTGAATTCAGTCCACAGCAGTGAGTGGAACCTACATGTTGTATTATTTTCCACTGAGTAAAGAGGACACACACAAAAAAATTTGAAACACTATTCTGTACTATTCTAGAAATTATATTAGACTGGTGTTTCTTCTTCAATGTTCTGACATTTTGGAAAGAAGCTTATTTTTCTTCTTTCCATAATCATTGAAGTAACTCTAAGCAAGTTACTGTGCATCATATCACTCACTTTAGTAATTTGCAGGTATTTAAAATGACTGAAAACAGTGCCACCCACAGAGAAGACTGGTGTTGAATTATGCAGAGGTAAGCCACATATTTCAGTTTGAACGAGGAAAGTAAGAGACATGCTGGATATTAAGAAAACATATCAGGTTCAGAGGTCTGTAATTAATCTTGTCAATGCACAAAGCAGGCTAACCTGTGTGCAGTAACACAACATCTTGGTATCTTTTCCTCTTCTGTGAATGTACAGCAAACCATGGACATTTGGGATTTGAATCCATTAATGTGATTGGACATAGTCTTGGTCAGGTTCTTGAAATTCTAATAAATTCTTAGAAGTATTAAATATTTATATTATTTTTTCATAAATATTGTACAAACCCCAGGCAAATAGAATGCATTTTGCTTAGCTAGTCTACAATACATACAGATAATATAGGCATTTCTAGACAAGAGTTACATCCTGCTGTCAGTGGAAGAAGAGAAATTTGCTCTGCAGTTATCTCAGTGTGTCTGATTGATGGATAGAAAAGCCAATACAGTACCCATAAATACACTTTTAAAACAATGTTGTCCTTTTTTTATACAACAAGTGAAATAACATAACTGAATACATTTACTTTTAGAACCTGTTAACACTCAAGATACATGTAGTGAAATTGACTGAAAATAAATAAAATAGACTTGTTTATTTTATTGACCTTGACAAATGTACAAATGCTATACATGATGATTATGATGATCCATATACAAAGAAGAAAACTATAACCAAACATGCTTGCAAAGGCCACTGCCATTAGCAGGGCCCTCTCTATTGATTGCATGGAGCCTTCACTGAGAAGTCCAACAGTAGGTATTTTCAAAGGAAATTGATTTTAATGATTAAAGAGACCTTAATTTCCCTTTGATGTTTCACAAAAGAAATATGCTGACTGCAAATATAAATGTCTCTATAAGTTCCTTAATGGGACCAAATAGAAACCTCAAGAGAACCATTCATAATTAAAAGATTTTATTGACTTAAGTGGTCTATATCAGAAGGAAACTAAAACATAAGGTTACTGAAGACATCTAATTTTTGGTTACTGAAGAGACATGTGAGAAATGCCTAATTATGCTTGGCATGCAGGGAGATTTTTGGTGTTAGAATGCAGTTTCAGTAAAGAGTATTTAAAAAAAAAAAGAAAGAAACTGTACACAAACTGAACTAACTAAACTGACAAAAAATCACAAAAATGTGATTCTGCGTAGCACTGAAGTTTTGTAGGAGAAAAAAATAATTATGTCACTGTTGCATTAACAAGTAAAGAATGATACCAATTTTTCTATAAAGTTACATTTAAAATTATGCAGATTGCACATATCAATAAGATTGTTTAATGTTTTGGGGTTTGTTTTGTTTTGTTTTGTTTTTCTAAGAGAGGAATAAAATACCAAATTACACTTTGCAAATCTTGAAATCAGTGCCAAAGCTCTGACTTACACAATACATCAGCATTCCCTGTGATGATGTTTTGGACATGACTGGAAGGTGGACTTCTTAGTGCTATGTCATTTTCCAGTGTCAGCACTTACAGTGCTGAGCTATAGATGTTCAGCTTCCCGTGTGAAAATATATATATGGTACATTTGAGTTTTAACCCATATATGGACCCAGTGAACCAGTACAAACATCTATTCAGGCATCCAAGAACTGTATAAAGTAGAAAAGTAATTTTATAGTTTTTTAAATTAGTCAGTAAGGCGGTAGAATCAGACTTTCCCAGTCCACTAAAGTTTCATGGAAAGTTACATTTGTTACTGATCCTCCTAATAACTGTTACCTCTCAGTACCTAATAAGTCATCTAAGCCAAAATCAGTCTTTTTACAGAAGTCTCCTATGATCTCCCTCCTTCAGGATTTCCAATCATGTAGAACAGATTTCTATTTAAGTTTCTCCTCCACTTCCAAAAAGACTTCAGTGTGAACAAGATCAGAAACATAAGTTCTCAGGTGCCATTTTCCCTGCTTTAATAGAGATCATAAAGGGAAAAGTGAAAAGATAAGGTAATTACTGCTTTTCCTAACTTTTAGAGTTGGATTGGGACGTGTGATTTACTACCTGTTCCAATTATTAAAGTGAGTCTCAGTTCCAAGAAGAAGTCAGTGTTTCTTGCATTTACAAATATTTGGATTAATTTCATAATTTTTGGAAACAATGATAAACTTCATAAGCAATGACACATTTTTATTTTAAGATTAAAACTAAACCTTGACTTGATTCCTCTGTTTGCTCCCAATGATTTCAATGGGAGTGCAATTTCAGTTTCTATGGTACATTGGTCCGAACAGCCACCCTTGTTAGGTGAAAGAAAAGAAAAACTAAGGACATAAACAAAAAAAGTCTGTTTTTAAAATCAAATAATTTCTGTTGCATGAACTGGGATCAGTTCATTTTAGACTGGGAGAAGAGCATGAAAAGAAGGACGTGGGACAGTTGACAAATGACCCAGATCCTGTATTTGAAGAGCAGAGGATGCAGTAAAGTTTTTATTCAGCAAATCCGTCTCTTTGCCAATAACTCCTGTACATAGTAGTGTTCTCAAGTTCAAAAGGGAAAACCTGCATATATAAAATTATCCAAGTATTAAGATGATGTCAAAACCCCACATTTCTTTGAGCTTTAAGCCATCCAAATGTCATATCAAAAACTCTATAAGCCTTGAAACCTTTTTTTTTATTATTTTGTGAGAAAGGAAAGATTTTAATGGTCCAATTTCTTGCTTCCACAAACATGTTTAATAGCTTCTGAGTTTTTGAACCCAGAAAAATATACTTAATGACCTAAGACAGCAATTTAAAAAACAATTTTAAACTTTAGTCTGCTCTGTAATGTTTCTTAGCAATTTAGTTGAAGCCTTTTTAGCTCATTAATTACTAAATGAATGTCTTTTCCTTACAACTTGGAATCTTACTGACCCAGTCTATGAGGAATCTAAAAAATGCAGCTACCTTGCACATAGCAAGAAACAGAAGTTATAAAGGCCAGAGCTGACTAGTCATTTTAAAGTGCAAGCATTTCCAAGTGAGATTGCATGGTCATCTTTGGTGATCAAGGAGCTCCAATACTATGGATGGGGTCAGTCTTGATTTAAGGAAATGCAGTGTTTTAAGCACTGCCTGAAGCAGACCCTTAGCAGAAGCAAGAGGAAAAGTCAAATATGTGTTTAGTGTAATTATTCAAAGCTAAATTGTTAAACAAAACAATTTCATTTCTGAGAAAGAAAATAGTTCTTTGTCTTGTTTTCACTACAGTGCAGGTGTATTACAGAGAAGTGGATATCAAAATCATCATATGAAAAATGAATCTTCAGGTAGAATAATTGTAAAATGGATAGAGGTACATTTTAGTAGAACTGTACTGTTTTTGCAGAGTGAATCTGTTTCTCTGCTTTTGCACATTTTCATTAAAGTTTGGTAAGCCGCTGAAACAAAATCATACAACCAGCTCTTTAGATTACAATATCTTCATTTATATAGTAAGTTTTTTTCTATGAAACGAGTATCTGGTGAAACAAGAAAATCTCTACAGATAACAACATTCTTCACAGTTTTACCACCTACTCATGTGAATGACTGGCTGTTTTAGACATAGATTTGCTGAGAAAAGAGAATAAAAGAGAATCTGGTGCTAAGGGGATGTAATTTCTTCATCAGCTTCCAAAGTCCTCATGCAATTATGCTAATTTAGAGATACATAAAATTTGGAGTCATACACCTCTGTAAGACTTGTATATTCAGCAGTTTTATGTACTAAATCTATACTTTTTTTCATAAATAATACTTTTGCTAAAATTAAGGATGATTGGAAATATGACACAATAAAAAATAAATGTCCTCTCCCGCCAACTGATCTTCCTATTTCCAACTCCTCATTTCACAAAATGGACTATGTATTGACAAAAAAAAAAAAAAAAGAAAGGAATCTCCTTAATAATCAAAAATATTTGAATTTTCTAAACAGTGCTTAACTATTATATTTCTTTCTCTTAACAGACTTAGGAATTCCCAGGCCGCTGTATATAGCTTTACCTAAGGGGAATGAGCTAACATTTATACTTTCATATTATCCTAAGCACCCTTTGAGATCGCATCTCCATTCTGCCAGGCACTGAACAAATACACAGATGGAGATGCTTTCTGACCCAGAAACCACATGCTCCAAATAGAAGGAGAAATAAGAGGAATAACACATAATAGTATGATTTTTTCCATATAGTAACTCAGCTGTGGAACTGGAACAAGATGCATTTGGATCAGATGAGATCATAGGATGTATACCCTCCTAAGACTTGTAATGAAGGACATAGACTAGAAAATGGTCTAAACTAGTACAGATATACACCAATACTTCTCTACACACAGTCATCCAGCCTCCTGTGTACCACAGATTTGCTGACCACAAGTGAGGCATTTGCGTTTAATATTACTGGATTATTTTTTTTTAATTCAATAAATTAGCTCAAATTAATTTTTAAATATTATATAACCTTTAGAAATGCATATTACTGATACCAGGATGAGAAAGCCAACACTGCTGTAAATACAAGTGCTATATTATCCTGGGATTTAAGTATCTCAGTGTGGAACAGGACTGACTGCTGGGATCTCATGATTTTTCCTTTCCTTCAAGTGTCTGAATTCCTCATCACCATGTTATGCAAAGTACCTCCTTGGTGGTACTTGATGTGATTATGTAGTCAAGGATCACACTGGTATTGAACCTTTTAAAGGTTATATTTATTTAAAGAATATCTGGAATACTTCCCAGTCTATACATCTGCCCATCTAATTTCGATTTCAGCAAGTAAGGTTTTGCTGGGATATTAGAGGGATTATTAAACACCTTAATACAAATACTACACCACTTGCACTTTCTGTCAAAGCACCATGGGTTGTACTTCAAAGAAAATCAGGTAGATGGCTGGATGGTCAACAAAGATGGAACAAAACACTTCTTCTAGATATTTGCAGCTTACCATGTGCTAGTGTTTATCAATCTGTAGAACCAGCCACCTGCCAGTGGTTTGAGTGATATGACTGGCTAAGTACTCTGTAATAACAATAATAATACTGCCCCCAAAAAAGAAGTTCTATACAAGGTATGCATGCTGATGGCTTTTGCTGACAAAAAAATGCAAAATAAGGCTCATAAGAAAGCAATCTTAAGCTGTCAAAATATTTATTCATGGCAGGCATTATCTGCACAATTCAGAAACACATACAGCACTGCCGTATCACAAACTGCTGACAAGATGTAGAAAAGGCAATAACACCATAACGTCTATGCACTTTATTCGTTACTCTGCTGAGGTAGAAGTACATGCATACATTTTCAAAACTAGTTATATAGCTGATTGTCAGCAATTCATTCCCTAGAATTTCTGCCACAGATCCTTCATTCAATTAACCCCAAAACCATCAACATTTGGAGGCAAATGTAAAAAAAAAAAAATTTCTTACAGCAGGCAATGGAAGCAGACATCATTAGTAATCCTGTCCACAGGAGGGTTGACACCTCACTAGAAAGATCAATTGGTTTGAAATCTTAAATGAACCTGTGACATTAGGTCATTCTCCTTGTTCTGTTACAAATTAGGTTGTCTATACAAGGCTTTAAAAATCCTCCTATTTCCTGTCTTGGAGAGAATTTGGCAAATTCTCTCCATGATCTGTTTGAATGCACTTTGGAACTTTAAACAGGTGAACAGTTTCTATTTTTATTTAAAAAATTCTGTATCTATATTAATAAAAGCAGAAGAATTTTTATTTCACATCATTTTTTCTGAATCTTTCAGAATTACCAGTGATATTACTGGATGCAAGTTGTTATGCAATACCTCAGTAATGTGTAACAAATTCTTGGAATAGGTAGTGTATAATGACATTAAGGGTTTCGTTTCAAGAGTTAACAAGGTACACAAGCCTGAGCAGACAAAGCACTGATGCTTTTTTCTGAGACCATTGCTAGTTTCAATGTCCTCTTGAGATGCTGTGTCCCATAGCATGGTCAAGGATCCTTGTGATACAGTTCACTAAATTCAAATATTTTTTTCTACTTTTGAGTGGGCATTTTTGGCACTCACAGCATATGCAAGTATTAATGGAATGATATTCAGTGACAAACTCATGATACTTCTATCTATTTCTTTTCAGATTACATTGAGGGTAAAAAGAACACTGTGCATCTCCATCTACTTTCACAGAATCAGAGAATCACATAATGGATAAGACTGGAAATGACCACAGTGGTCCAACGTCCCTGCCCAAGCACAATTGTATAGGACTGTGTCCAGATGGTTCTTGAATGAGATATTCATATTCAGTGAGTGAGACTCCACAACCTCTCTGAGCTATGTTCCAGTGTTCCACCACTTACATAGTAAAGTTCTTCCTCATGTTCAGGTGGAACTTCCTTTGCATCAGTTTCTACCTATTGCCTCTTGTCCTATTGCCTGGCACCACTGAGAAGAGCCTGGACCCATTGTCTTAAGACATCCTCCCTTCAGTCTCTTCTCGAGGCTGAACAAACCCAACTCCCTCAGCCTTTCCTTGTAAGAGAAGCTCCAGTTCCCTAATCATCTTTGTCACCTTGTGCTGGACCTAGTTCTGAAGCTCCATGTCTCTCTTCTACTGAGGAACCCAAAACTGGACACAGTATTCCAGATGGGGACGCACTAGGCCTAAGTAGAGTGGCAGGATCTTCTCACCTGATCTGCTGGCAATGTTCTTCCTGATGCACCCCAGGATGCCATTGGCCTTCTTGGCCACAAGAGCACCACTGGTTCATGGACAGCTTGTTGTCCACCAGGAAATAGAGGTCCTTCTCCTCAGAGGTGCTTTCCAACAGGTCAGCCTGCAGTCTGTATTGGTGCATGGGGTTATCCCTCCTCATGTGCAGGACCCTGCATTTGCCTCTGTTGGATTTCAGACAGTTCCTTTCTGCCCAACTCTCCAACCTGTCTAGGCCTTTCTGAAGGGCTGCACAGCCCTCTGGGTTATTGGCTACTCTTCCCAGCTTTGTGCCATCAGCGAATTTCCTGAGGAGACTACTTGCTTAGAATAAGAAAGATTACAGACAAAAAAAGTCTGTGAGAATTGTATGGGTAAAAGCTGAATTCTTCCATAGGAGTCTGCATAACAGATGTTGAGGTTTCTCCAGTGGCACCAAATCAAAACAGTACATACAGGTTCATTTAAATCTGCATTCCCATACTCTTTGCTTGATACAGATTCCCTGTGCAAACACTGTTCGGCTGCCAAAGCAGGCACAACATGTTTAAACGGAATCTTGAGAAACATAGGAATAAGTAAAAATCTTTGTCCAGGCATACAGAAGAGCCTAATTATTATTATTATTAACCCTTCCCACTCTTGCAGAGAGACTTAGCTATAAATCTCTACCAACAGTTTTGTTTCTAAATCCTATCATATATTATTCATTACTAGACTCAAAGACGCTAGTCAGGGTTTTATGTCTTAAAACTATGCTGATGATTTTCCTCAACTATCTGTGGTAGAGGGGTAAAGCCTTGATTACATTGCTAAGTTTATTGAAGAGTAGAGGTTTCTGAGGCACAGAAAGGATACAACCTCTTTATTTTTTTTCCTTTCAGTGTTGTACCTTTTCTGCCAAACTCTGAGAGCAGTGTTACACAGCTAGAGCTAAGCTAGAGCTCCCTGGTCAGAGGGAAGGCTCTCTGCATTTTCATTCTGTACATCTCTGTTAGCAGATGCTTGTCTTGCTACATTTTATGCTGTGCAGCTCAAAACATAACAAATAGGTCTTGAATAGAATTACCAGTTTTTCAACTCCACTGAAGAGGTCCTTAGTTTCCAGTAATTTCCATATTTGTCAACTCTACCCCACTATAATAGACTCCTTTAAATAAAATGAGGATTATCCAGTATTGATTTGTTGCCTGCCAAACTCTAGCCCAGGTCAGACTGGGATAAGAGAGTTGTAATTCACTGAAATGGAGGTCTTAAAATGAAATTGCAATAATACTAGCTTGTTGCAGTAATATTATACTTGCATTAGAAACAGAGCAACAGTCTGAAAAATTAGCATTAAAAATGGAGTCTGGTACAGCACAGGAACACAGTGGTCAAGGGCTGAAAATTTTTATGCTTACAGTTTTATGCATTTGAGACGCTGGGACAAACCATCTGGTTCTGCAATTTAAATAAATTAATATTTAAGTGAGATTCTTCAATACAACTACCTCATGCATAAGAAAGACAACAGCACCTCAATGAGCATCTCATTTTTACTTTAGTATCTTTCTCTCCTGTTGAAAAAAGGGAGTTTAATTTGCATTGGGTATGGTTTCCTTCACTTTAGCTGGAGCTGGACCTTATGGGTTCTGGGGTGGCTCTTATGTCTAGTATGAAACTATGATTTCATACATATAGGATGTTTACCTCACTATCTACAAAAAATGAACATAATGTGCTTGTGGTCTGAATTTTGTTTACCTCTAGGAATGTGTGGGATCTGAGAGAAGGAAATACAAACAGCTAAAATTTGCATAAAGGGAAGAGGGTTGGCAGCAAATGATGAGAAATAGAACTGCATTCACAGAACATGGTACACTCACCTTTACAGGGTCTGGAGCAGGTTAGACTTGCCTTGTGCTATCTGACCCTAAACAGAGGATTTCCAATGTGGAAAATTTCACCTATCTCCTCTGTGGCAGTTTCCAAAATAAGTTATTCCATAAGTGAAGATTAGGGATACAGGGAAGAAAGGATTATGTATCTTATAAGCTTCTTTCTACAACCAGTTGCAGTCATGTTATGTTGAAATATGAGTTTGGAAAAAAGAGACAAGCAAACAGACAAATAAAAGTTAACCTTTTTTTTTTTTCCCAATTATTTAAGGTTATAGAAAAAAAATAAAATCAAAAAAACAATTGCTAATATTTATGACAAATTAAGAAGAGAGAAGATTCAGAAAGCTAGGAAAATACAATAGGAGGCAACGTCAAAGACAAAAAAAGGAAGAACAGCTGAAAAGGTTTTGGGTCAAAAGGAAATTTAGCAGAAGGAGCAGTAGTCTGACTCCTTCACCAGTACAGGAGGACCCTCTGGACAGTGAACTGAGGACAATAAGGTAGCAACTAATAAGGAAGCACATGTAAGGAACAGGAGTTTAGCTAAATTCTGGAAAATAGAAAGATTACCGTAAACATCTCTATATCTATCTAAAGCAGTGTTCCCATGATGGGAAGCATGGAGAGACATAAGAGAACCAGGTAGGAAGAGATGAAGAATTTGTTCATATGTCCAAAGACACTCTGGGGCCCAGCAGAAAGAATAACAACAAATCTAATTTGTATCACAGAAAAGCCAATCACAGTTGAATGTTGATAGGGAAAGGCTGTCTGGTGAAGTCATGATGGATATGGGTATACGGTTTTGCCCATTTGGGGCCTTGGCGGATAAATCTATATAACCAAATCAAACAAAAAATAAAAGGCCAAAAGCTTTGTAATGGTCCAACAGAATTCATATGACCAGATTGCTAGTATTGTTTCTGTAGATTCAGCCCAAGACAAATACCAGTCTTCCAAACAGTGGCCAGGGATGTTCTGAGGTTGACCTGAGCCATGAACGTTTGGACGTGTCCAACAAAGACAATAAAGCCCCATCACCCCACAGTATTGTTCCTCCAGGATCTGGCCCTGGATGCATAGTCATCCAATAGGTGCTCATGGATCCTCACTCTCCCTGCATACCTCATCCCTAGAGACACCCATACACACACTCACAAACGCATACACAAATGCAACTTCATTGATGGTGTCAACACTCTCTTATCTAATGCAGAGCAATTTGTTATGAAAAGTGAAAATGATATGTGCTGTGCGTAAACTAAAAAGCAGAAAGAGATTTCAAGTGATAAACCTCAGCTAAGGAGGGAAAATAGGTAGATAATATGAATATGAGCATCTAAATTAGTTTCAGACTCAGAGAGCTGCTATTAAGATTCTTCAAGAAAGTAAAGTATTTAAGATAATGAAAAACATAGTACAAATGTTCTTAGTTTCATTTGTTTACTACTTTCACAAAGAACTTCAAGGAACTCATTAATGGAAACTAATGGGAACAGGTTCTGTGTTCATGTCCAGTTTCTTTTATAATTGCTGAAGTCACTGATTTGCCATGAAAGAGCTCCTATTTAATCTCTCTGATTAAAAAGGGCACTTTCTCTTGCTGTACTCATTCGAGTGGAAATGAATTGTACGCTGTCATGCACCAGGCTGTTCCCCTCATTTAATAAACCAAAGGATTAGGTAAATTTAGTCAAGGAGTCTTGAGGACTCTTCCCTTCCTCTACTCAGTTCCTATCATGAGGTGAAACACTGCGCTGATTATGAGACCTCTTTTTAATTTTTTGATTACATGAATTAATTGGACTGTCGGACTGGACTGAATAATCTTCAGTAAATTATTTTCACGTGACTATGTTCCTTATTTGAAAGAAGCACAAAAATTCCTTTGTCCAAGCTCAATACAGAATGCAAGTAAGTATTTCATTCATGGATATTCCTTCTTTCAGAATGAAGTGTGTGGGGCTGGAAAGCCTTGGTGTGATACTGTCTGACAAATGATTTAAATATTAAAAACTGAGTGAAGTGAGATAAAACTACGGGATTTATTTGGCAGTGCACTGTGCCACTGGTATTGGCTGCAAAACTGGGAGGGAACATAGGAGGGTCATGCCTGAAAAAGTTGTGAGGTTATCATGAGGGCAATTTAGAAAATCTACACAGTGGTCAAGCAAACTCAGGCTTCAGGTGTGCTGTTTATACACAAAGGCCATGTATTGCAATCACTTGGGGAAAGAAAAACCTTTCACATAAAGCTCTGCAGCAGGATGCACCAGAGACATGATAATGTACCATCTTTTAGTACCTGTGCACTTCTGAGATGCTCTTGGGACTCTGAAGTCCTCTGCATCCAGCTAGTCTTCATGCCTTCATGGCTCTGCCCTGTACCATCCTCACAACTTCTGCACTGTGTTTCCACCTTGGAAACACAAACTGCCAGGCTGAGGCTGCACAGCAGCTTTCAGCATGACTCAAAATCTGGGATAGGAACGAACAAAAAGGTCAAAGTCACTATGAAAGCATGAATGGGTAAATGCCTGTCATCCTTGTGGACATGATCTCTGAAATATGGTATAAGTGATCAGGCAATGGTAAGAGAAAATAAGAAGGAAGGAAGGAAGGAAGGAAGGAAGGAAGGAAGGAAGGAAGATTCATCTGTTTTTTTACTCCTGAAGAACAAAGGAAAAAGGGTAGGTGGAACAGAAAATCTGTAAGTTTCAGCCAAATTTAGGTGCCACAAGAAGAAATAACCTGTTATTTTTTTGCTTGCTTGTTTGCTTTTCCCCACTAAAGACCCCCCAAAAGGTCTCCTTGCTCATAAATCAATAGGTGTGTTTTTTTAGGAAACAGAAATATACTACATTTTCTGAAATGGAAAGGTTTCCCTTCCCAGAAAAGAAGTCATGACTTCTGTACCTAAAAATGACAGCAGTTGCAGGTCCAAAAAGTGTGGGCACTTGCAAAAAAGCATCTAGGAGTCCACACAAAGCAAGAATAATATACTTTTTAGAGATGAGTTGCCTGTTGCAGAGATGGGTGACCTACCAGTTAACGTGCCAAGTATGAATTACAAAGGAGTTAATGTTATTTTTGGCAGAATGCCTTAGTGTCAGTGTGATTTGATAAATTACTTGCTCCCCTTAAAATAAAAGCCCCTATCTTAACTTTAAAGACTCAGTTTACTTCAGTGTGGCAAATGTACTTAGAATATCACCTCTCCTCTTTCAAGCAGCTTATCAGTATTTCAGACACTGACTCCTGGAGACAAGAAGTCTGCAATATTAAAGCTGACTCACTTCTGAACAGGACTAAAATTTAAGCTTTCCAGGAACTCTGGGTGGTTGTGTTTCCTTCAAGAGGGAGTGACCACTAGACCACCAAGATGAGCTCTAAACAGCTGCCACTCTTTACAGCAAAAAGGGTCTGGAAGCACAGAGACAGATAGAGTAAAGCAACTCCATTCTCTTCCAAACACTTGTGACTTTTTTCCTCCCTTTGCAAAAAATTTGGTAAAAAAGCTCAGACACTTAGTGTTTTATTCTGCATTGTTTTCAAAATAGCTTCATTGCATACACAAATCCTGACAATTGGGAAGTGGTTTTTTAGATGTCTTTGGCTACCATTATACAGCTTTTATTCCCTTAGGAAGCCATCTCAACTGTGATTATGCTTCTCCTTGCAAAATTTATTGTGTAAATGCATCTTCCGTGACTTTTGACAATCACAATTTAGTTGTAAGGTTAGACTATAAAGAGTGGACCTTATGTCTTATACTTGCCAAAAAAATGGTTTTTCCCCTTGCCTTAAAATTATGGACAGAAGCCAACCATAACCAGTTTTCCTGTTCAACATTCAGGGGCACCAAGTCTGCAACACATCAACTGCTAGTGAGATTCTTTCTGAAAGAGCCATTAACCATTTTCTGCCCCTGTCCTTATTTTTACCTATCCTGCCAAATTCCCCCATGAACAAATTTTCTCCTATTTGTGCTCTTCAGATCCCTATCCCAGCAGAGTGTCAGGCCGTGCAAGAAGGTCATGTTTAGTATTTCCAGCTGCATGTTTGCAGGTACCTAGGGGCAGCTGCAGTTCCTCCTCAGGTGAGATGGAATAGCTATAGCTTTTAGATAGTTCGGATATTTCTATTACAAGTCAGGCAAAAGGAGGAAATACTCATGGCTCTTAAACCCACAGGAAGAAACCATCCCTCGATGCAATTGCAAGCCAAACATTGCACCATTACCAACAAGCTCTGATGTATAACTTAAAACGCACTGATGCTATCTAATTCCTTAGCTACAAGAGGAACTTCTAACAGGGCCCTCCCTGCACTCTCTTGAGGGCAATAAAACTGAGAGAGTTTTCAGTAATAAGCCAGTGGGCTACAATTTGTGTTGCACTGAATCTCTCCTGCACATTTTTCTGTTCTTAGGGCAAATTTGACTCTTAGACCTTATGTAATTCCACCAAAATCAATTGAACTGCCTGATGAGCAATTCAGAGCTGAATTTAAGCCTCTGAGACACAACTGATCCCTAACTAATTAACCTACAAACATTGTGCATTGACAATTTGCCAAGGTATAGTTTGTACTGAAGATCCAAATCCATCAACATTTATGAAGTTTTCTCTTTTTTTGGTTAAAACTGTATTCTCAGCTAAAAGCCTTTTCCTAAAATCAGTGCTGAAGTGAACCAGCATACACCACTGAAAAGCAAACATTTGAAACATCTGATAGCAGAAAGTCAACTGCCAAAGCGGTTAATAAATAGAACCATTGCAACTGCATTTTCCTTGGCACAGTTCATAATGTTTGAGTGGCAAATATGAGAGGGTTGCTATTCTGAAAACGGTGCACTATTTACCAGGAGGGGTTCTGTGTTCACAATACTACAATACCATGAGCTTGAACAGCTTTGACCCTCCTAAAAATTTGTTATAAATTTTGACAGGACTGTTGTAATTTAACCCCAGCTAGCAGCCAAGCACTACACATCGACTTGCTCACTCTCCCACCAATGCAATCAGGGAAAGAATGAGAATGGTAAAAGCTGGAAAACTCATGGGTTGAGATAAAGACAGTTTAATAGGGAAAGCAAAAGCCATTTACAGAAGCAAAGGTAAACAAGGAATTAATTCACTACTTCCCATGGGCAGGCAGGTGTTCAGCCATCTCCAGGAGTGCAGGACCCCATCATGTGTAACAATTACTTGGGACTACAAATGCTACAACTCCAAATGTCCCGTCCTTCCTCCTTCTTCCCTCCACTTAATATACTAAGCATAATGTCACGTAGTATGAAATATTCCTTTGGTTAGTTGATGTCACCTGTCCTGGCTATGTCTTCTCCCAAATTCCTTGCCAGTATGGCAGTATGAAGACCAGAAAAGTCCTTGGTTCTGTAAGTACTGCTCACAAATAGCAAAAACATATCTATATTTTCAGCCCTCTGTTCACCACAAATTCAAAACCCAGGCTCATACCAGTCACTGTGAAGAAAATTAACTCTGCCCCAGAAGCAGCACATTGCCTTATCTTTGCACATGCACCGTATTTAGCAATAAGGCAATGAAGAGTATTATACACTCAAAGACTCCTCTGTTGACACTGACCACACTATTCATAAGACCAATGAAACCTCATTAGAAACCTCAATGATTTGAGGAAGGATTACTGCAAGCATCAGTCAAAGGCAATCCTTCTACAGAAAGCATTTTATAGGCAAAATTTGATTTTTAAAAGAAATCTCTTTTGTCACCCTTATGGAGTGGAATAAATTTATATGGGTGTTTAAAAGACAGAGGAGAAAGGGAAACCACTTTCAAAATGACGAAGGCAGACAGAGTATGGCACACAGTATGAGGCAACTAGCACTTCCTTAGTAAAACTATTTTCAGTGACTGTTCTTTGGAAATGGTGTGCTAAAAATAGCTGTAGAACGCTAGTTTTCTTGCAATATTGATAATTCTTCATATGAGGACCTCACTTCTTTTCAATTGCTATATACTTGTTCTTCAACAAAAAACCACTTCTGAGTATTACTTACTTCAACTCTCTGAGCAATTTCCATCACTTACTTCTTTTCAGCTTTGACTCTGCTGCTCAAAAAAGAAATATTATATTTTAATTGAATGAGATGAGGTTACCATTTGCAGCTGTTAAATATTCTGTGAGTGCTCAGTATGCAAGTTAAACACCCATAACCTATGTTCTTTGTATATTTATTTTCTCAAGTTGTCTTTGGGTATAAACAATGCAAAATGATTCCTCTCTTCCTATTCAACAACCTTGAATAAAAGTCTATCATCTGGAAATTCAAAACTTGTAAACACTTGAGAAAGCTAATAACCACACATTTTTTCCTTTAATCTATTTTTTTTGTATTCTTCATAAATTACAATTTATTGAAAACTTTCCCAGTTCTCAACTGTGCTCTCTTATTTATTCAATTGGCAAATGAGCAAAAAAAAACCATTCTGATTTAAACCCTGACTTGATAAATACCCTATGTCATACCTCATGTCAAATCAGTCTAAATTTTTTTTTTCTCTAAGAAAAGATGTGGACAATGAGAATAGAGGAAATATGAATAGTTATTCTATCCATTCTATAGCTATTCTAGGTTCACTCATAATATTATGGTTGAAAGCTTATGCAACTGTTCTTGTCTAGGCTTTACGATAGGAAGCCTATGCCAGAACAGACAGCAAAGGATGCCTTTTTTTAATTTTTTTAATATGATTGTTAAAACAGATAACTGCTTTGGTAAGGCCTGAAGCTTGACAATTTTAGACCTCAGTTTGCACAACTGAAACTGTTTTGAATTTTGATACTGAAAACATTAGATTAAAATTATTTCATCATGTCTTAGCATTCCACTGATAAACAATAAATTTTCTTTGTATCATTCATCTACATCTGTCTTACATGGCTAATCTTGAAGTGATCTGCCTGTATGATGGATTATTACTGACATCTTTATTCCCATTTTTCTGAAGTAATAGTCCTATTAATACCAAATGTAGCCATTTTTAATATTTATACAAATTCCACTGTGAATTAGCATGTTTTGCCCCCCTGGTTTGAAAAGGGTGACCTGAGAAAAGAAAAAGAAAAGAAACAATATAATGAGAAGAAGACTGTTAATACAGATGTACAAATGTATCAAATTCAAATAAAATATTTACATAGGATAAGCAATGTTTTTGGTACACTGCAATTTACATTACAAGTAGGAGCAACTAATCTTCCACACATTATGATTTATAATAGTGAAACATGCACACACCAATGGAAGGGAATAGAGTCTTTATCAGGAAACTATTTAAAAACAAATGGGTGAATATGAATTATCTATTTGTATCCAAGCTCCTGTAGATGCAAAATGAAAGCTGAAAAGCGAGATGGTGTTGAACAATATTACTTTCAAGAACTGATTTATGTTAGGTTTTGGTACTAGAGTTATCCCCAGCTTATGAGTTCTGCATAACAGCAGCAATATCAACCTAGCAGCAATGAAGATTTCTGCTTACGTAAATGACTACTTACTTAATTTTCTTTTAACAGTGTTGCTGATACCAATTAAACACAAGTGCACATTAACTGCTATATAGATGCTATTAGTTTTTCTTTTCCAGTTGGTAGTTCAAGAAAAATAGCCTGGCTGCTCTTGTAAAGATTACTGTGTGAGTACATGATTTTTCAGCTTGCTGACAATTTCGAGCAAGTGAGAATAAAATTATTTCAGTTGGCATAAACATAGGCTAAACTGATATGTGTATTTTACCACACACCAAATTTAAAAATAAAGCATCTTCAAAGATCAAAACATTTTTGTATGAACACAATTTCTTTTTGAGCTGTGAAAAGTCCTCAATTTAGGAAAAAAAAAAACCAAAACAAAAAACCTCCCCAAAACCACACAAAAAACCTCTGAAAAAATTATTTTCTAGAACTAAAGGAACTATTCCAAGTACAAAAAATAAAGATGCCTACTTCTATACAGTTTTTCCGGTTCCCTTGATTTCGAACCAATAAAATCACAGAATCACAGAATGGTTTGGGTCCTAAGGGACCTTTAAAGAACATCTAGTCAAATCCATCTTGCTGTGGACAGAGGCATCTTCCACTAAAACACACACTATCATAATAAATAAACAGAAAATTCAAAATATTTTAGAAGCCAGTAAAGGCTTATGTTACAATGAAATTTCACAGTACAGTATGTTTGTTGCCACCTCTAGCCACAAAAATACATATTCACTGAGTGGTTGCACCTAATATACACATAGTTACACATGTGCATATATGGACATATATTTTACATCTACTCATACATATATACTTAGCACATGTATTTATACTGTACATTTCTATCTTAAATGTTATGTTCCTACATCTGAAAAATGCTTCTTTTAGTTTTTTCTTCTTTTGCTTGAATGCAGAGACCAGTCAGCCTGGATTTCACTGGTACACATACAGAGCAAGGGTCCAGAACCCCATACTTCGGAACATTTTATTTGCCAAATTATTCCTACTCCAAGCACAAATACAGGCTGGACAGAGAAGAGCCCTCAGAAGGACTTGGGGATCTTGGCTGATGAGAATCTAAACCTGACCCATCAATGTGAATTTGCAGCCCAGAAAACCAACAGTGTGCTGGGCTGCATCACCAGCAGCAAGGCCAGCATGTTGAGGGACGTGATTCTACCCCTCTACTCAGGCCTCATGAGACCCCACCTGGAGTATTATGTCCAGGTTTGGGGTCCCCAACATAAGAACATGGACCTGCTGTAGTGAGTCCAGATTAGGCCATGAAAATGCTTAGAGGGCTGAAGCACCTCTGCTTTGGAGACAGGCTGAGAGAGTTAAGAATGTTCAGCCTGGATGGAGCTCCAGAGAGACCTTATGGCACCTTCCAGTACCTAAAGGGCTGCAAGAGAGATGGAGAGGGACTTTTGACAAGGGCATAGAGTGATGGGACAAGGGGGAATGACTTTTAGCTGAAAGAGAGTAGGTTTAAATTAGATATTAGGAAAAAATTCTTTACTGTCAGGAGGTGAGGCACTGGCACAGGTTGTCTAGAGAACCTGTGGATGTCCTATCCCTGGAAGCGTGGAAGGCAAGGCTGGATGGGACTGAGCAATCAGGTCTAGTGGGAAGTATCTCTGCACAGGGCAGGGAAGTTGAAACTAGAGGGTCTTTCAACCCAAACCATTGCATGATACTATGATTCCACTATTTTGTGATCCTATGATTCTACTCAGTGGTATTGTTCCAAGCAATTTCCTTTTTGAGAGTTTATGCAGTAGGGGAGTTAAATTGCACTGTAGATGATATAAGGTAAAGTTTTAATATTTTCTTTATATAATCCAGATTCAAACTGTTGGAAGCTACCCAGGGTCTCAGTAGGTTCTACCTTTCTGTTGAAAGCTACCCAAGGTCTCAGCTTTGCTATTGCTTGAGCCTAGAGTCATTTTACTGTTCCCATACGATTTGCTCCTAATGATCCAGCTGTGACTTCCTGAAGACTTTCACAATCACAGGTGTGAGCCTCTAACCTCTGAGTTAACAACCACCTTCCAAATATGGCCTTGATTCTAAAGGCAGCCTGTAGTGAACAACAGTGGTATTTTTCTTATCTTATAGTAAATTAGCTTTTCTTTTATTTGGATTAGCTTAGAGAAGTTGTTCTAGCCTTGATGTAAAATTATCTCTCTCAATTATATGCAGAAGATGATAAAAATCACTACTTGCCTATTTCAGTCAATATTTTCTGTTCATTTATCTATTTTGCAAATGGAAAAACATCTACATCTTTAACAAACCTCTCCAATTTGAACTCTCTACCATTGTGGCTAGTAAAATTGGTAGGAAAGGAGAAGTATTGGCTCACATTCCCATGAATTCCCATTCCACTCAGTGGAAAAGTCAGAGTTTTTATGGAAAAAAAAAGGTAAAATTTTTTCTATCTTTCAGTCTGAAATATTATTTTTTGTGGGGAAAAAAAAAAGACACTTTCCTTAACCAGAACTGGCTGTTCTGTCCCAAGTATGTATTATTCAAGTTTTTGCACTGAACTCTACAAAGTTCTGTGAATAACAAAATCCTGCTGGGAAGAACCCACTACAGAGTGTTCTCAGCACCAGCACATTTTCCAATCCATCTGTATGTAGTCAGTGGTTCTTTCCCACACTACAAGTAGTTTTCCTTTATGGAGTTAGAGCTACAGTGAATACTTTATTCAAAGAGCTTTTTACTTTTTTTCCCCAGTGTACACATAAATGCCTAAAGTTTGATGCCAATTAAAATAATAAACAAACAGCATAAACTGTATAGATTAGAAAAGGGTATAATTGCCCTTTTTAGTCATATAAATGAGTGGTTGTCTTGCTACAGGGAAGAGATAAACTAGACGGGGAGAGACAAACTAGATTGGAATTCATTTTCACCTCCCATGGTGAAATCTTTTATTGTTGTTTTTCTGTGCTACAATGGTGGAAGACAAAGCCTAAGTCAGAACAAAGCAATAACGCTGCATTGATGCGTTTCCAGAATCGAAGCCATAGGCAAGAAACCCTACTTACTGTCAGGCCCCAATTCAAGCCTCCTTACAGCCCTCTGGGCATTTCCAGACTAAATAGCTTTGAAAAGGGGAACAGCACATTAGCAGTCCCTCTGAGACAATCTGAGTAGAGTTACTGCATAAAAACCACGGTTTAAATTATGTTAATAGAGCTGCAAGCTGCAAAGAAATTATTTATCAGAACTAGTGCAAGACCCTAGAGTTTATACATTTTTTACATGCAGTCCCGAGTCTCTCATACAAACCTTTATATGTCATCAGCAAAAGAGAATGTGTCATTTATGTAACTTGTGCTTTGACCAGCTGTGGTCTTTAACTCCGTTCATACCAGGACTCCTCTGTGTTTGTTCCATAGAGTGCATCAATCCATTGTTTGTGCCACAAATACATCAAATCCTTCAGCTCCATCCCAGCATGGCAATGACATTCTGTGAGTGATGATCTCTGGATATGTTCAAGGCCAGGTTGGATGGAGCTTTGAGCAACCTGCTCTAGTGGAAATTGTCCCTGTCCATGGAAGAGGGATTGGAACCAGATGATCTTCAAGGTAAACCATTCTATGACTTTGTGATTCTATGTGTGACAGATGGCACAGACCACAGCTATTCTCAGTCCTGAGACATGCAAGGTAAACTGCTTCAAAGGAACTGCTGCAGTTCCTTTGATATCACATAAGTCAGGAACAGAATTCTTATAGGTTTGGGAATGCCTACTATTTCACTGCCTGTTAATAATTAAGAACTTGACCCTGGAACACCAACTACAGTATGAAATAACATACGGCCAAGCCCAGTTTTCTCCCAGTGAATGTGTATGTATCAGCAGCCTTCATGGATAAGAAAAACAAGTGAAGAAAAAAACAAGAATAGAATGAGGAGGGGGATAAGATGTGTGTAATGTGTGTAATATGTGTAAATTAACTGAAGTGACACCCAAAAAGTTAATTATTTTGGTTCTGGGATAACTGTGTGCCAGTCTCATTGATTATGAGAATGTTCACCAAAGAATGCTTCTGCTGGCACAAACAGGTTTAAGGAAAGAAAATTAGATTGTCTCTAGTCCCAGTTTCATCCTCTATGATTTCACAGTGAACTCAGCTGCTGTAAGGAGGGAGAACTGCTCAACAGAATGCCATCTGAGATGACTGAATGACATTGCTACAATGGCAAGAGGCTTGCATTCAAAATTTCATCAAGAGAGACAACGCTGTGAGGCAGGACCTGATTCCCACCTTACTAGCACCAGCTCAAATCAGCAGGAAGCCAATGAAGTCAACAGACTATCGAGAGCAATGGGGATGGACTAACATTAAATGTGTGTGAAAATCAGTGGGAAAAGATAACAGTCCAACAAATCTGTATGTACTTTTAAATTCAGAATTCCTGAAAATACCAAGCACGAGAAAAATCAAACGTAATCACAGGTTATAAATGGGTTCATTTAGTTTTGACATTAAAAGGTGGGTGTCATCTTCCTGGCTTTTAGGTCCCTAATCATTTCATTCTACTTTTCCATTATTCATAGCCTTTCACAGGTTACTGAATCACTCAAGACTACTCACCTTTTCTATTTCATCTTTTTATTTTAGTTCCAAAATTTCTGTGTGCGTACATGCTTATGAAGAAATGTGAAAGAGCTACTTAGCATTTGAAGGAGTGCTGCAAACAGTTATTTCAAGTCTTTTGTTCTAAAATAAAATAAAAAGCCAAGGGAGGAGACTTTTCAAATTTGTTTCAGAAGACTTTTTATCACTCGGGTTTAAGAGAAAGATTTTTCCCCGTAGCATAAGCCATCATCAATCTGTGGTGCTGCTCTAATTTACACCACCTGAGGATTGAAAGTGACATAAAGTGAGCAACTAAAAAGAAAGAGTCTACACGTGACTAACATCTGTCATATCGCTTAATATCTTGTTGCTCGAGGAATGAAGTGACAAGAATTGGTGTAGTGCCAAAAAACAGAGCAGGAGAAAAGCTTTACCTTCATAACTTACTCAAGTTTTCATTATTGCTACAACTACTTTAAAAATTCAGCAAATAGACATACAGAAATTTGTGTTAAAATTAGTGGGAAATTATTGGACACTGTCGTGATCTCTTTAATGCTGAGCTGCTGCAGCTGACTTTGCAGAATGAGTTCTGCAATTTTATGCAGCCCAAGGATCTCTTGTAAGATCTTTCTCATGGATACCTTGTAGTTTTTTCTATTGACTTACAGAGTAAGAGAACATGGGGACAGTGCATGCGTGCAATGGCGTGCAGAGGAGGAGTCACACAAGTAAAACTCGTTTTTTAGAAAAAGTGCCTTGGGGAATCTGTGGGCAGAAGGAAGTCTCAGGGTCCAATAAAGAAATCTGTTCTGGACACCTTGTGAATTGTTTTGGAAATGAGAGACTAACCTTATGGATACTACAAGAAAAAGATTATAGGAGTATAACAAGAAAAGACAGAAGAAATTGCAAAATCCCAAGTGCCCACAGACAGAAGTCAATGTGTTAGATAAGTTAGTTAAGGTGTTCCTGTCCTATGTTCCTAGTATCATACTTGGTCCTCTTACTTTGTTAACTGGATGTTACTGATTATAAATGTAACACTGTGTAGTAGAATTTCCTCTAAAACAATACCTGGAGTTTTACAGCTTGTCTTCCTAAAGTTCTAATAGAACCAAGAAGACTGAAGCATAGTGTATGTGATTAAATTGATGGTAATAATAAAAGTACCCAGGGAATGAGAGAAGGTAAAGCTCTTATCATGCCATCACAGTAGCAGAAATTCCAGTCAAAAGAAGGTCTAAGGGGCAGAGTCTCCTAAGAGGAGAAAAGGCCCTTCCAAGCATCTTTCCACACCCCTTGGAAATAAAGAGAATAGTGATGAAGGGGAGGGACAACAGCAGCAATCATTTTAAGAAAAGAAACCATCTTCTACGAGGTGAGTTGGAGAGTTCAATTTATTGTAAAAGAAAGACATATAAAGAACTGGCGTATTGAAAAACCAAGGTCATAGGTAGTTGATGATAACAACTTAGTAATTAATTATTAAAAAATAACTACTCAAACATTTTAATAATGTTAAGAGAACATAGTATTTTCCTTTATTTATGCATATATGTATGTATTTGTGTATTTATTTTACTAATGCTTAGTATTGTAAATTTATGTATTGAAGTAAACATATTTTAACCTTAAATCTTGTTCAGTATGAAAGATGTCCCTGAATGACCTGGCACATCATTCCATATCCATTGATGGACTAGATGAGCTTTAAAAGCCCCTTTCAGCCCAAATTGTTCTAAAATGCTATGGTTCTATATACAATAAGTCTCAAAAATTATTTCAATGTTCATCTTGGTAAGTGACCAGCTGTTTTGCATATAGTATAAGAGTGAACAGTGTGTGCCATCTCAGAAGAGCTGAATAGACTGGTTTAAGATCTGGTGCCACAGAAGTTGGAGAAGGGGGGGTCCTCTGGAGATTATGATGACTGGCAAAATTTTCTGTATCATGAGCAGGGAATGAGGATCAAACTTGAATCTGAGGGACTGAGAGAGAGTTTATAGCGAGAGGCCAGATTATTTTATTGGGGTACTTCTTGAGAGTAATTTTCTTCCTTTTTTCCTTTTTTTTTTTTTTTCTTTTTTTTTTCCCCCAGGACCAAGAAGGGAAAGGAGACAGGAAGAGAGGAAAAGAGTATGTCAGCATAGGAGGAATAAACAGGATTTACAAGTTGATAAACCAAAAGCAGATGATGTGTTTCTGCATTTTTAATTCTACATTAGCAGAGAGAGAACAAAGAATCTTTGCGTGTGTTGTCATTTACTCCTAGAAGAGCACTCAGATTCTTTCTGTGCTGCAGCAGTGCCAACCCATCAATAAACCATAATGAAAATAAGAATGTGTATAAATGTTCCTGGGGGACAACAGCTTGTTGATTGATAGAAATTATCCATCTTTTATACACCATATTGCAATATTTTCTTCATGCACTGTATGAAAAATACTGCAAAGAAAACCTACTTAGCATTACTGTGACAACTGCTTGAAGATATGCAATATACAATTTTCCCCTAAACCATTTCATTTTGGAGAAAACCCTAAAACACATTTACCCATAGTCAAGTGAAGCCAGAGAGTATTATTAATTAGAGGGTCAGTCAGTCACAAAAATCTCATCCATCTTAAAATGCTGTAGCAATATTTAAATTATTTAGAGGTCTTCACTGAAAGCCTGAAGACAGCTTTGAGTTGGGTGACACCTGTTTTTGAGTGGTCATATATCTGGTCTGAAAAAACAACATTTAACCACTGTGTTTATTATTCCAAACACCATGACATCCTGTCCAGTCTTAAAATATTAATGCTCAGACTTGGTTAATACCAGAATTCTGAGAGAGTAGGCAAAGTGAGGACCCTTCTGCCTTTTAACCATATAGACATAACTGGATAATCATTTCGTTATTCGAACAATGCCGAATGATGTCCACTCCTTCTCCCAGCTAACGTGATGGGCAGAACTGAGAGCAGTATGTTGAAAGTAAATTTATAAAGAGAAATAAGCCAATACATAAGAATCAGTTATTTGTATCTGACACATGTATTGTTGAGCACCATTTATCAACAGTTATTTCAGGAAAAAAACCTTCCTAGACCTTCAGAGAAAGACTGGATTCCTGACAAAGTGCTAAAGTGTGCTTTTCTGTATCCCCCATTTACTCACATTGTATTCATGACTTCACAAATCCCAGCCTTACCCAAAATCATGGAGAGACACCCTCTACAACAAAATACAGGCATGCACTACATGTGGCAATTTCCCTCTAAACACCCTATGGTTGTGCAATGCTATTTTGATGTACTGCTTCTGTAACAGAGTATGAGTGCCGTTCTCCAGGCTTTTCTGACCAGACTGTTCAACAGATGGTAAGGAAAAGTCATATATGTCCTCAGCAGCTAACCCATATGGGGCTTGAAAAGAAAATGCAGAAAGCTACGGCAACATGACAGAATCCATTACTGGCTTTTAATCCTGGTAGTGATGAAGAGCTGAGCCATGAGCACAGCTGTATGTGCCTTTGGGAGAACACTTTGCCCAGCTCTAGTTCAGAAACAGATCATTAGAAGTAAATCAATATAACCTGCCGTTCTTCTTCACTCTATTCTCTTTCAGAAAACTAATCAGCAGCACAGCGCTGGATATTGAGAGCTATACTCTGACTGTACCAATTCACATCAAACTGAAAACAGCACCAGAGGAAATCATCAGCAGCAAAAAACTGAAAATTTATTTTTTCTACAGAAAAGAGAGGGTAAAAAGTCACTTGCAAAGAAAATTTTCATGCTGTTTCCAGGCTATGAAACCATAATGTGATAATCTGCATCCATAATTTTTATGCAGGAAAAAAGAGACAGGAGATTTATTTTGCCAGTTGAAGCTTTTGAAGTGTGTTTGTAATAGCATTTCCATATTTGTGTGTTATTAGTAATATGCCAAGCCCTAAACATCATTTGTGATGCACAGTAAATGACCACAGTCATAAAAAACATAAACATTGTTTCTTTGCCTGCTTTGTTTCTTGACCAAAAAAGAAAAGGTATAAAGAGACTAGGTGTTTGTGTAAGGCTGCGCAAAATACTTGTTGGACAATGTTATGCTGAGTTATGAAGCCCTGAATGCCAAGTCCCTACCTTAACCATGGTGCAATCCTTTTCTTCCTGGTCATCTTCCATGACCCTACATAGGTCTCATTGCTCTTAGCTAGACATTTTTGCCCTCTGAGAGAAAGATGCTTTTAGCAGAAGGTTTGCTAAATTTTCAAAGTTACGCATTGAGCAATTTCTGAAGTCCTTAAGAGCTCCTGCAGCCCTGCTGGAAGAGCTAGCCAAGAAACAAAATGACATTTCAGTGAAAAAATGTCACAGTTGAGACAAAAATAATTTTAAAAAAAGAATGAAATTGCTTGGGAAGATACATAGAAATGAAATTCAATAATATGTCTTGATGATTCCAAGAATAAGATCTTGTATCCTGAAATATATTCATGGCAGCCCTGCTCAGGTGAGTCCATTTCCACTGTGAGTTTCTGGAGGGTCTTGCCTTCCACTCATCTGAAAACTGATTGCTGATCTTGTGCATGCACCAGTACCTGGAGGCATTTTGACTAAGACAAAAAGTTTCTTGGAAGGCAGATTGGTGGGTGAGCTGGCAGGAACACAGGCAGGTTTCCTGTCAGCCCTGTTCCTCTTGGAATCGACATGTTCCCAAGGAACATTTCACTTTGACAAATCGGCATTTTTCCAATGGAAAACATTCTGTCAGAATAATTCTGCCTACTCCTACTGCATCTTCATCCTTGTCACTCTCTGCCCTGCTGGGAAAATTTGGCTGCTGAGATTAACACAGATCAGTGGCTTTTCTCTCCAGGCAAGATGTTGAACTTGTGCTTTCTCCATCCCTATCATAGAATCACAAAAACATGGAATGGTTTGAGTTAGAAGGGACATTAAAGATCATCTAGTTCCAACCCCCTACCATGGGAAGGGACACATTCAACTAGATTGGGTTGCTCCAAGCCCCATAGAACCTGGCCTTGAAGACTTCCAGGGATGGGACAGCCACAACTTCTCTGGGCAACCCGTGCCTGGGTCTCACTATGCTGACTGGGAATTTCTTACTAGTATTTAAGCTAAATCTACCCTCTTTTAGTTTAAGGTCCACTTGTCCTGTCACTCTGTGCCCTTGAAAAAGTCTCTCTCCTGATTTCCTGTAGGCCCTCATTAGGTATTGGGGTCCTTTAGGTGCTCTCCTTGAGCAATGTTAGTAGGATGTTACATAGGAAAAATTTTCCTGTGCTTCTCTGCTGTCATCTTTTTACACTACCACCCAAGATTATTGGCTATAGAAAAAGCACAGAAGGTATACTTTGTCCCTTGACAGTGTTTATGGACTTCTGTGTAAGAGAACAGAGGTTGGGGGTGATATTTGTTTACAGACTCTAATACAACACGCTATGACCTAGATGTAATAAAATGCGAGTGCATTATTTTTATATACTGCAGCAGATTTAATTACTGCTGCTTGCAAAAACATATGCCACTTGTTGCCACCACTATCAGGTACTATAGCAGACATCAAGCACTTTGCTGTTAGCACAGTTTTAATGAGAAGCAGTCACTTCATTCAGGTTCTCTCTTTCCTCCAATATGCAATTAGCAAACAGTGATTAGTTGAGCCGATTCCAAATTGTATTCAAATGAAAGCAATTTGGCTATTTTGTAGATGCAATAGGTGATACTTTCTGAAGTCCCTAAAAGAATTGATTGCATTTTTCTACCCATACATGTTCTAGAGAGGAGAAAGATAAAAGTTCTCTTTCATGCAAAGGCTTTGTTTTTGACAGTGAAAATCATTTTTCCATAAAAGCATATCATCAGGACCAGCCTATAAGACTGCCTGAGAAATTTGTATCTGCACCAGGAATTTTCATTCCTTGGAGAAAATATTGTCCCTTAATATGCATAATGTTTCTGTACATCTGAAACCCTCCAGCTGCTGATGCTTTAACAAACTTTGCATAAATAAAGATTTTTTAAATGGTGAATTCTACTGTGTGTCCAAATCCTTATCTAACAACTTCTAGCAACTGATAAATCAGTGATGTGTTTATACGGATGAGATTATCTACTTTGAAAAAGCACTTGGTCAGAGATCTCTTCTTCACAGTAAATACAGAACATCACTGCAGCTGAATTTTCAAACAAGTTCAGACCCAGAAGCTGTGGCAGCATAATGACAATTCTGATGGCAGGATTAGTGGTTTCAGCTCCTACTCAGAGCAAGCAGAAAGCTTTCTATTTATAACTGAATTATTTCCTTAATATTCTTTCTCAGATATCCTAAGAGTTAAAAGTCTGAAAAAGAAGCTGGAAAGTTAGAAGTAACCAAGAATGCAATGATAAGATCAGTCACTTCTCCAAATTTCCAAACTTAATGGGGTCAATAAAAATCCTATTGTATTTTATGCGTTATATTTATATTATAAGATTGGTTTGCTTTTTTTTTTTAACCTTGACCAAATTCTGGTTACCTTCATCTTACCTAAACTTTTCCCTCACGTGTTAATGAGATATCATTTTCCTCACTTTCTGTCCTAAATTGTTGTAAAGTTCTCATTAAATAGCTTCCCAAACCTGTCTATGTTTTAAGCAGAGCAAATTAATATTGGCTTTATACACAACACACACACACAAGCAATATTTATGCTACACAGGTTCTAAAACCCCTGTCATGAGAGAATGTTATTAACTGTGCAGACTGACCGCCAGCTGTCTCAAAACAGATACAATAAGACTTAATTATAAATGCAAGGTTTTATTTGTGATTAAGGACATTTTATTTGTTTGCACAGAAATTTATCCCAGGATTTGCTGGTGACTCTGCTTGCATGACAACTGAGTCAATAAAGACTCATTGAAGTTAAAAATGGGTCTGTTTTTTCCATGGTTTTCCCCTCCACGGAGCTGTAGAAATAGCTGATCTGGATTCAGTCCCCAGTGAGGATGAAAACTCATTGCACACAGATGAAAAGTGTAGCATAAAAATATTATTTTTGGTGGTACTCTAACTGGATTGTTCCTATGCTGTAATTAATGTTGCAGCTAGAATTGCGATAACCAAACCAAGTCTCAGAGTACTGTTTTTCCTCGACACATCCACTCTTCCCTTACTCTTTTGGACACCCACAGTCACATTTTGCAATTTACACAGATGTATGGAATAAAGGCCCATCAACTGCTTAGAGATTTGTCTTTTGTCTTTATAGTCCTCATCACTCACTAATGACACTCACAGACATGGCTTTGACTGTTTTCATTTTTTTCTCCTCCACTCCCCCTATTTCATGTTTCACAAAGAGCTGTGAAACAAAGACTCATCAAAGTCATCATTACACTACATTTATCTGCACAGAACTGCCTTTCTCATCTATTAGACTTTTTAAACATTCCAAGTCCTTCTACAACTGGATTCCCTCTCATTATTCTAGTTTCTTTGACACCCCTTACTGCCTATTTCTGCAACTACCCTTCTCCTTTTCCCCTTCCTGATTTTTTCTGGGTCAAATACCATTATGCATAATCTCTCATTTGAATTCTAACAAAATAGCACTTTTAGTTATTGTTAACAAAATTAAAATTTGAAATGAGTTATTGTTTGTACTGATTTTCATCTGCAGAACTTATTAGTCCCCTTTTTTCCATTTTCAATGAACGAAAAATCTTTGCTATTTACTTATATTTTTAATAAAGTGTAGATATGAAACAACCAGATGATTTACTTGCATCAAATTAATTGCAGAAACCCCTTTACAGAAGTATTTGTAATAGATAATAGATTTTTATAAGTGAAGAACAATAAGTTAGCAGTGAAAAAATAAATATGTAAATGGTAGGTATTATTACTCACCATTCTTCATTGCGTTCATTTTAGAATGAACTAAAATCAGTCGTCTGCCCCATGACTGAGCAGCTACCCCATGAGATGGTGACTCACTGCCTTTTGACAAGCTGTTTTTAGACCTTCTTCATCTTCAGGTGTCCTGCTGGGAGGTTTTCCCTTACTCTACCTTCTTTACTCTCCGCTATTGTACATTTACACATCTTGATAAAATCCCTCTTGAGTTTTCTGCACTCCAGGCTGATCAGTCAGAGCCCTCAGCCTCTCCTCATACATCAGGTGCCTCAGTGCCTTAGTCATCATCATGGCCCCTTACTGGGCACACTCTGACATGTCCATGTCTCTCTCATACTGGGGAGTCCAGCATTGAATACAGCATCCTAGATGTGTCTCATGAGACCCAATCAGAGAAGGATTTCCTCCCTCAGACTCCTGGTAATGCACCCCAGGAGGCTGGTGGCCTCCTTTGACATGAGTGTACATTCCTTGCTCAAGGTCACCCTGGTGTTCCCCTGGACCACCAGGTCCTTCTCTGCCAAGATGCTTTCTAGACTGCTGTCCCTAGGTTGCCCTGGGGTTATTCCTTCCCCCGAGACAGGAATTGGCATTTCCCTTTCTTGAACTTCATGAGGTGTTAGAAAGCCAACACTAATATTTCGTCAGTACTAGATTCTGACATAGCTTTTTGGGTAAAAGACATTGGAGTTAATTCTCATTAAACGTGGGGAGGGGGGAAGCCCAAAACCAACAGAATCTCTAAATAATACACGGTAATTTTATATACTTATTTCTTGTCTTATCTTACCTTATATTATATTACATTACATTATATTACATTATTAAACACACACGGTTAAATCAGCGTATGTAGGAATGTGTCTGGTCACTTCTAGTCTAACTTAACATATACACCACATTGTATTCTCCACAAGATGAGAGATGTGTTTCTAGAAGGTCTACTAGGAGGATTCTGAACATGAAGAATTTTTTCGAAGTATCTGCTGGTGTAGGGCTGTCAGTAGTGTAAGTAGTGTGTCTCTTCAATGAGAACAGCCACAATAAAAATACAAACACCTCTGACCTGAAGCAAGGTCATAGACAAAATGTTTTTGTTCTAAAATCTGCTATCACCCTCCCAAAGATCCTTTCACAGTGTCGGTATAACTTGAGGCTTTGAGTCTCACCAGTCTGAAGCTCAAAGCATGGGTCACTTACTGTTACATGCTGATGCCTCTTTGTAAAACAGAAAAGGTTACAAGAACAACAATCTGAGCAGGAAAAAAAAATATTTCCTGCTACTGATTTGATCAATTTTACTGCACTGCTGTGTAATCTACAGGCAGTCAAAATGTGCAGGATTGGTATCATCTGCATACTTAGTGGAAGTCCCATGGGATTTCCCTTTATCTCTGTGTATGACAGGAATCCCAGTCTGCTACCATAGTGGGAAGCTACAGCACCCTTTCAACTGCACCTACTCTTGCATATTGCAGTTTGAGTGAGATTGTTCTTTCCAACCATACATGAATACAGAGAGTGTGGTAAAAGCAGAATTATTCCTAAAAGAAAGATGCTTTGTATGTGTATCCAACTGGTTTTTCAATAAATAAATATATTTTATATAAGCTAACAAGTTTCATTTTCTCACCTTCTAACTTTAAAACATGAATATTTCTAAAATGTTTGTAAATTTTTCAGGCTAATCTTTTTTTTTCTGTTTTTCTTTTTTTCCTTTTGCATTGCTTAATAAAGCTTAATAGCTCTTTTCAAATTAAACTAAATTAATATGCCAGCTGTACCCAGTTTTGAGCACACAAACCCCCTAATGGTTTTATAATAAATTAATACATATGGTTATAGCAAATCTTAACATGGTACTCTCATTTGCATGTTGGATGCCAGATTCTATTAGTTTTGCTTCATAGTTCTTAGATTAAGTTTATCTCAAGACATCACTCTCCCTGCCGATAAGTACAATTAACTACATATTAATTTGTCCTAAGTGGATTTTCCTATTCTGGTTTGTAACTCATGGATGCATGTTTACTAAAAAACTGTTCTGAATTCCAATATTTCCTTATTGCCGTGCTAAACTTGCAATCCCTCTCCCCTGTGAGTTTTCATTATCCAGCTGTGACTTGCACTGACTATTTTTTCAGTTTAGGACCTCTAGCAGTTAATACAGGCACCATTGCTTTAAAAGGGCATTGATTTGGTTGTCACTACAATTAAACATGCACATAATCAGCATCTCGGCAGCAACCTCTCTTCTTCGTTTGTCTTCCACTACAAAGAAACTCTGGAAGCACAAATGCCTTCAACTATTTAGTAAACTTAAAGTTCTAGCAAAGATCAGACATGAAGGCATCATGACTGCTTACAGTGCAGATGACTTCTGAGATTGGGATGAAAAAGTCAGATCCTCTGTAGCTGTTAGTTTTTCAGTTCTAGGTTCCATTTCAGGCACAGATGTCTAGAGCAATTTGGTATACTGTAAAATATCCTATTTCAGCTTAAGTTTCTGGTCTAGAATGATGCAATCTCCTGCAGATCCTGTGCCATAACTGCCTGACTTGCATGGATGTCTTTCATATTCTGTAGCAATTCAGATGACACTGAGCACTCAAGCACTCATGTGTGAGCACATTAGAGAAACCATCAGTGGGTGAAAGGCACATTAAAGGTAAAATTTAGGACAGACAACTTTGGGTGTTCTCAAATGACTAAAGTGTCCAAGTTCCCCTTACAATCAAAAGAAAATTATTTAACAAAGATTTTTTTTTTTTCCTAAAAGTAGCTCACTGTTACTTTAGAACTAGAGGGCTATCCTCCCTGACCTCCACCTGCTTCCCCAGGTGATCATTCAGTGTGATATCCACCAGCCATCCATGTTACATCTGAATAAGCATCTATGCAGCTTGGATAACTAGGGGAATAAAAAATTACTCCTATGTTCTGTCATCTGAATCCCAGCCACTGATCTGTTCAGCTCTAAGCTCCACTGGTTATAGTGAGGTACAGAACATGGCTGGGACAGAGTAAACTTTCCCCAAATCAGCCTTGAAAGTGTTGTGCTGTGTATTTCTAAGTAGAATACAGTTGATGACACACCAGTGTTTTGGCAACTGCTAAGCAATACTCCCACAGCACCAAGACTGTCTCTCCAACACCCTTGCTGACCCCTCCAACCGCCCAGCCCCAAAAGGAAGACAGGATAGGGATGGACAAAATTTTGGGAGGGGACGCAGATAGGAAAGCTAACCCAAATTAACTAAAGGGATATTCCTTATCATATGACATCATGACCCCTGTCAATAAAATAAAAGCTAAGAGAGAAGGGGAAGAGCAGGAACACTCATTATTTACGCATTTGTCTTTCAATGCAACCACTACACTACTGAAGCCTTGCTTCCCAAGAAGTGTATGGACACAACCTGCTGATGGGAAGTGGAGAATAAATCTTCTTTCTTTTGCTTTACTTTCGTGTGTAGCTTTTGCCTTCTTTTATTAAACAGCTTTTGTCTTAACCCATGACTTTTCAACCTTATTTTCTTCCCCTGTACCTTTGAGGAGGAACTGATAAAGCAGCTTAGTGGGCAACTAGGGGCCATTCAACATCAGCCATAACTGTGTGTGTACTGACATGTAGAAATATAAATGCAAGTAACCTGCCCTAGGAGTCCAAACATCTCCAAAAAATTAGCTAAAAGCTACATGTACTATATTGTGCTAAAGGTATATGTGTTTAAGTTCTATAAACACATACATATGTACACACACACATCTATAGGTATAGATATATATATGTCTTAACAGAGAGCTAAATCTTCAATGTAACCAGAAGCACATGTGCCTAAAAATGACCATTTTGATAGAACAGTGCTAATAAAAATATTCCACACATCGTATTAGTGTTATATTCATATGTGGTGTTTGATAGTCCACGTAGAATACTAGTAGAGTAGTGTAACATTTCCTAAATAATTTTTTTAAGCAGAATACTATACAGTGGGAGTAGTTTTGTGACTCTTTACAAATAGTATCAATTTTTCCTTCTCATGTTATTTTAACTGATGACTGATTTTATTAACTTTATGAGTATTATCTTTCAGTGACACAGAACCCTAGTTCTGTTTGGTTCTGATGAGCAAGCTGGGCTCTTCTTATTCAACAGTTGTTAAAAAGTATTAACCAAAGACCAAGAAAAAAAGAACAACCTGGAGGTTACAAAAAAAAAAATGGGTAACTGTGGCTTTGCTTGCATCAGCTTGCAAGGGTATTCAGAAACTTTGTGGTCCCCCATTTTGGTCTTGTTTTCTACCACCTTTCTGTTTGTTAGCCTTAGCATAGGTATCTCATTAGAGGATAGCTGGGAGATGGCATCACATAAGGGACACTGGCAAAGAATGAATTACAGGTGATGGGAGGATAGAAAAATGCAACATTTTTTTGACATGCCCACTTATTCAGGTAAAAACTAGAACTTTTTATGGAAGCTCATCAGGTTTTTCTAAGACAAAGAAAGTAGTTATTCTTTTAGTAGTTACTACATTCTAAGATTTCCTGCTGTTGTCTAACCATTGTTGTTGTAACCATTGGAAAAGACCTTTTGTATTTATCTCCTGTAAATGTTCAAATGTCTCTGAGGTGGAGGTAATATACCCCTTTTAAAGATACATTAGTTGTTGTGACCTGGGTTGACGAATAACCCTTTTGGTGTTATTCTTCTCTTAATCACTGCTCTTGCACATCATCTGGCTTTTTTAGCCATCACTCTTTTCCTGATTAAGGTGGTTGAGGTATTATACTCTACAAGAGGTCATTGTAATTCTGAAACTGGAAGGTCCATGTGCTTTTAGCTATGTTGCAAAATAGGTACTGGGTAACATAACCATACAGTAGACACTTCTCTGAAGCGGATATCTGGTAAGTCAGGAGGTATATTTTGAGACAGTAATATATTCATGAGGACAGCAATATTTTATGAATCACACAGACATGATTATAACATTTAGAAGATGACAGAGAATACAATAAGGGACTCCCTTTCTGAGTCCTAGCAACAGACGACTTCAGCAGTTCTTTCTATTCTGAAACATCCAATTTTTCTGTGCAGTGTAATATTTGTACAACTGAATCATTTAAAAATCAAAGTAAAAAATTAGTTGCATGCTTTCCAAATTTCCCATTTTGACATAACAAAAGCAAAAAAAAGGAACAGTTTCTGTTTTTTATAGCCATATAAATGTTGGTGTATATAAATTGTACACAGGAAAAATATAAAGTTGTTGCAGGTATGACAATGGAATCTAATAACTTTTTAGCCTCTGTTCTTTGTCATTAACATGATTCAAGGGATGCATAGTAATGCATATAAAAATAATTTTCTGTCCCTATTAGAATGGAATAGCTGAAGTGAAAGGTTTTATAAAAAATAGCGTACCTGTAAACAGGTGGTATAATTGGCCTTGTTCCAGCACTTTGTACAGTTTTTTTTCCCTAAACCCCTAAATTTCATCTGAATAATAATGACTCTTTCAGCACCAGAAATGTGATTTTTTTTAAGACTTCCACTGATTCTCTAGGGAACAAAAACACTTCACATGCCATGTGCCTAAATACAACAGTTTGAATTTTAAGCAACCAGCATTTTCAAGGAAATGAAATGCAATCTAAAGACCAGGACTTTTTCAAAGCAATTATTTGCAGAATAATAAGGCTTACTGGGAACTGCAGTGTGCTCTGGGAAAACCTGCAAGTAGTAGAGAAATTCAATGAATAGAATATTCATTATTTGCTTAGCTCTAGTTACTACCTCTAATTCTGCAACACAATGGAAGGACTGTTTAGTGTTCAATAACATTAGTCAAATCCAAGTAACACAACAAACCCTCAGTTCTAGGTAAATTTCACAGAAAATCACAGGATTTAAGTTCGTGTGTGAGACATCCTTTGCAGTCATGATTTCCAGTTTTGTATCTTCTGTGACAAAGAGGACCATGATTAATGCAGCACCTTCCACAACACAACTGCTCAAAACAGATGGAAAACGCTAAGTAATTCCCTGGCCCAACGGAATTTTTATTAGTTCCCTTCCTATCTCTCTTTATTTTCTGATCAAGCTGAGTATTATGGGACCAGTTTTCCAAACTATTGCTATCAGAGAGCTGCTCCAGAATTCAACTCCTCTAATGAACTCACCTTCCAAGTTTCTTTTTTCTTTTCTTTTTTTTTTTTTTCCTGTGAACCATTTGTATCATTTTGTCCTTATCCTGGTGTTGTCCTTTAGTTTAGTTTACACTTTTCTTCATGTTCTTAACTTCTTGATGCATTTACCCTCTGCTATGCAAGGCCGAATACAGTGAAATCCAAAGGCCTCTATGTTTTCTATGAGCAAAGCTGCAGCAGCCTCATCTCTGTCAGGCTACTGCATTAGGAAATTCATAGGATCTTCTATGGGTATTTGCTTTACCTCCAACAAACATGGAAAATAATAAAAATAACATAAACTTTTCTCAAATATGAATTTGAAAAAAAAAACACATGAGATCTTTAAGCCCTAAGGAAGACATTAGAGAAAGGTAAATTGGGGTTTGAGATATTTATTTTGACATTAAAAAGAATTAGTTAAATTGGTCCAACATTTGACATTCCAAACAAACCCAGCATATTCTTCGAGGAAGACTGAGCACAATATATGTGTAAGCATATGAGCAGAGAGGCTAACATAAATTTGCACAGGGTTAGACACACATATATCTGATGAATGCTGGGAAAAGCAGGATTGTTCTTGCAGTGTATGACCCTGAATATACCATATGCAGCCCCTTAATAAAATGAAGAGTTACTGCAGAGTCCTTTAGGCATACACCAAATTTCTATGCATTAAACATGCATGCAATGTGAGCATGGAAGCTACGTTGTTATTGTAATTTTGCAGTGACAAAAGTTGTCTCTTATTGTGTCTAGTAGGGGAAAGCATTACTAATGGTGCCATCTTGTGTTAGAGATCTGGAAATGTTGCAAAACTTTTTCTTGTGATAATCTATTTGTAACCAACTTTATGAAGCAAGAGTGTACAAGAGGTTGGAGCCTGAACTTAATTTGATGGAGATGAAATCAGATGTCAAGCCTTTATTTTGCAAAACAGAATGTGTTTAAACACTAGGATTTTATGTTAAATGAATGTTTAGGATGATCAATTAAATAGAAAAATAGTATTAGCAGTGATTTTCTCAGTCTCCCAATTAAGAAATATTTGCATGTTTCCCTTTCTTTTTTAATTTTATTTTAAACTGTCCAAATCTAAACTCCATAGAAAAAAAAATAGCAATACTTCAAGGGATTGGTAAAAAACTTTCAAAAGAGACAGCCAACAAATTGAAAAAATCTTAAGAATACTAAGAAGGACCTGAAAATCGCCGAAATGTGTCCTACCTATTTCCTCATGCCTAAAATGGCACAAAAAGGCAAGAAAAATGCTACCTTTTGCAAAAATAAATAAAACTCACAACTCAGCATGATGGCCATCTGACTGCAAACACTCAGAGAATCACAAACAATGTTTGTTTTTAATGAAGGTGATTTCTTTTGATAACTGAGTTACAAGATACAAACTGGGCAAAGGATATAAGAAACATCTCGATATCGAGGCAAGCTCCCTCATATCCATCATATATGCCATAAAAACCAACTACTAGGAAAAGAAAAGCGCACTCAAATCAGCTTTCCTTAAAATCTTAAAATACAGAGTTGCTTTTTAAAATTTATAATTACCAAAAACTTGTTGCATACAATTTGCTGATGGATTCAGGGACAGAAATACAGAACAGCCTATATAGCTTATTTTTGATATTTGCTGTTGATGTTTGAATTGGAAATCTCTGGATGCAAAAACGTTTTATAATCACTGCTGAGCTGCAACATATCCTAAAGGGGACTTTCAGTGTGGTAATGAGCAGAGTGTGCTATCCTTCATCTGACCGTACATGCCCATTGGACAGAGTTCAATAGTATTTGCCAGGGCAATATTCTTATTTTTCATGGAGTAAACTGTGGTCACTATCAAAAGCTTTAATTTAGCTCTTTTCTAATTTTGCCAGATTTGCTTGATGTATCCTCACCTCTAACTTTCTATTTAAACATGCATTATAAAACCAATCCATATTTCTATTAATATTAATAGGAATGTGACTGCAACAAGTGTGGAATAATCTACATGAGTTGGTTTCAGTAACAGCATCCTTTATCAGCTGCTTCTCCATCCCTCTCACAAATGCTGCTGGGTATTTTTCCATAATGTTCTCAGGGCATGGGGAAAAACTTTCTTGCAAGCGATTAACCTGATGTTTACCCTTTTTTAAAAGCTGTCATAACACTTAGAGATTACTTCATCATGGCAGTGGGTAGAAAAAATTATGAGTTTCATGCAAATTCTTACTGCAAATTCTATTTATTATTCCCAAATCCCTTCACTCTCCCCACCAGTTTGTCCCAGTTTACTCAAGGGCTCAGCTCCAAAAATTTCTTTAGTCCTTTAATCTGTCTGTAGAGGGACTGCCTTTGCACAGTGTTATTGTCTACAATGTTTTTAACACTTTCAATTAAGCGAACAAATTAGGAAGGAACTGTTTGAGATAGAATTTAGTTTTTTGTTTTTATTATCTCTTCTGGTGTGCTCTTTTCTCTTAAGGGTCCCTCAAGGTCCAGATCTGAATATTCAGCAGCTTTCATGGATACTCTTGGATTCTCAGCCTACTCCCAGCTCTACTCTTTTAACAGTTATCTTTTTTATTTATCTGATGCTTAGATTTATTTAGATAAGTTTACCCTCACTGGTACCTAGTAGAATATATTCAGGGAATTGGCTTATATTTATAACCTACTTCCAGACCAGGTATACAAAACTAAGCAGTCATATTTCTATGAAAATAAGTTATATATGTTTTGATTTTGGAGCTACAATTCACTTTTTTTATCAGGTTATAAATGAAAAACACACAGACTTGATTTTCTGAGTTATGGTTTAAAGCAATGGTTATTATGAATATTTTTACAACACTGTTTGTGTGAGGAAATTGAATCTCATATTACTTTCAATAAATTGCAAATAAAATCTTTAAGATGCTTCTTCAATAAAAATAATAATAATAAAATTTTAAAAAAAAAAAATAAATTAAAAAAAAAAAAAAAAAAAAAAAAAAAAAAAAACAAGCCACACTGTCAAGAATGTCAAGAAGTAGAAAGATCACTTCAGTGCTATGTCATGATGGAATTTGTTAACTAACTGCTGACATTTATGAAATATTGAGTGACTACTAACTTGAAAATCAAATGAAATAGCTATAGACACTGAAACAAAATATTTAAAACAATCTAGCAGAGAAGAAAAAAACAATCAAAAAAACACATCCAAAACCCAACAAACAAAAAACTCCTCAAACTCCAACAAAACTCCTCTCTTCTTTAGAGTAAAAGAACTGCTACAGCAGCTGGGGGAACTATGAAGTGACAAATCCAGGCTCACTGATCTCTATTAAAGATTGTGAACAAGAGAAAGACACTTAGATTCACAGATTCAAAAGTACTGAAAGTTCCTTCAAGACCTACATGATTTCAGGATCTAGGACATCTTTACAAATGATGAATACTTGGAAGCCTGTAGCCCTTCAGCAGCTCCTCAGCATCCCTAAGACAAAGTGGAGGCTATATAAATACATGCAATACTCAGATGTTGTTGCCTGCTGAAATACCCCTCCACACAGATGTAAATGTTTTTGTAAACATAACAAAGAATGACCTAGAAGGTTTGGACTTTTTAAGCTGCCTTGCAAAATTCAGTTATTGAGAAAGAACTTAAAAATCAATATTTGAATGTGGATGTACATGGAAAAAGATATTTTCATGACATCTTCAACAATGGACTTTAAAACTTTCCCTGAGAGGAATGATGTGTATCTATGTGCTTGTGATATAGCCCAAGGACTGAGAAACTTTTAAGAGTCATCATATACTAACTCCCCTCTTAACTTCGCTGTAGACCAAAAATCCCACATTTTCTATACCAGCTTCCTCAAGCTGGAACTCCAAATTAACTTCATTCAGTGGCTTTGCAATTGACTGACACTGCCAAAACAGTTCTTTTCATTAGCATGAGTCATTATTTCCTGAACATGAAATAAAAAAATTGTCTGCAGATATTAGCTAAGGAAATGCACTAGCAGAAATTCTGTTCTACAGATGTTTGAAATGCCTGTATTTCTCTTCTTTTGAAGCCCAGGTGGGACATTACTCCTCATGACTGGACAAACCCAAAATCTATGAACTTCAGAGCAGCAAAAGAGACAAGATGAATTTTCTTTATGTGATCAATGTCAGTTAGAGAAAGAAACCAACCCATCAGCTCAGGAATGGGGAGTTTCCATCAGAGAAACACAGAGGATAGTGGACATATGATGAGAAGACTGAAGTGGAGAAAATAGATGTATATACAGGAGTAGTAATGTATCTTGGTTCTCAAAGTCTCCTGCATTGAAGGAAGATATTCTGACAAGCCTCTTTACCACTAAGCTATTGGAGGATGCAAGCTCTGAACGTAATGAGATGGGTTAAAGTAACAGTGTGATGACTCATGGCTACATCACATCACAAGGATCTAAATATTTTATGAAGCATAAAATGAGTAATGAACTTTGCAGTACTTCAAGACTTGCTTACAATTCCAGCAATTACAAACTAAAGCACAGCAAATCTTTAAATGGGGAAAGAGAAGGAGAGAAAGATGAAACACCCTAAGCCCTAGTACCTAGCACCTGATTGCTTTTGCAAAGAATGTGAATTTTTATTCAGACCATAGAGGACCAGATTGGAGGGTGATATTAAGGGATTGCAAGGTGGCAGAAGAACCTCCCATCAGAAAACAGTGTAAAACAAAGGAAACATACTGGTTTAGGACAGGTTTTGTGTTATCAGATTGAAATTCCCCTGATTCTTAAGGCGATACATATCAGGTTGCTATGGGCAACTGCAATGCACTCAACAAGGTCCTTTGGACAACAAATCTGTGCTATAAACATGAAGCTTCATGTTGCTTTCTTTAAACCCAATCAATACAGTGGCTGGGACAGGACTGGAAGCAGTGATCAAAATAATAAATTTGGTCCAGGCTGCACTTCATAAATGAGTTTTTTATCTTAGCCTATTGAAGAAACACACTGAAGCATGATTTTGGTTATGATTTTCCCTTCTGATGTATTTGATGAGTCCTTTTGTTTCAGTAAGTGAACAAATAAAACCGCTCTGTGTCTGACATTTCTAATACAGTCCCAAATTCTGATTTTTCACTGTGTACTTCAACCAAGTATTCCACTAATCACTACAGCTCTGTGGCAAATTAGGATCCCATCATCCATCTCAATCTCAATTACCAGCTCTGTTTCAATTAGCCACAAAATTCTTTAGCCAAGATCACATCAAATGACTCCAGACAGTACCACCTGCAACAATCTGGGTCTGGAAGGACTTTTTCTTAACTATGTTTTGGATATTGTCTGCAGAAATAGAAAAAGTCTTAGGCTTAGAAACAGAGACTATTTTAATTTTAAAAATTAAAATAGTAAAAATAAAATTAAAAGATAAAATTAAAATTTACTTTTAAAAATTAAGATACTAAATTTAAAATAGTGCAACGTCCAGATAAAAAAAGACCTAATTTAAAAAATAGATCTAATGCTAGGTTAGACCATGGGTTCTGGTTGCCCTGGAATGGTGATTTTTTTCCTTATATCTAATTAGATTCCCTTTTGATGTAACATGTACATGTTCCCTCCAGTTCTTTTCTTGTTCACCTCTGAGAAGAGTGTCTCTTAATCTATACATACTCTCAGTAGGAACCTGCAGACAGCAAGATGATTCCTCCTCTTCTCTAGACAGAACAACCCAGCTCTCAGCCTCTCCTCCCACATTCTGGCCAGCTTGGTGGCCTTTTGCTGGACTGTCTCTAATGTGTTTATGGCTATCTTCAGCTATAGGGGTGAAAAACAAGGAAAATACTGGAGATGAAGCCTGAGAAGGGCTAACTGGAAGGAACTGTAAACATGAATAGAATGGTTATCCACTGAAGAATGACAAAACTAGCCAAAAACAGTCTTAAAAAAGGAAGAAAGCTTAAAGCTTTAGGTTTTTGCAATTGTAGAAAACACAACTTTCTTCCTTAAAGGAAGCAAAACATTATATTTCTGAACAGCAACACAAAAATAAAAATAAATAAACTACTAAATAAAAAGATAATTAGTATTTAAACCCAACACTGTGGCCATGGGACAGCTAAGAAAAGAGAATGAATGCTCAAGAACCATTGTATATACATGAGGATCTCAATTCCCAACTCCCACTGCTACTGTTGGCAAAACAGATCTGCTGGATCTGCTTACCTGCAGGGCAGAGTCCACTTGGCTCCAGAAACCCTGTTGTAACCAATGTTTCTGTTGAGATTAAGGTGCCTCTCAGACTTCCTCCTCCCTTGATGTTTTTGGAGCTGCAGTATGACAAACTAGCTCATCTTTTAGAATATTGTTAAAATTCTGTCTTGTGTTTGCTTTACAGTTGTGTACAGAGATACACGATGTACGGACAGTGATGAGGATATGAATTATTCTCTGAGCAAGAATAAAATTTATAATTTTTTTTCTTCATACTTTGGATTTAGATACAAACAAAACAGATGTGGCCCAGTTAGGTCTGTAATAAGTTAAAAGGCTGCACTCTCCTGTTTAAAAATGATACTACACAGTTTCTAAAATCAATTTATTCTTGAATGCCTCCTTTCTTTATGCAATAAAATTTGCATATCCTGCAGCTGAAAAAGGCATAATTAGTAATTTGTGATTAATTTAAGCAGGAGCAGCTATAAAAATCTTAGGTATTTACATAGTTCTTATAAATTAGAGTCACAAACTGTAATTTGTTAAATTCAAATTCTGCTAAAAGCTTGCATTTACATAGATGTTCAGATGTTAAAGTGTTGACATGCATTTTAAAATCAGTACTGCTGATGCATTCATAATTCATGTCAATGAACTAGAAGGTTTATTTGAGAAATTATTTGGACAGTAAAATATGATGGCCAGTAAGAAATTGCAATTGTAAATACTCTCAGTCAATGAAAACATGCATCTTCTCTATCAAGGATTAAAGATATTTCTTCAGAAGACCTGCATGTAAAATCACTGCCAAAAATGGAGCTACACTCTTTGATGTTCTATAATACATTAAGCTAATCTTGTAGTCCTGCTTCATACTGACTATCTGCAAGAAAAAAAAGATCAGGAAATGGCTTACACAGTCTGTTGGGAAAAGTCAGCCCTTGGTACTTGAAAGTTTCCAGATCATAGAATCAGGTTGGAAGGGATCATCTTAAAGATTATCTAGTTCCAAGCCCCCTGCCATGGGCAGGATTACCTTCCACTAGACCAGGTTGCTCAAAGCCACATCCAGCCTGGCCTTAGACACTTCCTGGGGTGGGGCATCCGCAACGTCTCTGGACAACATGTTCCAGTGTCTCACCACTGGCACAGCAGAGATTTTCTCCTAATTATCTAATCTAAACCTGTCCTTTGTCAGCTTAAAGCCACTATCCCTTGTCCTATCACTACATGTGAAGACACCAAAAAAGATGTTTACTTCAAGAATGAAATATGAAAAATGTAAAAAGTCAAAACTGTCTTATTTTATGATCTGTGTCAGTGCATCTGAATTCAAAATGAAAGGTCATGTTAGGGTGTGGGAAACCTTTTTTTTTATAATGTTGCAACTGTTAATGCTACTAATGCAAATAGTGAGATGGTAAATGGACTGGAAGAGAAATATCAATGCCAGGTCATGCATTAGCTGAAACAAGCTCAGCATAGATCTATGGAGGCATAGCAGGCTTTATGTCCTGTCATTTAATGTACTCCAAAAAGTTAAATTTTTCCCTCTTAGGAAGCAACATTTTAGTATTTTAAAATACTAATATTGAGAGTTTCCTGGGTAGAGCAGTGATTTTATTTTTGTTTTTAAATAACACCCTGTGTAGTCAAATATGACAAACTTATGACTAAGTGGTTCTGCATGCAAATATTCATATCTCTACGGAGAAGTAAGAAACTTCAGAATTTCCTTCTAACATGCCAACAGGGTTCTGTAAGCAAAACTCTGCAAGGAAACTGTGGCAAAACAGGGCAAATTAAAAATGCCCAATCAATGCTTAGTTCTGGTGTCAGGTAGGATGTTTTTTTTGATCATCTTCAGAAATCTCTAGGAAAAAAATTTCTTTTTGACATTGCTATTTCTTCACACAGAGCTGGTGAAGCAACATCCACCCTGCAGACTCAGCAGAGGATTTGAACAGATTTTCCCAGATTCTTCTCATTTGGCCTGAAGTGCTGACACAAGGAAGAGTGTTGTCCTTCATTCAGCAAAGGGTAAAGACAGACAACTTGAGCCCCAGGGAGGATCACAGATGAGTGGAAGCTCCCTCTGAAGACATCTGACTCTTCTTTTCTCTCACTTGCAAAGAATCATCTCTTCTACCTGCCATATGCCTACAGGTTGGTGAGATAAATCAACACCATTGTATTTCAAAGTAAAACAAGAAGGGTGAACTTTTGCCCTATTTTGCCCTTTCTTTCACGTTTATTACCCCTCTTCTACTTTGTTTCTTGTTGAAAAACTGCATGTGCATATCTCCATGCACTATAGCCTTTTACCCACAGAGACATCATACAAAGTTATATCTTCCATTTTATTGGATTGCCCAACTCAAGTCTGATGATGTTCTGCTAACACTGCACCCATGACTATGCCTATATCCAGAAGTGGTCTTCCAATAGCACAGTCTTCTCTCTCGGGGGTTCCCTTTTGCCCAACTACTCTGTAAGATCCTTTGCAACCCCTAGTAGCTTCACCACAACATATCTTTTGTTAAGTCAGTGAGTTTGTACCTGTCTCTGTTCCCAAAAGCACTAAAGTAGTGTTTTGCATACCAGAATAACATCAATGTTGACTTGAATCTGATACCCTTAGCATTACATCACAGGTATAATTAGGACAATGCCCTATAAACTATCTGTAACAGCAAATTTCTAATGGTTCCAATGGTATGGAAGAATACTCTCTGTCCAGCCAGAGCTAATGTGCAATCTGGTGCTTTACACAGTGGTGCTGATCATGAGGTTAGTCTATCCATAAGGTTTAACAGACACATGTGACAGCAGTCAAGCTGCTGATTGTAGGTGTTGAGAATTCATGTCAATAGCAGCAAAAGCTCAATAGAATAAAAAAAAAAATCACATCAGATGTGATTTTTTTAAGTAATAATTGTTTATTGTTATTTGATTTGATTTATGAAGTATTACATTTCCTTTCTTACTCTGTGGCTCTTTACTTGAGATTGAGTCCCACAGTCTAGTTTACTGCAAGCTCCTTAGAGAACAGAAAATCACATTATCGATGCTTTAATTTCCATGTACAGCTTGCCACAGTGACTAGCTCTTCTTAGAACAGAAGCTGAGTTACTTGTTACTACAAAGCATGCTGCTGATAATAAGATTAGAGGTGATGCATGCTCATATATTCACCATTACCAATAAAACTCAACTCCCATAGCTTTAACTGTTTAAATCTTCACAGTGGTCTGCTTTATAAAATTTCAGACACTCAGGAGTTTCCACAGAAGTCAGCAGAAGCAGTACTCAGTGTTTTGAAGAAAATTTTGAAACCAGAATAATCACATAATCTAACATTTTCCAACCTGTTGACTCCATAAAATGTATTTAGATGCCTAGATAAGCCTTTAGAGACTTTCTTATAGACAGTTGTATCTTAAAAGACATTAATATTTTCTCTCAGTTTTAGTGTTGGCATAATTAAATACTGTTACAATGTTCACAGGACATTTTAAATTTTTTAATCTTTATTTCTTGAGGTCAGCATTTCATTAATTTGCTTTGGCATCATTTGAGTTGTGAGTTTCACATAATCAAAATAATATAAATTTACTCTGTTTCTTCTATATTTTATCTTTTTATTTAAATACAATGGTCAAAAACAGATTGGAAGAGGTTAAATACTGATTTCATAAAGTGCTAGAAGATCTAGGAATGTTTGTTGGAAAGAAAAGAACATGTAACATACAATATGCAATGACAAACTTTTTATTCAGTCTAAGAAATTTGCAGTGGACCTATTACCATGGGTGAGATAGTCAACATTCAGTGAAACCTAAAAAACCTATTGCGTTGTTTTGTTTTGTTTTATTTAATTTTATTTTAATATACACTGACACAACTGTATTAATTTATGCATCATGCTTGCAAATCTAAATCAAGATCCAAATCAAGTCATTCCAGCTGAAACTTGCTAAGTCCCTAACCAGATACCTCCAGTAACGATTCTGTTTTCCCACTCAGGATGCCATATCTTAACTACTGGCCACACTAACCACATCTTTCTTCAGTATGCTTTTTAATCTAATGTTAATATTTTTCAAACAATAATGAAAAATAATCTTACCTGGTCTGCTCCTAGATTTAATTAATCCTGACATCCCCCACCTCTGAATGATCATTTCTCTAATATCATCCAGGCTCTATCGAAGATTACAGTTACCATTTTTTTAGTCTCCAGACTTCAGTTTTACACAATTGTTCTTACTCTTGGGAGTATTAGAAAATATCTCCCTAATTGGTCATATTCTATCTTTTAAAGGTCATACCCATGATTCTTACTCACTTGAGAGCAATTCTTTTAAAGGGCAGACTTGGGTGCAGATTTATAATCACATTTCTGTAGCATTACTGGATGGAAAACAAGAAAAAACGTAAGCAATCCTATGGGGAAGTCAGCTGTCATAAGATTTTCAATCCATAAGACTCTCAACTTGAGTTGCATCAAGTTTTTTTCAGAAACTAATCCAAACTCCTAAATTTTTCCCCATGCTATGAAACTTTGGACATTTATGTCTAGGTACATAAATTTACTCAATAAAAGTGATATTGCATCCCAGAGATGACTTCCTATCTGTCAATCAATAAGTCTTTTTAATAATATTTGAAAATAATAAAGGACATTTATTTATCCTTTGAAGAAAGTAATTTAGGTCTCAGCAGGTAACTTGCATATTTCACTAGTTTAACTAAACAAGAATTAGCAAATAAAAATGTAATTAGCTTTTTTTCCCCCTAATTTGTCAAAACTGTATGCTTTGTGTGAGTGACAGATGGATGGTAAAGATTTTAATATTAAGTGTATTCCTAAAGTTTCTCTGACTTTATAGGGAGTTTGGTGAAAAAGGAGTCATTTGAGCCATCTGAAAATGAAGGTATGCTTGATATTAGTATTCTTAAAACATCAAAAATTGAATGCATTACAAAGTCCTTCCAGGAAGGCCTCCTTATCATAGTTGGTCTTTAGTGCACTGTAAAATGTTGATTGTTAACACCAGTTAACAAAACAGGTGCTTGTGTGGCATCATTTGGAGAGCATGGGGAGAACCCCTGTTGCCTTTGCAGAATAAAAGGGTACACAGAAAATCAGCTTGAGCTCATGCCCTGATCCGTCTGGTGTCAGTCGTGCATGCATTGATTTTAGTGGATTGAGGCTGTGTCCTGTGATAAAAGGAGCAAGGGGCTATTCTACAGAAACAATCTTTACAAATTCTCTACAGAAACAAGCATTACAAATTTCAGCAAAGGGAGAAGTGCAAGTATAATGCTGATGACACTTTCTTACTTTGCTGCCATCATGTCTCTGCTTGAAATGAATGCTGCATGAATTCAACTCCACTTCTAAAACTAACACAGTTGACAGAGCAAAAAACATTTCAATGTTTTTCGCTGGCCAGTAACCACAAAGGACATCCTGAGAGCAGTTCATCTGCCTAAGTACAGGAGTGGGAGGACACTAGCCACAGTTACTGTACATGTGTGCTCTGGTTCAGCCAGTAGCTGTAGGAAGGCAGGTATTCCTACCTGTTCTAAATCGATAAAAATACAACAATGGTCTTTTTTTGAAACATATTCCTTTTTTTATACCCTGAGCTAGATTTCCTAATCCAGGAAACCAACTTTGACCCTAAATGTCAGTGTAGAGTAAAGAGTTTAGGTCTCATACATAGGTTTTGGTAGATCAAAGTATCAGAAGGCTTCAAGAAGTGTTTGCAATGCATGTGTAGGATATTATGAAAGTGTTTTGTATGCAGCTAGAAGTAAGATTCAGATTTACACAGACTAGAAGAATGAGACATATTTCCTAAAATAGCTATGCACTTGCTAAGGGTTTCATTGAGGCTTGAAGGATGACAGAGTAACATTATAAATAAGTTGTTGTCTGCTCAGCTTTGGATGAAAAATTCAGGTGCTACAATGCTTTGTCTTTTGCAATACATCATTTTCTTAAAGCATGTGGTGGTTTAGGCAAAACTGTGTTCAGGTGTTAAAAATTCACAGAGGGACAATTAGCAGAAGTAGGACAATTGTATCTGACAGTTTTATAACAATACGAACCCTGTTGAGTTGGCCAAAATAATAGTGGCAAGTAAGCCAGAGCCAAAGTATATGTTTGGTGTTTTGTGTGTAATTTAAAGGATAACCTACATCTCCCACTGTGTGATCGCACAATTAATTATATTTTTCCGCAGGTGCCTATTTCTAGTGTTGGAAAGAAGTAAGGAATCTGTGATTGGAAAAGAAAAAAAAGATCACCAGAGGTAGGGGTGTTATGTTGCTAATGCAGGTCCCTGTGCGAGCACGGACAGTTTCCAGCAGGGCACCAGTTATCACGTAGATTGACATCAGCCACCTCTGCAGCTCATAATTGATCTCTAGTGCAGCTTTCTTGTACACATTTAGTTGCAACAATTAACTGACTTAAAATAAATTAAACTACATAAATAAATTTTTTAAAACATCGTACTCCTTCTCCCCATTGATTGTCCAGAGAGTTTCATCAGTTGACTTCAGAATAACCACCTAGACAAGATGCAGAGACTGTTAGATTTTCTAAACTGTTTTCCACTCTGGAATAAAAGGCATACACAATCCCCTCTTTTCCTCTCCCTTATGGTCTCTAAGCTTGCACAAAGAGACTGAGATACTGTAAACAGGGACTGAAATCCTAGAAACGTAGAAGAATACTTTATTACTAGGATGAAAAGGGTTCTAGTAAAATAGTAATAGGCTAAGAAATGTTAGTGTTGCGAGGACAGGAGACACAATAAAAATAGAAAACTTCAATTATCCTCAATACCTATGTAAACGTCACATCACATGTACATGTCACATCACAGAGTGATGTTGAAACTCTTGGGTATTATAAGTGCCTTCCTCATTGATGAGGTAGTTAATGATACCAAAGGGAAAAAAGCAGGACTTGACTTGATCCGGGATAGAAAAAAGGAGCTGATTTAAAATATTATTATTGAAGAACGTGTTTGTTACAGTGCACATAAATTGTTTACAGTTGACAATCCTCATAAGTGAATGAAGAACAAAAAACTACAAGAGCTCTTAATTTCGAAAAAGAGTAACTTAAGCTTGTTACAAAGGAACTAAGAGCTAAAAGGCTTAAATATTTGCAGGTGGTGTAGAGATTAAGGACATTATTGTAGGCACTCTAAGCAGGTGTATGTCGGTCAGAAAGTTCTGTGGCAATCAAAAAACATTATAGAAAGACCAGAAAAGAAAAAAGAATTAATATGGGAGAGGAGGACAAAGGAGATTATTCAAAATATGACATTCTTTAAGAAAGCTATACTCATGTTCACCAAGGACACAAATACAAGTGGGAAAAACATATAAGGCAGAACAAACTAGTTCTGAAAACAAACTTGCTAAAGGCATAAAAAAGAGAGTGGTTAGGTTGTTTGGTTGTGGGAGGTTTTTTTAATAAACACACCTGCTAGACTGTGGAACCTGTATGCAATTAAGACATTAAAGAAGCACAGATTGGATGAAAGCATAGTAGAGCTAGTGAATATATATAAAATACGATTAATATTGGTAACTGGAAACAGAAAATATGCCAAAGGCAGGCATGTGTTACAATCCACTTGCAGATCTCTGAAGAACCAAGAAACATGTTGCTAAAAATGGGTCAGTTGTTATTCCTTAACTCTTTGGGTGGCTAAAGGATTTTGATAAATCTCCAATTAATGTTTTCTATAGAAACTAAGCTTCTGTAGGACAGGAAGAAATTTATCTTGTAACTAATATAAACAGTGAAAATATAGAAAACAAAGTTTAGGAATAGATTATCAGTTTCGAGAATATAGGGAAAATTACCACTAAAGGCCCACAGGGAGTAGAAACTGCTAGAATGTTAGAGACTTGGCCTCATAACTTACGCTGGTGAACATCTTCATAAATTACCTAGGAAACAACTTAGTCTACAACTTCCTCATGAGGGGAAGTGGAGGGGCAAGCACTGATCTCTTCTCTGTGGTGACCAGTGACAGGACCTGAGGGAATGCCCTGAAGTTGTGTCAAGGGAGGTTTAGGTTGGATATTAGAAAGAGATTCTTCATCCAGAGGGTGTTTGGGCACTGGAACAGGCTCCCCAGGGAAGTGGTCACAGCACCAGCCATGACAGTTAAGGGCACATGGGGTGACTCTTGGGGATGGACCTGTGCAGGGCTACGACTCATATTCAGTGATCCTTGTGGGCCTCTCCCATTTCAGCAAATTCTGTAACAATGAGGTAATAAAGCTTGCTGATTGAACCAAGCCACCTAGAGCAATAAAAAAGAACTGACCAAGAACAGCAGAAAAAACCTCATGATACTGAGAGTGCCATTCATCTGACCAAACCTAGGTGCAGTGTACAGAGGTTTTTTCTCCATTTTTACAGTCTGTGGGAGGAATTGGTACTTTGATGAAGTAACATCTCATTGCAATGAAGTGGTGGAATAAAACATCACTTAATAATGCCTGTTTGTCTCCATTGATTATAAATGGAACCAAAGACGAAGAGCTCAGGTATCACCAGATGAATCTCACCTTGAAAGACTTGGACATCAAATGTTAGATGAAATTTTATCTAACTGTTTATAAAGAAGGTATGGGATAAACAATCCTAACATTGCATACAAAATATGGAATATCAACTAGCTATTACCACTCAGGAAACAGCTCTTAAAATTACAGTCCATAATTCCATGCAATGTCGTTTCAGAGCTAAAGAGCAGTCAACACCGAATCAAATATCAATAATTAGCAAAAGATAGAGAAAACAGCAGAAATCACCATGCCACTGTGTAACCTCAACAACAGGAATATCATCTTTATTTGTGGTCCTTTCTTTCCAGGAAATTTAGATTAGAAAGAGTAAACATTCAGAGAAGGTGACTGAGATGATCAAAGCTATGGAGTGGGATTAGGAGCCTCTGATCTGAAAAAGGAGAGAGTGGAGAGAACTGTGATAGTAGCATATGAAACAAAAATAGCATTAAAAAAAAGTGAACAACCAGTGACCTTCTGACTTTTTTTTCCCTATGTGGCCAGGTACATAAAATTAAATTACTAGAATGAAAAATGTAGCAGAAACAAAGAGAACAGCTTTTCCACGCAGCTGGAGATAAGATGGGGAGTCTGTTGCTGCAGAATATTGTGGACTTTAAATGTCTCTATCAATTATAAGAGCAATTTGAAAAGTTAGTGGGGAAAAAAAAAAAAGAACACGTAAGTGCTGCTAAAAGCAAAAATTCCCTTCTAGCTCTTTCTCCAGAATTCTATGAGATAAAGAATTCAGGTAGCTGGAAGGATTTAGTGGCAAAAGTGTACTTGTGTGTTTTCCCTGTTATTACATTTAGTCATTGTTTCTAGGCCTCTGTCATAGAGAGTATACTAGAACTAAATGAACTATAGTCTGATGCAGTAAACTTGTTCTACATTCTAATGTAAACTTTTTGATCTATAATTTCCTGTTACATTTTTAAAGAGAGGTATCAGTCCCTTAAACCCATTAACAGAGACCTGCCCTCCATAGTTATTTTTCCATAAACTGAGCTATAATAAGGCAATGATATGGTCTTAAATTATAAAGGTTAATTATGTCAGTAATATGGATGGTGTATATAACCAAAGGTGAAAAATAATTTTGCTGCAAAAATGTTGTCCTCATAAATTTTAACAGATGAAGAAGCAGCTGTGTCCATTATGCATTCACAGTCTCAAACTTTTCATTCAAGGTGCTCTAGAAATATTTTACCTGCCCACAGTACTGATATAATATGCTAAATAGCAAGCCTCAAATCATAAGGAGCTAAGCTTCATCTATTTATACTGAAATCAAAAGGTTCTGAAAGAACACAGAACCTGACAAGATCAGGCTAAGAGATAAGTTACCACAGGCATGGGTTCTCTTTTCTTTGGTTGACAGTGATTTGAAGAGGAATTCTGCTCTAACATGAACACTTAATGAATTCTAAAAATATCATAAGGTTTACTAGAGCTGTAATCACACAGGTAAATATCGTATTTCTTGATAGAAGTGTGTTTGTGTATATCTTGCAGTTAACATCACTAACTCCATAATTAGATGTTTCCATTTCCTAGAACATTTCTTTACTGGCCAGACAAGAGATCACATGCTAAGATGTCTCCCCTTGCTGCCCTCCTTCTGGCAGGGGAGATTGGATGGAGACAAATCCCTGTCTGTCCTGCTGCTAGAGATTGTTTTACCCACAGAAATCTGTATGGATATGCACTTACAACTGACCCTTGTCACATGTAGGGCAGAAGTCAAACATCACAATGCTCTTGACATGGAGGGAACAATATTATTGGGTTGACTTATCAGCTCAGTAGACAAAATGAGTTCAACAGATAAGGAGAAGAACAAAGGGCAGATAAAGGAAAAAGAATCTATACTTTCTTTATTGAACATTGTGCTTCCTCTAGAGTTATTGCAATGTCTTTTCCTTTTAATTTTTCCGTTTGAGTTTGATCATGACCCGTGCAAATGTTGTTTCATGCTTCAGGTGTTTAAACCGACTAATTTTAAGGGTGCCCACAGGGCATGCATCTCTTAGCACTCTGAGCAGCTTTTCACACTTCTGCTCTCCATAGGCCTTAGAAAATATTGCTTTACACTTGAAGACACTTTTGTTAAGTGGCCTGGAAGCAGGAATTCTGTCCTGTCGTTTTAGTAAATTTAGGCTTAAGCTGAAAATAAGGAAGCCTTGAGGAAGTCAGTTTTTCTCATTTTAGAAGCATATCAAATATTTCTTCCCCAGTTAGTTAACTGGAACAGCATAGACAATTCACAATTGAACTGTATATGTTAAAAGCACTTTCATCAAATTACAGTTATGGAAGCAACTGCTTTAGTGAAAGACGGGGGGCAAAAAAAGCATTATCGGGACAAAATCAGAAGGAACTAAGACTCCTACACTGAATTAAAACAGAATTGTACTGAATTTTCTAAGTGTGTGGAAGAATCCAAATAAATTTCACTGGTAAACTTGACTAAAAATAATAAATTATAATATAAATTATAATAAATAATGCTATAAATATAGTCCAGAGGAAAATGCAAGTGAGGGCGGACTTGGGGTCAGAAAATTGCTGATATATGACTTGAGACTAAACTGGTGGTAACTTAAACAGCAACTCTGAAGTTGAGAGCCGTTCTAAAAGGTACTTGAGTTTGCTGGGCAAACTGTTTATACATGGATCAAATCTATCAGAGGAATGAAGGATCAAAAACTTATAAGTCAATAACTGTTGGTGAGAAAGAGAAGGTGGAATCCAGATTCAGTTCCTCATTTCATTCTTAAATTTCTCTGTGCTTCTGCTTGAGAAATTCACTTACACCAAACCTTCAAAATAAGCAAGTACTTCTGCTTTGGGTTGTAGCTTTAGACGTGCAAAGTCTGATTTTCAGGCTTGTGGACATTTTCAGGCTGCTGCCATTGATTTCATGGCACAGCTGTATTATCGATCCAAATCTCAATATTCCTCACAACTACTTACACTTTGTGAAGGATTACTTAAAAGCCCATTAATTCCCAGCTAAACTGTATTTAACCACTTAGCATCACAGGACTAGACAATGTGCAGGACAACCAATCCAGTCCTGAGTAAGAATAAGTATGTAAAAACATCCTTGAAATTTATGTCATCCCTACCCTTAAAAATCTCCAGTGAAGAAAGTTCCTCAGTGTTGTGATAATGGCTATTTACTAGTTTCTTTATATTGATAATATTGATAATATGATAATTCTTCTATAATTTAAATTCTTGTAAAAAAACCAATAGTTCTTTCCTCTTTTTCTCCTTTGGAACATGGAAAATAATTAATAACTCTCTACAACAGAAAGCTTACACCACTTTTCAGGAAAAAAAGAAATTCAATTCATTTCAGTGTTTCCCTTTAGGTCATGTCTTCTATTTCGTAATTATTGGTAGTCTCCTCTGCCTTCTCTGTTACCTGTCTACATCTGCGATAAGGTGTGTTTCCCCAACTTTGACACAGTATTTAAGTGCCAGCTGAAGCAGAATAATAATTTTAGACCTCTCTGACAGTTCTATAACTTTATTCTTAAATATCTTTCATTTTATTTTTAAGGATAACCCATTAAATAAAAGCAGAATAATTACTTTTGACCTGTTGACATTCCTGTTAATATATCTGTACCCACAGTTCACCTTTTTTCCAGTGATATCACACTAAATTAATCTATATCAATATTTTAGCTTGGATCAGGAACTTTGAAGAGGATTTTCAGGCATTTATTGTGGATTTTTTTATCATCAGAGAGTAGAAACACTGAATTATTTTAGGATAAAACTTACATGGAAGTTTTGCCCAAGAGCACAAATGGTTCAGCTTCTACCTGGCTTTAAGATCACAGGAAGGAACAATCTAGCCATAATCTGAATTTACTCCCTTCTGGAAACACTTTTTTTGTGTTGACTTTATATTTCCAGCATTTTTTCTTTAATCAGTTATTCTGGTTACTACTTGCTAACATAAACTTAACTATTTTGGACTCTCACTTGTTTCAGGTATATACCTATCAGCATCCTCTCTGGCCTGAAATAAACCCATGACAAAGCTCTTCTGGGATCCAAATTTTAAGAGATTTAGTGTTACAATGGAAGATAATGGCAGAACGGAGAATTGAACCCAAATATCTCAAATCATAAGCCGCGAACTTATCCTTCCCTCTCTCATATTAACGAAGGAGTCTTTGTGGGGTTTTTGTTGTTCTTTTATTTTTTTTTTCTCCTAATGCTGTCACCTGAATTCAGGTAGGCATATTTCATATGATGGTCTGCTATTGCAGGGAATATGCTGCGATGGACATATATTTTTTCATAAGCTTAATTCCATGCTTTCTCAGTACTGAGGAAAACTTTTCCCCCCATTTTTCATGGATTAGTAATTTTACTGGACTTTCTGCATCAGGAGACAAAAATTCAGCACTCACAAGTGTTATCTGAAATATTTTAACTAAGACTTTTCTGTATACATACTGTAGTTGCTCTGGACCCATTTTTTTATTAGTCAAGTACCATTAGGATATTGCAACAGTAATCTGATTTTACAATATAATATAAGCTGGAGGTAAAGAAACATTAAGTGTTATTTGTCAAGTAGAGTGATCTTTATTAGATCTGACCTTTTTCTAGGCCAACACAATAAAAAGGTGAGTGTTATTTTATACTTGCAAAGATTAGTTTTGCTTACAGTAAGCAGAAGCCGAGTCTCTAAGGAGGCTTAAAATTCTCATTAGAAATAATTGAATCTCATTACCAAGCATGCACTATGAACCTCTTATGATTTGCCCCAATCAAGTATTAAAAGCATGTTCCTACTCAAAGCACTAGCTTTCCAACCTCTGCTGCTATATAGTGTACCACTAGCAAATTGACTTTTATGAAGACTTAAAGACCATGTAATTAACTTTTTCTGTGTACAGAGTTAAGACTTGATGAAACTGGAAGGTTAAATGTCAATACGTCCTTTGAAGGCATTTTTTATAGTGAGGTACTTGGCTTTCAGATGTTAATGATACACTTTCTGGACCCATTTTGTTTAGAAAAAATAAAAAAAAAAAGAAAATTTGCACTGCAGTGCATGATGCAGTACCATTTCACTCTTTAAGCAACCCCAGTTAAGAAGGAATAGCTCTGAAATGCAAAGCAATAAGCAGTGTTGGCGGTTATGTTATGATCCTGATCCAAAATCCATTGAAGCAGATGGAAATGTATTGTACTCATGGTTGCATGGTTTGCACGGATCTAGTTCTGTACGGTTTTACTTTAGCATCCAGAGCAGCTCTGTGCAAGACCATTAGATGGTCATCAATATCTTTTCGCAAGACTGGTAGTGGATTGACACACCTCTTAACCAAAGTGATCACCCTAGAAACAGGCTTGCATAGACAACAGTTTTGTCAGTGCTTTAAAAATATTTTTAAAGAATTGGATGAGTATTATTTCTCCCATATCTCAGTGATACTTCAAATTCAGAGAAGAGAATCTCCCATTTCTCACTTTATTTTTTTTTCCTGTTTGCAATTCAAAGTCTATCACTGACTAAGGATTTTTAGGGTACGAGTGACTCTTCACGTGTATTTACATGAGCTCTCTGGATTCAACTAGGAAGAAGTTGCAGTATATCAGACATTGTAAGAGGTGTTTCCTCTTGTATACCACAGTAATGGATTGTATTTCTTGATTGAATAGACCCATAAATATTAACTTCTTAATTGCAGCTACTCTTGTGTCTTAGTGTCATATCAAACTAATATATTCCTAATACCCAGGCTCAAATGTGCCTAAGTTGAAATGCACTGTGTTTAGTAAATAATTAATTATAATTAAGACAATAAAGGAAGATTACATTTCTAGGGTAATTTTGCTCTTTTTTTTCCAAAGCCATTGACTAATACATTTAAAATAATTTTGAAATCCATACACAACTAGATGAGTACTGAAATTTATGAAAGATACACTTCTATCTTATCAGTTGGTTCACCTCATACATTTTACAATATATAACAATGATTTTTATTCCCATCTCACTGAAAAAAAATATGCTGCTGAGCTTGTGAGATCTGAGTCAAGACTGGTTTTTCATATTCATCAGGACAGCAATTGAAAGGGAATATATCACTGAGGAGCAATGAGTTATTATAAGGAAATATTCAAAGTCAGCTAGGAAACAACAGGCTACAGGGCAGAAGTAAAGAGTAGGCAATAATCTGCTGAGGGCCCTTGACTCCAAAGATTAAAGTGACCTTGTAATAAAAAAAACAAAAAAGACAAAAAAAGACCAAAAAAAAGGACAAAAAAGTAAACAGATTTCTGAAACAGCTAGAAAGGAAATGTTAAATTGCATGGAAATTGTACTTCAAACATTGCCTAGCCTGTAGTGCCACAACATATGAAAAGACCAATTACTTCAAAATCTCTCCTTTTGTGTTTCAGGGGAAATGTCTTTTATTATAACCAGCAGTGGAGAAGTGTTTCTGGGAGGCTTTACAGTACCAGTGCTCACACATATGTCTCCAGCAAATGAACTGTATCCCAGCAGAAAATTATAAAGCATTGGAGAAAGAATGTTAAAAATTATAACTAATACACTACTTATTGGAATCCAAATGGTCCTTGAGTGGCTTGAGAAGTGGGCCCAGGAAAACCTCATGAAGTTCAACAAGGCCAAGTACAAGGCACTGCACCTGGGTTGGCACAATCCCAAGAACAGATACAGACTGGGTGGAGAAAGGATTGAGAGCAGCCCTGAGGAGAAGGACTTGGGGGTGTTAGCGGACTAAGAGCTTGACATGATTCTGCAATGTGTGCTCACAGCCCAGAAAGCCAGCCCTGTTCTGGGTTGCATCAAGAGCAACATGGCCAGCAGGTCAAGGAATGTGATGCTACCCCCCTGCTCTGTTCTTGTGAGAACTATCTGGAGTACTGCATCCAGCTCTGGGATCCCCAACATAAGAAGGATGTGAACCTGTTACAGCATTCCGGAAGAGACCATGAAGATGCTCAAGGTCTGCAGCATCTCTGCTATGATGACCAGCTGAGAGGGCTGGGGTTTTTCAGTCTGGAGTAGCAAAGGTCCTGGGGTGACCTTATAGTACCTTTCAGTAACTGAAGGGTCTTCAAGAGAGCTGGAAACAGACTTTTGACAAGGGCATATAGTGATAGGACAAGGGGAAATTACTTTAAACTGAAAGAGGGTAGGTTTAGATCAGGTGTTAAGAAATTCTTTGTTGTAAGGGTGGTGTCATGGTTTGAATCTTGTTTTCCCCCAGAGCCTAAATTAAGTGGTAGACCCCAAGGGGTGGAAACCCCTGGAAGTTTTGAAGTTCTACCCAATGGGCGCTCCTGCAGAAATGTAAACATATCACAAGCTCACCGGAAGAGAAGAGTTGTAGTTTGGTTGTTGTTGAGGAGAGGTGGCCATGTTGTGAGCCACGAGGAAGGGGCTCTGAGCCCCTTGGGCCCTCTGGGCCCTCCCAGCCCCTGGCTGGGGGGGCTGCAGGGACCTGGAACAGCATAAAGCTGGGCTAGGTGCCTGTAGTTATGCCGGGAGATGTTTTCTCCATGGGCGCAGAGCAGCAGCCGGCTCTGACCAGAGAAACGGTGGCAGAGAGCCAGAGCAGATAACACCTGAACTGAAGGAGCAGCAGAAACAACATGCAGCACTGCAGAGAAGACTCCTGGAAAGAGAGCCGAAGAGAAAGAGAGCCAGCAGTCTGAGAGACAGAGTTCTGGGGGTAAGACTGTACCAGATCCCCTAAAACTCCCTTGAGACCCCTCTTGGAGAAGAGGGACATGGACTCCTATTTAGGAGAAGAGTTTTAGACATGCAGCACCAGAGAGAGAGAGGAGCTGAGAAGCTCAGAGCGTCCCGGAGCTGGACCGGGACGGCCAGAGGAATGCGGGGGGAGTTGACCTTGGCTCCCCCCCTTGCACTGCTGCCACGGTGGCAGCCTGAGAGACAGGGCACAGAGGCCCTGCAAGGAGCTGAGTCTCCTGGAGATACCAGACCGTCACGAAGACCCCCCTGTGTCTTCGTGACATGACGTGGTGATACGACCTTGTCTGGGGTTACGAAGCCCACGGAAGACCCCTCGGTTGGAGGCGATGGGGCCGAGAGAGGCTTGAATACCTCCCTCGTGAGTGCTGGCAGAAAGCCAGCTATCAGCTGCTGCATGTGGAGAAGACAGACAGACTGCTGCCTCAGAAGATGATGCTGCTTAAGGACTGGAAGGGATCTGTCCTTCTTTCCCTCCTGGACTTTTATTTGGAGGGGAGAAGAGATCTGATCCACTGTAAATACTATATGTCATGGTAGAGATAGTTGTGATCATGTGTATAATGTGATATGGTATTTATTTGTACAGTCATTGTAATATATTTCCCTTTCCCCCACTTTGAGTCTGGTGTGTTTTGTCTGGAAAAAACCCATCTCACATTAGGTTGAGATGTGGGAGGGGGGATGGAGCTAGGGAATTGGATTTTGGGGCTATCTCAAACCATGACAGGTGGTGAGGCACTGGAACACGTTGCTCAAAGAAGCTGTGGCTGCTCCACCCCTGGAAGTGTTGAAGACCAGGCTGGATAGGGCTCTGAGTAACCTGGTCTAGTAGGTGTCCCTGTCCATGGTGGGGAGTTGGAAGGAGATGACCTCTAAGGTCCCTTCCTACCCAAACCGTTCTATGATTTTATGAAACTATTTTGGAGTTAAAAGACTATGGATATTCAGCATTGTGCACAAAGTAAAGCACATGTAAGAGAGATCCTAGATAAAAAACCAAAAGCAACCTGTGCCCTTCTACTCTGTCTTTCAAAGATATGTCCTTCCAGTTTGCAGCTTTGCATTGTCTTCTGACGTTGAGCTTTTTATATTTACTGCTTTGGCTAGTATTCTACATATTGCCTGCGCATTTCTCACTTTTCTGTACAAATAAGCATAGCAATGGGTAGTGTTAGAGAATATTTAGGATATAGATCTCCCGTAATACAATATTTTAGGCCAAAATATATGATGAAGACCTCAGCTGCGTTAATATAAAGCACTGAGTCTAAGGAATAGTTGGAGAATTCCTTTCCACTCTATCCTGATTCAGTTCCCCAAGGCTGAGGTGTAGCTTTTCCACCCAGTCAAATTTAATTCAGTCAGAAGTTAAATACCAGATCCTCCTAAAGCCTGGCAAGGCAATGGCGAGGTTAGAAATTCTGAGGTAGAGGTCACCTGCTAACTTGTCACAATAAAATGACCATGTCTAGAAGGGGCAGTCACATAAAAATTAAAGCAGTGCTCTTGTGCCAAAGATGAATGCTGCATCTGTAGATGCAATGTGAAGCAAGTTTCTCAATAGCAGCAGAAAGAATGTTCTAAATTTCTGAAAGATTTTGGGTTTGTTTTGTTTTGATTTAATTTGCTTGAAGCAAGAAAAAAGTGCTTGTAATAAAGACAAATTCAAATATTTTTTTTATGTCCAAAGGAAACAAAAATTTCTTCAAGAATTTCTATCTACTTCACTCTCTCAGAAAAGGTAGGTCAATATTATGTAGCATTCTAGCAGTTAAGAAATATGCATAAACAGAAAATACCTATAAGCATATGATTTATATACATAGGCATAGTATTTATAGACGTCAGACCCTAAAGCAAACTCAGAGCCAGATCAGAGATAACACAGGTGCACTCAAGGACATACCCAACAGAGACAGTAGTCTGGCCTTTTATATTCCCATCTACCTACTGAAGATCTGAACTCTTACAGAAGTTATCCCATAAATTCCTCCAATTGTTCACCCTTAAGCAATCTTTATTTTCAGAACAATTTTGCTTTGATATCACATTGCATTAACACAAAGGTACGTTCTTATATCTGTGCTCCTGAAGGAAAACCGCTGCAAAATGTTGTGAAACTGCTGTAGAATATTGTGCCTTATTCTTGTCATTAATCTAATGGAAATTTTCCAGACATTCTTTAGAATGTCACTAACTCCTGATTTGAATAGGAATTACGAATTACTAATAAACCTGTTGGAAGTTAACTTAAAAAACAAGCTTGAGATAAGTATCCCAGAAAAAAACAAAAAAGCCAGGCAGGAAAAATTATACCAAATGTTGTCTCTGACAGAGCAATTTTCTTCTCTTCACGTGAAAATGTACTACAAATTAGGTTAATTTTTATTATTACCAATTTTCTTTTCAGATTGCTAAATTTAGTTGGGAAAAGATTATATAACTCAACAGAGATCCAACCCGAAACGTGAGGGGAACAACCTGTGTCTCTCTGAATACCTGCCTCTTTGTCTGTAATCACCCAACCATGAAATAAATGAAAAAGATTTAAGTTAATGGAAATGGAGCAATCAGCACATCACAGGTTTGTCAAAACATGTCCAAAGTGGCCACCTTTGGTTAGACTTCTCCATTTTACCTTCATCTGAAGTGCCATCTGAAAGACAAGGACATGAGGGCCAGTATAGAGTATTATACCAGGACCAACTTTCAATAAAACTATGCAGATAAAATTCAATAATGGCATAAAAAGACCTGGTCTTGGACTAAAAGACTACTTACAGTATGGTAATAGGTACTTATTTTCTTTATATTATATATAGCTTCCATTTCTATTTCACATGCAGTGTAGAAAATATTCTTGATTATGATTTTAAACCAGTTGCAATATTTCCTCTAATTTCATCTGCACAATTGGATAGTGTTGTATGTCTTTAAAAATCAAAATCAACAGATACATGAAAAAGGATTCAAAGAAACCTCTTGGGTTTTTTTCCTGCAAGTCCAGCAGTAATACCTTTTCTCATCCTTGTTCTCTAGACAAAATAATTGTTTCTTCTGAGATTAATAGCACTCATCAACACAAAGTTACAGGTAAAGGTGATATTAGACAACACAAACTACAAAACAATCTTGGTTCTACGCATTTAGGTTGCCTCTTTTACTTTTAACTGCCTTTTGTAGATTGTGAATTGTTCATAGTCTAGTTACAAGGGTAGCTTACTTTTTGCAAAGTCATGAAATGTTGCAATATACAACCTAAAACTCTCAGAAACCATTCAGCAAGATCTGAGATAACATTTTTTGATAGAAATGTGGTTTCAATAAAAATTTTACAATTAAGAATCAACTTGCAAGTTGATCTTGATGATGTCCATTCTTTCTTTTTCTTTCTTCTTCCTTTTTTCTTTTTCTTTCTTTCTTTCTTTCTTTGCTTTCTTTCTTTCTTTTTCTTTGTTTGTTTGTTTCTTTCTTTCTCTCTTTCTCCCTCCCTCCCTTCTTCCCTTCCTTCCTTCCCCTGGTTTCCTTCCTATTCCTTCTCACCTATTGTTCAAATCTTTTGTCACATCTCATTGATGCTTTTTTATTAACCTCACACCACACAGACTGTCAGAGTGCACATTACCACTGCAGGTCACATTATCAAAACAGTATTGCTACTCTAATCTCTGTTTTCTGTTAAAAAAAAAAAAAGTAAAAAAAAAGGGGGTTGTGTTTTGAAGGAATCAGACTACTCTGATTATCATGTCTTGTATGCTTTGATATTTGTATCTGCTTATACTAATATTGTTTATAAATAACACAAAATATTGTTGCAGATTCAGATCTTGATACAATCTTGGAGCTGATCACTGGGTGAGCATGAGTATTCCATAGTCATATTATTTTCATGGAGACCACTTGGCTACTGATCTTCTCTCTGTATTATTACAATATAGGCATTTTTGGAAGCAACAATGAAAAGCTATCAAAATACTCAAGCTAGCTGATGACAAGAAACAGTACATCTTGAGCTCACATCACATCAGCTGAACATCCACTTTTTTCATCAGACCAAAACTGATCTTTACCTGTTCCTCTGTTAACAACACTTATGAGCTCCTTAAACACTCTGAGATGTACAAAAGAGTATGATTTTGAGAAAAGCACTTTTCAAATTGTGTCTAACTATGAATTAAGCAGCTTATAAAGGATTTGGGAATGACCTCTGGTTAACAAATTTCTCTTGTGAGCAAAACTTTGAATAGAAAGCCTTATTACTGGGGGAAACATTAATTCCTGAGGGCAACTCAGGTTTTGGAAACAAATATTACAAAAGGTAGCAATCTGTAAAAGCCACATTATTCAAGACTTAACAATAAGAAACTTTTTTTTATTTTATTATACTTCTTTACCTTGACCCAAATATGCAGCAGTTCAGCTGTTTGCTATCTGATGATGTCAGTATCTGACATTTCAAGGATAACTTTAAATAAGTTATCTTATTAATAATTAGTGGATACCTACTGACTTCTACCAGCAGTTCCTCTAGGTCATCCAAAATAAGAGGATTTTTGAGGGGTCTTTTTACTTCAGTTTTATTCTGGAGCTTATCCTCTGGGTTGATGCTCCCACCTAAGTAATACACTACTTTAAAAACAGGCTGCATGAGAAAGAAATACTTGAAACATCCTTTTCATATATTAACCCCCCCCTACTTTTTCATATACTCTGGCTGCCACTAGCTGACATTTGTGGAGTATATCTCCCTGCTGTCAAGAAGGGAGAATGTGATGACAACAGAACAGTGGATGGTGTTGAAGAATTTGGAATATCCACACTTATATGTGGATATTTGTTGCTTACAAAAAGCAAAGTAATCACTGAAAGAATATCTAAGTTAGTTAAATGTACTATTTTGGGGAAAAAATTAACCAAAAGGAAAACCATATAGATAATTATAAATAAGATACTAATTATAGTAATAACAGCTCAATTAAAACTCATGATCAATTTTACTGAGTCTATGTGAAGAGACATAGTCTGCAGTTTTAGGTGAAGTTTTTGGCAGCAAAGCTAGCATAAGAAGTTCACAATCCCAGGCCAACCCTCATTGTTTGCTGATTCTAATTTGCTCATCTCAGTGAGGCACTTAACCACAAACCCACAAACAGCTGTACTAGCACAGGAGAGACCAACACAAACCACATCAGAGGAAGACAGGACTATAGAAATATCCTAAGTTGCTATTGTATGCCATGCAAGCATCTTGTAAAACTATATCCTAGAAGTATATATATGACCCACAAGTTTTCTCACTTTTTACTTCGCTGGTGCCCTTAGCAGAAGAGACTGCATCAGCTGGTGCTTTTATATGAGCTAAATTTGGTTGTAATCACTCACTTCTTTACCCCAATTAACCAGTGGATACCCACAGAAAGAGTAAGAAGCACAAACACAGAGAGAGGTGCCTACTGACTGCAGGTGTAGGATCTATTTCCTCGTATATGGACTTCAATGAGGAAAATAAGATTCTTAGGCTCCCATTCAGCCAAAAGACAACACAAAATCATTCTAAATTAGATGTTTAAAAGAGACCAGGTGAAAAATATGCTTTAAATTCTTCCTAAACTTGAGGTAGAATGATATGAGGCATTAATATCCTTTTTTAGACCTGCCCTCAACTTAGGTATTAGAAGGATATATTTTGTGACATTTAAAGGACATCTATGTATATAAATGATGCCAACAACCACCTTTAAAAGAAAAACCCCAAAGCAAGTCTACTTAAAGTTTGGAGATATTTTCATTCCAGGTGCTAAACTGTAATTTATGGGTGTCTGCATTTTGTTTACTGAGAGGACCAAATTATTTGGCTGAACTTTAAATCCTAAGCCATATTTGATAACTTATTTTAAGGGCTTTACCCAGAACAACATTTAATCTTTAAGGAACAGAAAACCTTCTCTAACATCCCTGGAACTTCAATTCACATCATATTGAGATATTTGCCTAAACAGTGCTGCTTTTCAGAGCTGCAAGCTCAAATCCAAGTGATTCTTCAGGGTCCACATCTCCCTTACATCATGTGTCAGTACTCCTGTTCAAAATCAGAAATACCTTGGTGTGTGTAGAGTAGAGAGAGAAAAACAGACCCCTTGAATAATAGATGGGAATCATATTTGCTGTAGTATACACTAATAAAAACAGTAAGGTAAACATTTAATTATGGGAAGAATCTGAAAAACATTTTTGAATATTTATCTTGATTTTTTGTATTTTGTGCAAGTACGCCACTAGCTCACACAAAAAGTTCAAACTCCACTGTTTTATTATTCAGACTCTGTGTGCCATTTTATTTCTAACCTACATCAAGAGGACCTTCAGTCTCTTGAAGGATTTCTGTTGCCTTTTATGAAGATCATCCAGATCAGCCAAAGACAAAACATAGTAAATCTCTCTGCTCTGTTAATAAGGCTTTTAGACACTGCTTCTCAACTAGCAAGGCAAGGTTTTCTTTACCTACGTGGTGTGACATAAATACCTGATAACTATTAGGAAAAATGATGTTTTGGTCATGGCTTGTAAAAGTGTACATGGGATAAATACTTTTTATAGCAAGGCGTTTTTTAATCTAAGAAGGATAAGACATAGCAAAATCCAGAAGGTGGAAATTGAAACTATGTAAACTGATTACAGGATAGAAATAATGAAGATAATTTACCAGTTAGTGAAATCACATCATGCATCTTTCAGCACTTGAGATCAAGACTGAATACCTACTTCAACACATTGAGATGCCTCTTATTAAACTGTGAGCTTGAAAAAGAAATGATTGGATGGACATCTGTTCCTGTGCAGTCATGGAAGCTAGTTCAATAAACAGGCCAGTCCCTTTTGATCTCAAATTGTTCAAAGGAAAGAACCACAGTAAAAGAGGATAAAACTATATGTCAGTGCAAACTATAAGTAACCCTATCACAGTTTTAATTTGCAAATTTTAGTGTGGCGGGTTTTTTTCCAATAAGAAAGGTATCTTTAGGATAAGATGATCAAAAAGAAAAAAATCATCAATTTTATGATACAAGTAACTTTGAGTTGTATTATTAAACTTAGTAGTGTGGATAGCTATTGATAATTCCATATATCTGTTACTGAGATTGTAATATTGGCTTGTATCTTTTTTACACCAGTAAGGAAGAAAGTTTAAAAATAATTAAAGAAACAAAAAAAAAAAAAAGAAAAAAAAGAACCCAAAGCATTGAATACTAGTTTAGTCCGGAAAACACTCCACTGTCAGAAATGTGAGGGAGACTTTATCCCAGTTTTGGCAAGGCTGATTAAAAAAAAAAAAGATTTAGGGAAATATATATATATATATATATTTAATTTATTTAAAGTGTAATATACCTGCTACCGAATCAAAGGAGGTTTCAAGTAATCTGCAGGAACTTATTAAATCTGATGGACTTTCTTGGAACGGGAAGCAGTCTACAGTTATTTCTACAGAAATAATTAGTTTATTTATTGCCATTTCAGTTCTCTTCACTAAATTAATCCCAGGAAGAGCTGCCATTCAGTGCTGATGAGATTGATGGTTCTCAGAAAAGAAAGTTCGTTTTGGAGATTGATGATAGAGAAACCACAGTCCTGCTGTACCCTCCGTGTTGATAACATACATACTCTGACATATCACAGGAGTGTGATGTCCCAAACTAAACCATACAAAGCCTCAAAACAGAACATCTAGAGCATATACTACAGATCTGTAATTTCATTTCTATTATGATTTTCCATCTGATTGAAACAAATTGGTTGATCTTGTCCCATTCCTGCCCATGCAAGCACAAGAAGAGTGTCATTAGCCACCTCATTTGATACTGGTTTACATTACTACTCCTTAAAAGTTTCATGTGGTACAACAGAGGCATCTAAAACAGGCACCTAGTCCAGTGTGAAAAGGAGGAGAAGAACAAATATTAATATTTCATCCCCTGGAGTATATTTTACCAAGATTACCCAGCTTTTATCATCTCCAGAAGAAAAAAGTTACATCAAAAATATTTTATATATGGAAGTCACTTTTAACTTTACAGGCAAAATTAAAATTAAAGATACACTGGGGAAATTAATGTGGAAATTACTCATTTATAGAAGCAAATTTTGATCATGAACCTTGAGTTTTACATTCTGCTGTTATTTAGCATTAACTAGGTGAGAAAGCTCATCTTTACATTTTTAGAATGTCCTGTTATGATCAGTGCAGACATAAACAGTTCTTAAAATAACTGTCCGACCAATAACTTGTTCTAAAAGGACCAAAATATGCAGTTAGTCAATTCTCTTTCTTTGAACTTCTCATGTTAACTTGAGGTGAGAAACCTGTGCAGGATGTTGTACAGAAAAAATTGGGCAGATCCCTATGCAATGGTTCATCACATTTGTTATGAAATAGTCTGAAGAAAAGAAAGATCACTGAATTCTGTGTCAGTTCACATCTCAAGAGAATAAAAATTTTTAGTTTATATTTATTCTTCCTTCATGTGATGTAAAAACTCCGGTGGTTTAGGGAAGATCAGAGATTCAGGCAGGAACCCTTTTTAAATGAAAAAGAAATAATCTAATAGACATGGAAGAAAAGATATTATGCAAAAATTCTGATATTATGTTGACATTAAATACTTCTCAAAATCCAGAATTTATTGCATAAATATACTTAAATGAAAGGTATTTTGGAGGGAATTTCTTCCCCAGTACTAGTGAAATCAATGTTAACAGAGATAAGAACCATTACTTATAGCAAAATAAAAAGAATATTCCTGAATGGTTTGGTTCTCCCTTCCCTTTGCTCAATTCATCTCTCTAAATTCAATCATCAATTCTAAATTCCCAGGAAAAAACAATTCAAAGTTTTTACAGTTTTCAAGGTTTTCAGAAGAATAAGAAACTTTTAAAAAGTTGCAAAAATAACAGAAAATAATTATATATTGGTCTGAGTTCACTTTTTATGTACTCAAAAGTTTTCTGGGAACCTGGAATAACAGTTTTTGGAATCATGGCAATAAATGTTGAAGAGAAAGATATTGCATAAAAAATATCTGCCATGGGCAGGGTAAAAAATAATTTCACAAACCACCAGTTCAAGATTTGAAAACAAGAATGGCAATACCAAATCTGCACAATGATCCTGCTTCTGAGTAAACTTACACCAAAGAGAATCAAGCAGAAATCCAAAGGAACATGTTTAATGTACAAAGAAGAAGCAAGTATTTCCTCTAAGTTTCCAAAACAGAATTTATAATATAATAAACACTTCATTTTAAATGACTGCTTTCTTTTTTTTCCGGATTAAAAGTGTTGATTTCTAGTAAGTCTTTTGACATTCACTAATCTCAGAAGTTTATATGTGTAAACACAGAAAGAAGCATATATTTTGAAAGTAATTAATAAGTTTTAATATGAAAATTGCTAAATATGTTTTCTGAAAATACTTAATTGAAGGACTGATGTTAAATTGAAATTTCATTGACTGTCTCCTTGTAATTTTGCCTTCATTTAAACATCATCATATAATCTAATTATTCAATAACCTTTTGAAAAGAATTGCATACATTGGAGCCTTTCCCATGCAGGCATTCTGCTTCTTGGAAGAGGGACACTAAGGGAGTTTTTCATGCAAAGACGAGCTCTGCTTGCAGGAACAGAAGAGAGAATTGCTGAAACTGTTACATATGTGAAAGCTTTTTAGTAGAGAATCTGCTTTGTGATTCAGTCTCTGCAAAAAAAAAAAAAAAGGATATTTTTTTACCCCTTTTTTTCAATAACCTTTTAAACTTTAATTTGTGATAAAACCACATTTTTTTGCTTTCCTATTACTATTTTATGGTTCCACATCTTAATTTTCTAACCATACACTCTTCTGTTCGAATCAGCAGATGTTTCTTCTCTTGAGCTCAGCCTACAAACATCTCAGCGGGGTCAAAAGAGCTACATGACAGGAGTACTAACTGAACAAAACATGTAACAGGGACAGACAAAACTTTAATCAGTCAAATTCCTTGGTTATTTTTATTATCATTTCATAACTATCATTAATCTGATCAAAAATACAACTGTGGCCTCAGAATTTAAAATTCTCTTTTTTCTCAGCATCAATGTGTCAGAATTCATCTTTGGAACGCGATGTTGTTTTTTATCTCAACCATTTTAAAAACAAAATACCCAGCAGCGTTTCTTAACAGGTGACTGACCAGAGTCGGACTCAGCAGTCTCCTTGGGCCTGGGGGTGATTTTTTACATCATTTCTGACCCTGCATGTTAGGCCTGTCACATTTTTTTTATCCCTATCAATACACTAAAGTATGTATTTAACATTTCACCCCGCTTTGCCTCCAGCCTGTTATTCCCTTTGAGCTAACAATCTGTATGTAACTGTAGTAGCTGGTGAAAGTTCACTGCATTATTTAGTTTTGTTTGCTTTGTCTGAGTGCTGGAGAGAATATTGATGTACACAGTTGTCTTATAGTACTAATTCATAACTCACATCTCTTCATGTACATATTTTACAGCTGGTGACTGTGCCCTAAGGGATTTTTAAGTAATATTGTTTTCCAAAGTACTATTCTTTTTTAGGTAAACTACAAATGAATCTAAGAAACAGTAGTTCATATACTTACCTGAAATGAAAACTATCATGAAATCAAAGAAGACCTTAGTTTGGAAGGGACCTTAAAGATCATCCAGTTCCAACCCCCCTGCCATAAGGATAGACACCTTTCACTAGAGCAGGTTTCAAACTAATATTGAGACAAACACAATTGAAGCTGCCATTATTTCATCATTGAGAACCAAACAGGTGGTAAATAAATATGTTAATTCACTGATACTATCTTAAGGCATCCACTTGTCAAGAAAATCTTGGCAAAGGCCCAATTTTAGAATTAGAACATGTCCTTTAAAGCTTAATGGACATCTGACATTTTTCAGTGGTTGAGAGTTGAAGACATCCGGCTCTGACTGGGGAAAAACAATTGTGTATGCCAACAGATATATTCATATGTCTTTCCTAAACTTCTAGGAATTCTAAGTTACAAGAAAAAATTCTCCTACTGGGTTCCATCTTATTTAATTGGATATTGTAGTAGGCTATGCTGAGAACAGTTGAGCTGAAGAAAAAATTCTGAAAATCTTCAGGAAAAAGTACATTTTTTCCTGCACCTCTAGGCACCTAACGAAATAGAGCTCTGATCAATAATTAGGGATATAGGAATAGATTTGGCAGAACTAATAAACAGCATTCATGTGAAAGGTGCTGCATAAGAGATTATTCTTTCTTCCTGGAGTCATTAATGGCCACAGACTTTCCTCCTCATTCATGAGATGTACATCAATAATCAACCCACTCATGAAAAGAGAACTGCAAAGCCCAATATACAGTTAAACACACAGTATTTCCTCTATCACAAAAGATTGCATTTTGCTGGGAAAGAAAACCATCAGGAAGCTCCAAAATGACAAATACAATTCAGTTTATTCACAGTGAAATGAGCAGTTCACTTTTGGCAGTTTCAGGTTATTGAACTGAAGAAAATGGACATGGTTCATTTCAAAACTAAGAAATGCTCTTTGACAAGTGATTAATACGACAATCAAAATAAGAACATTTAAAAAAAAATAACAACAAGAAAATTGGAATTGGATAGGTCAAACCTTTTAAGCTGCTTCTAGACCCATAGGTAAAGGGTCAGAGCTTGTAGTCCACGGGGATTTATATGGGTGACAAAGATCTAAAGTGAGTAACAATGAAAAACAGTGGGGGAAGGAAGGCTTGGTCAGTGTGAGATTAATTCCTTTGACAACTATAATGTTTTCTACATCTTCAGTTTCATGGTCAATCATTTTTGCTGCAATTAACATTCTATAGTAAATGTTGAGGAATTCCCAGACCACGGGTAGTAGAAATAAATTTTGACAAAATGCATACTTGACCTCATAATCAGAAGCAATTAAGAGGGTAATTACTTTATTACACAGGGGTTAACACATATTTAATACCCCAAATGTAAATAAACCCAGTTGAGAAATTAGAATCTATTTTTGGCTTTCTTCTGAGTCTCTGGGTAGATTATAATATACACCTCTTTAGGGGTAGAAGTACAAGTTTTTTAAGGGAAATTTTGTATCTCGTTATGAGTGTTTCAACTCTTTAACAACTTGACTGCAATGTATTTAATGCTAACTAAATTGGATCCCTCTAGCATTTTACATATTAGCTGCAGATTGAAAATTATATCAAAAGAATTATGCTGAATGGTCACACTGGTTAGTACGAACTTGACACTAATAACTGCCATTATATATTATCCACCAGCACCTACACCTAAAAACAAAACCAACTTTTTTCTTTACTCATTTTGTTATTACCCAGGTCTTCATCTCCTGACGTTCACTCACTCTATGACCTGACCATAATCCAACTGCTCAATATCTGTACTTTGCTCCTATGAAGAACTTTACAGAGACTAAATAATTTTTTATACAATTATGTGACATCCTTACCCAACACTATGAGTCACCAGGAGCAGATTTTACAGACTGTGTAAGGGGTAGGACAAATTGTGGGGTGCCAGAAAAATAGTCTTTGGTTTGTACAACACTTACCATGGGATATTTAGGAGAACTATTAAAGGTGGGAAAAGGGGGGATCTAGGAAAACAAATGTGGGAAAATAGAGAGGGAAAGGAGAATAACACTGGTTGCGTATGAACAGGCTGCTGGTCAGTGTGCTTGTCTGGCCATGCCCTGAAACTGGTGGGTACAATCTCTCATGTCTTTTAATGGAACTCCATTTCTAGCAAATATCTTGGGAGAGGGCTTCTGAGTTCTTCATGCATTTATGGTGTTTCTGAATGCCAGCGAATGTGATGGGACTGGGGCTCATAGGAGCCCATGTGTCTGTGGCACCAGCAACTGGAGTGACTGGAGCATGAGCACATCATGTGGATGCATATGACAGTGGCTGATCACTAGCAACCATCAAACCAGACTAGGTAGCAGGTAGGATTTGACACTTAAAAGTTAGTTGTTGCTGCACCTTTAAGCCTCGATTAGATACAGGAGGAATCCAAGGGGCTGTGAGATGGCTGCAGGAGAGATCAAGAAATCCCAGTCTGCAGCTCTGAAGTCCAGGTGTCAAATGGAAGACCTGTTTGGATGAACTAGGCACTGTGCATTAGGCAACTAAGTGAAGGGGATCCAGAGAACACTACTTTATAGCCTCGTCTGTGGCCATTTGCTGGAGTGATTTGCAGTACTTGTGCACGTGCATGTGTCTCTTTGAATGAAAGGATGCCTACCAGCAGCTGGTGTGAGGCTGCAACCTCAGAATTTTGTCCTTTAGGTGTCAGTAAAAGGGGAGACTGTGATCTAGGGGCAGCTACTGAGCTAACAGATGGTCTGAGCCCAGCTGCTGTGTAGAACCACATTGCAGGGAAGTATAGAGGGAGATGTATTTCTCTCTAACACACCTTCATCCTGATGAGACACATCAAGGAACAGAAAGAGTCTGTTGATGCTATCTGTATTTGTGTGAGTGCTGAGTGTTGCCTGTGTACCTGGTCGTGTGTGTGTGTGTGTGTATTGTACACGTGTTTGTGTGTGTATCTATAGGAAATATACACTCAGCTTGACTCTTGGTTGGAACTGGGAACAAGGAGTTGTTACAGTCTCACATTTGCTGGGTTTCCAGATTTCACAAACTGCTAATTGAAAGAGTCTGACTCATTTAGAGCTAAAAAAAAAAAAAAAGATTTAAAAAAGGAATGAAGGACAATATTAAAACCTGGATTCCATTACCTATTCACTTGAGCTTTCTTCTTTCTCATATAACATGGAAGTTTGGGATCTTAACTTTTAGTTATTTAGGAGTAGAGATGTTTCTGTACAAATTAGCAGTAGAAAACATATGTTATTAGTTCTTGGAATCCTCTAGCCCTGTAGTATGGCAGGCACATTCTTCATATCAAACCATAAGCTTTGGGCTGAGTTTGCAAGGCCTCAGGACTGAAACTTGTTAGATTTGTTCTGACTGAACATTTGCCAAACTTCTTGAGCTTTTCTTTACTTGGTTTAGCTGTGACTGCAATCTCAGAACAGGTGTCTGTCTATATGTAACTTGTAACACGTTTATTTGTCTTTGTATGGTGTGATTATAGTTATATAAACAGAAATAACAATTCTTTATTCCATGTAGAATGATGATTCTGATTTATAGCCCTTAGGCAATGATTTAGTGTAGATAAATACAGGACTGATAGGACAGCCAATTCCTCTAGAAGGGGAGACATAGGACATAGCAGAGAAGAGCACCGGCAGGGGCTGATAAATGAAGGGCCCAGGCTGGCATTAGAGGCAGTTCACTCATGGACAGTTAAAAAAATACAGATCTAGAGTTGGACAAAACTGGGTTTAGGTGTAACAGAGACAATGAAGTTATATCTGACATAGGTACCATACACAGAAAATTTAGATGTAATGTAGAGCTGCAGACAGATAAATAGATAGGTGTAAAAGCATATTAGCTATATCTGAAATTGGACACTCGATGCTTACTAGGCCAAAGAAGAGGAAACCATCAGCGTGAACATTGGTGGACTACAGATGCTATCTGCTGGAACACCTTCCCAAACAACCAGCAATAGAATGAAACTGATAAACCTGGAACCCAGAGGATCAGTGGAAGGGCGAACACAACACCAGGGTAAGGAATAGAGAAAGAGAAGTGTGTGTATAACAGTTTTAACTGCATGATTATTTCTTGTTCTGTATTTTTTAGATTTTAATAAATAAAAAAATCCTAGATTTGACTGTTGAGATTTCACTTACATGAGCAATAAATTCTTATGTTTATAGATATATAATATGTATATACATACATATATGAAATGAGTTTATTCTTTTTCTATAAACAAGATTTGTAGTGTAACATTTTCACATGAAATTTCTTGCAATTACTGAATTATATTGGCTGGAATGAAATCTGTATTGTGTCCAAAATAATAATACTTGATTTCCAAAAAACTGAACCAAAGAATAAAAGAAAATTAATCTTTTAAAAGCCCCACAAAACAAATAATAGTAACTACAGAAACGCTTTAAGAGCAATAATTGTTGTGCTGTGCATCACTGATTTAAGTTGCAAATAATTTACTGGAGGAGGGGAACCTCAATCCTTCCCATTCCTACAAGTTTGGTGCCATGGCCAACAATCCCAGAGCCTGGGAAGCAATTGCAGGGCAACAAAAGAGCACCTGGAGAGCAACACAAAGGAATTCCAGCCACTCCAGCCAGCAGGTTGGCTTCATCAGGATCCCAACTTAAATACCCCTATGCTAATGCAAGTATTATGGGGAATGAACAAGGGGAACTAGAGATGTGCGCACACCTGCAGGGCTATGACTTTATTGGCATCATGGAGATGTGGCAGGATGACTCCTGCAACTGGAATGTTGGAATGTAAGGACACAGGTTCTTTAGGAAGGACAGGCAAGGGAGATAAGGAGGGGGTGTCACCCTATGTCAGTGACCATCCAGAGTGCAGAGTGCAGAGTGCAGAGAGCTTCACATGAGCATGGATGAGGAGCCAACTGAGACCTGACAGAGATAGGGGAGGGCAGAGGGAGGGCACAGATAGGGTGATGTTACAGTGGAGGTCTGCTACAGGCCACCTGAAGAACAAGTGGATGAGACCCCCTTTAGGCAGATAGGAGCAGGACCTCATTCACAGGTCTTGGCCCTCATGGGGGACTTCAACCACACCGACATCTGCTAGAGGGACAACACAGAACAGCATGAGCAATCCAGGAGATTGCTGAATGAAAACTTCCTTTTCCAAATGATAGAGGATTGAATGAGGAGAGGTGTTATGCTGCAATTTGCTCTCACCAACAAGGAGGGGCCAGTGGGGAATGTGAAGCTCAATGGCAGCCTTGGTTGCAGTGACCAGGAAATGGTGAAGTTCAAGATCCTTAGGTCAGTGAGAAGGATGCACACCCAGCTCACTATCCTTGACTTCAAGAGAGCAGACTTTGGCCTCTTCAGATATCTGCTTAGTAGAGTGCTGTGGGATAAAGCCCTAGATGGAAGGGGCCCAAGAGATCTGGTTAATATTCAAGCATCACCTCCTCCAAGCTCAGGACAGATGCATCCTGACAAAGAGGAAGTCAGACAAAAATGCTAGGAAGTCTGCATGGATGAACAGGGAGCTCTTGGACAGGATAAAACACAAAAAGAAAGCCTTGCAGAGGGTGGAAGCAAGGGCAGATAGCCTTTGAGGAATACATAGAGATTGTCAGGGATCAGGTTAAGAAAGCTAAAGCCCTGATAGAATTAAATCTGTCTGGAGACATCAAGACCAATGAGAAAAGCTGCCATAGGTGCACTGGTGTTAAAAGGAAAACTAGGGAAACTGTGGGCTCTCTCTAGAAGGCAGTGGGAAACCTGATTATCTAGGATATGGAGAAGCCTGAGGTATTCAATGACTTTTTTGACTTGGTCTTCACCAGCAAGTGCTTCAGCCACACCACCCAAAATTGGTAGCAGTAGATTTAAATCATCATTCCTTATTTGGAAAGCAGGTATCTTCATCTATTGTAACACAAAGTAAAAAGGGATAAGTGAAACACCGAAGACAACGATAATTCTTTAGACTAATATATTTCAATTCATATTTTGGTTCATTAAGAGCATACCAAAAGGGCATACTCATGCTCAGATGAAGGTTTGCAACATTTTCTGAAAAGAGGAAACTGCTTCATTGAATGTCTCTGTAAGTGCAGATACCCTTTCTGGAAGATTTATAGCAAGGAGGTTAGAACTTGTTTTGCTTAGGAATGATTTCCCGTCTAAGAAGAAGCACCATTCTGGAACATAGTTGGATGGTTTTTGTTCCTCCTGCATTCCAGAGGAAGCTTTCAGGATCTCTCTCTGGTATAAGAAGAGGTAAACCCTCACAGAAATTATGGGCCTTCTTTGTTGGGGAGGGCCTGGGACGAGGCCAGCGAAGATAAAAACATTGAGAACAAGAGGCATGCCTTTCTCAGGCCCAGTGCTCAAGCACTGTTAGAAATTTTCACTTGTAAGTCTAGTGTTCTCAACTTTGGAATAAAGTTTCCTGAAATCCTATAATTGCCTAGCATTTCAGGGGTACCTTACTTCTGGGGTAACTACTGTTATCTTACTTCACAGTCCCTGCTTGATTACTTGTTGCCATTTGATCACATCCTTATTATTTTTACCACTTAGTAGGTCTCTATCTTAGTAGGCAGCATCTGATTTGCCCACCTCAAAACAACTCACCTGTTCTGTCTCAGCCAAGGATTTGTGTGTGCATATGTGCATGTGTGTGTGAGGACATGGCCTGACGAAGAAAGAAGTGATTTAGGAACTTAGTTGATTTGTCTGTGTAAACGCCAGCAACTTGTGCCCTTTGAAATGCTCCCGCTTCCAGTTGTCTCTTAAGTGATGTGTAACAAGACTTTCTTAAATCCTATGTTTTGTCTGCCAACCCATATGAAGGTCTCAGGTACATCAGAATATCTCTTAGCATACCCAAAAATGTCATTACATGTCTTTGTTTAGGCATCTGAACTATTCCCACATGGTCTCAAATTACTTAAAGTAAGAATGAATGACAACTGATACTGTCATAGCAAAGCTTTTGGAAAGTTATTATTTCAGGATCTGAATCCTAATTGGATTCTCAGGTAAAACTCTGTGTATTAGCTAAGATAGTAGTAAAATCATGAAAATTATGTCAATAAGACCAGAAACATACTATGGAATTCTAAAAGAACTATTTTCAGAATGTTTTCCTTCATGCGCTACTTCAGTTTTCGTGTTTCTGAATGTCAGCACACTGCTCTGAGTCATACTCCTTTAAATCTCTTTTTCTTGAAAAGCTTTCCAATAAACCACAGTTCTTTTCTCTGCTCTCTCTCTCTCCAGAAGTACATCTACATATATTTTCCAAGGCTGTTAACTGTCTCTTTGCTTTCAGAGGCCTGTTAATAATTTTTTTCCTATTGAACTTGCTCTCTTTCAAAAGTGGCCCCTGCAGGATATTAAATAACAAAACTAAAAAAGAAAACTCACATCAGATATGGTCTCCTACCAGTAGAAAAAATTGTGTGCCATCAGCCTACTGTATGCTTTCTACAAAGTAGCTTTTACTGTACTGGGTGATGTCAGTGTCAATGATCCATAGCTTGTCTGCAGGCAGCCAGGTGAACATAAATAGATTCTTATAGTCCTCTACTGTAAGCTCAAAGGACTCATTCTGGATGTGGACTGTAAGACTGAAATTTCTGCACAGATGCCTATTCTCGATGTAGTGTGAGACAAGGATTAAACAGACAAAAGATACAAGTATTGTGTCCCTTTTTGTATTATTATGGTTGTTGTTACTATTTTACCTACTCTAACAATACTTCAAAGTATTCAGAAAAAAATCGAGATTCAGCTTTATACCAGTCTATATATGCAAAATAAAACTTAAGTTTCCAAACCTCATCCTTGAATAAGCTAAGAGGGAAAAATGTGTGTTAAAAAAAAAATGTTATGAATTCCCTTTACATTCTTCAGTCAGTAACAAGAAATGTAAGAGTTTAAGAACGTGAAAGATGTGAAAAAGAACCAAACATGTGGCATGGATGGGAGATGAACACAGTTCTTTCTATCAGTCCTGGATAAAGATGAGACAAACCTCTTATCCATTACATCAGCCAAAACTGCACTGTTAGATTAAAATTATTTTATTTTATTTTCCTAGAATCATAGAATGGTTTGGGTTGGAAGGTATCTTACAAATCATCTAATTCCAACCACTCTTGCCATGGACAGCAAACCTTTCACTAGACCATGTTACTCAAACCTCATCCAGCCTGCTCTGAACACCTCCAGAGATGGGGCATCCACAGCTTCTCTGGACAACCTGTTCCAGCAATTCACCACCTTCACAGTAAAGAATTTATTCCTAATATCAGATATAAATCTACCCTCCTTCAGCTTAAGGCCATTCCCCCTTGTTCTATCATTACACTCCCTTGAGAGTAGTCCCTCTCCAGCCTTCTTGTAAGCCCCCTTTAGGTGCTGGAAGGTGCTATAGAGTGCCTCCCAGGAACCTTCTCTCCTCCAATCTGAGAACCCCAACTATCTCTGCCTGTTTTCACAGGAGAGGTTGTTCAGGAAATCTTAGCATAATTTCCGTTTCATTCCAAAACAGGAGGGTGGCTGCAATTTTGAGTATCTGTCCTTGAAATTCAAGTAAAATTTTTGACTGTTCTGTCAAGACATCCTAACAATCCTTGGGAGTGTGTTTTGCTTCTTCCTAAATGTCATAGGACATCTGGATGGGCCAGATTCCCAGCTGTCACTGGCAACCTTATTTTTCCTGAAATCAATTAACCTGTTTTCACATATGAACATGTATTCCTATATTCATATGGGAATTTGAAAACCACTCCTTCTAATAGTACAGTTTTGAGAACAACAACATCAACTACAGCAGATAATTTATATATCTTAAATAAATTCTCTGTATTAAAAGCCTATATTTACTCATAATACTAAAAGTGAGATTTTATTTTAGCTTTAACACACAACTCCTTTAACCACAAACAGGTGAGAGTCCATATCAGATATGAGTCTACACTGTAAAACATGTTCTAAAAAGATTGCTCTTGTGAGCCAATATATTTTAAGAAAGTTTGTATATGCCTTGTAAAATAATTGTTTCAATCTATATGAAAAGCCCAGAGTATTGTTTTTTCAATGGATTTTAGAAAAATTCTGCTTTGAAGGGGAGGAAATTGCTTGTCTTTAAAAAAACTGAACAAAGTTAGACAGAAAAATGGTGACGAATGCTTTTAATGGCAGGAAAGCTGGCTTAGGGACATCATGTCCCTTGAATCAAGCACGTGTTAAGTGGTTTCAAGTCAGTCACTGTGACCAGGAGAGAGAGCCTGGAGTCAAGAAGGAAAATCAGGAATTATATGGTGAGAAAAGTGTCCCAAAAGCACTTGAAAATGATGTAAATTAATGCTGAAAGCTTCAGTAATAACCCAGGCCAACATGTCCTTCCACTCAACTAGTCAGAAGAGAGGGGAAGCTTTTGCATCACTAGCCTTTTTCAAATGTCACATTTGATAATAATGAAAAGGTGAAAAAAATTACTGAAAATGCATAAATTACATCTCAGCTCCATAGAGGAATATGGACTCATTCTGAATTACATCCTGCTAGGACAATATCAGTATAAAATGTGCAAAATGCCTAAATTAACCACAGTTGTGGAGCCTGATTTTTAAAGCCTCTGAATGCTTCAAAAGAAATCCTGAACAATATTCATCTTCACTAACTCAGAAGTATGTGCAAATAGAAGAGGGGGAAAGCAGCATCTTCCCCCTGGTCACAATTCAGTATCAGGCAAAAATACCTGAGTGGTCTCTAAACTATCTCAGCCAGAAGGAGCAATAGCATATTGGTGTGACACCTCACCCAGTGAAATTAGACACTGCAAAAGTATTTTGGGACATGGGATTATTTAGTTTAGCTAAACTGCCTCTGGTATCCCAGCTACTACAATTTATGTTTGGACTAACAGTAGTTCTCAGTGTTTCAATTGTCTCAGTGTTCAGAGTCCCAAATGCACATTCTTTATCAAACTGTACATTAAGTACTTTAAGCTGTCTCAACCCTTTTTCTGGTTCAAGTGTACTGCCCATTTATAGTACCTACAGCATATTATGTACAGACAACTCCAGACAGAAAGAAAAATTACTTTTTTTTTCCAAATATATCTTGATGACCCTTGTGGGTTCCTTCCAACTCAGAATACTCTGTGACTGTGTGACTCTATCTAATAAAACAAAACTTGAGAAAAATTATAAAATTATAAGATTTTAAAATTTCAGAGGACAAAAAATCTGTTAATATACGCAAAAATACAAATAGGTTTTCTCAGCATAGCCTCAGTAAAAAAAAAAAGTTTAGATCTGCCTATGGTTTTTAGTCTGACATGACACATAGGGCAATGTAAAAGCCTATCTCCACAATTTAAGTGGAAAATCTGTAATATCAGAGTATTATCTGTTAACATCAACAATTTATAAGAAGCTAATACGAATAAACATTCCCTAAAGGTGGGAATTAATTTTTCTTCCCATGATTCAGCATCAGAAATCACTATTGTTAAAAGTCTTTGTTGTCTTAATAAATGGTGTAGTGGGTTTCTGTGGTTGGGGTTTTTAGCAGGGGGATTACAAGGGGGGCTTCTGTTAGAAGCTGCTAGAAGCTTCCCCTGTTCTGTGGTGCCAATGTCAGCCGGCTCCAGGACAGACTTCCTGCTGCTGGCCAAGGCTGAGCCAATTAGAAGTAATAGTAACGCCTCTGTGATAATATATTTAAGAAAAGAAGACTGTTGTGCAGAAAAAAAATTCCAGCCAGGGAAGAGCAGGGTGAGAACATGGGAATAACAATGTAGACACCAAGGCCAGTGCAGAAGGAGAGGGAGGAGTGCTCCAGGTGCTGGAGCTGTGGCCCCTGCAGCCCATGGCGAAGACCATGTGGCCCAGGACAGAGTGGAGTCCTGCCAGAGACCTGCGGCCCGTGGAGAGGGAAGCCCATGTCGGAGCAGGTTTTTCCTGGGTCGGACATGTGGCCCCTGTGGGGGACCCACGTCAGTACAGCTCATTCATGAAGGACTGCACCCCATGGAGAAGTGATCCACGGGACAGCAGTTTGGGAAGAGCTGCTGCCCGAGGGATGGACTCATGTTGGAGAGGTCCATCAAGGGCTATCTCCCATGGGAGGGACCCCATGGAAGCAGGGGAAGGACTCCTCTCCCTAAGCAGTGGTAGACACAACAACTGACCGCAACCCCCCTTCCCTGTCCCCCTGCACTGCTGGAGGGGAGGAGGGAGAACATGGAAGGAAGGAAGGAGGGGTGGGGGAAAAGTGTTTTTAAGACTGTTTTATTTCTCACTCTTTGACTCTTATCCTGTTAGTAAGAAAATAAGTATTATCCCCACTTTGAGTCTTGTTTTGCCTGTGAAGGTAATCAGTCACTGACCTCTCCCGGTTGTTATCTCTACTCATGAATTCTTAGCTGTTTTTTTTTTCTCTCTCCTCTCTCCAGTTGCAGAGGGGAGAGCAAGAAAGCAGCTTTAGTGGGTACCTGCTATCTGACCAGGGTCAACCCACTACAATGTAAATTTTAAAATTACATGATGTAAAACCAGGCATTTTTAAGTATTTATTTTTTTGTTTTGTTTTCCTGGAACAGTTGGAGTCGAGGCTGTCCTTGAGGAGCTTCTCTGGGGGAAGCCACTGCTGAACTAGAGTGGGTGAACTCAGCAAGCACCAAGGAGTATAGGTGACTGGCTTGTGGGAGTAGATAAAACAGAAAACTCATAGAAAACAGTTACTGGTGCCTGATAAGGTCAGGAAGATCAGCAACCAGTGAGGCTGGTACAAAATTGGATTTTGAAAAAATCTCAGAACGTCAAAAATAATGTGCTCCACTCATGAAAAACAGATTAATGTGCCTAAGAGTTAGACTTCTCTGGGTAAGAAACTAAGAGAGGAGTGAAATTGAATCAGGGTGAAGTTACAGAATGAGACAGTGTTTAGAAAAAGAATTAGTGGCAACCCCAAGTAACAGAATAGAACTCACTCTGTTGTCAGTTGAGACCCAGGGGAAGGTTCAGGTTCCTTACATATGTTTCTGCAGATTCTGCAGTAAAGTATGTTAGCTCAGTTGGTTAGAGCATGGTGCTAATAACACCATCGTTGTGGGTTTGATCCCCTGTGGTGGGTTGACCTTGGCTGAATGCCAGGTGCCCACCCAACCACTTTATCACTCCCCAGCCAGACAGGGGAGAGAGTAAGATGGAAAACAACTCCGTGGGTTGAGATAAGGCAGTTTATTAAAGCAGAAGCAAAGCGGAAGCTTGCACGCACAAAAGTGAAGCGAAAGATAACGTGGTTTATTCTTTACTTCCCATCAGCAGCAATGTCTGAGCACTTCCCAGAAGCAGGGCTTCAGTGTGCATGACGTTTCCTCAGCAGGCAGCCACTGGAGACAATGAAAGCCTGCCTTCCTGCTCCTTGCCTTAGCTTTTATATCTCAACTGATGTCATATGGTATGGAATATCCCTTTGGTCAGTTTGGGTCAGCTGGCCTATTTGTGTCCCCTCCCAGGATCTTGATTGAGGAAGGAAAGTTACAGTGCTGATGCTGTGCTCAGCAGTATTCAAAACACTGATGTGTTATCAATATCCTTCTAGCTACCAATGCAAAGCACAGCACTGTGAGGGCTGCTATGGGGAAATGAACTCCAGCTCAGCCAGACCCAAAATATCCCCATATAGGCTTAAGAGTTGGATTTAATGATCCTTGTGGGTCACTTCCAACTCAGACTATTCTTTGATATGTGGAAAGAGAGACAGAAGTGGAGGTACCTGCACACATATATTCATATCTGTGATATTCACATCCATTTACTTCAATACAGCTCCACACATTAATATGCGACTAATATAGAAAATTATCATTTCCATTTTGCAGCAAGAGAGCAGAAACAATGAAGTTAAGCACCCAAATTCACACCAATAACCATACACAGACTACTGGTCTCTTAATGACAAGAGCAATGCTTTAATCACTTTTCTTCCCTCATTCCCACTTCTCCATATGCCACATTTTATGACCATAATAATTTCCTCACTTATGTGTATCATCATTTAATCATACATCATTTATAATATTTGCCTCTCAAAGGCTGCTGGAGACAAACATTCCATAAACTATTAAATACTTTCATTGAAAATCACTTCAAACATGACTGTTATTATTAGCTGTACTAATAATAATTAGTAATGGTCATTAGACCATTTTGTGGTGCTCATGATTCTTTTCACTAATAAGCATCTGTCTTTTAAAGAACAACTGTTGTAAGTTAATTTTCAGGTGGGCTTAATGATGTACATTTATACTGAGGTTATAATGGGTCATAAAGTGAAGTTCCCCAAGATGCTAAGTCTTCAGTCTGAAATGCTATACTTCATAATATTTGTATTTCCAAGACAAGTTAAGGACACTTAACTCCAAGACAAGTAAAAATAAGTGCCCAATAATTAATAAGCATATAAATGTGTTTTCTTTCTTACTTTCTGAACACCTACTGGAATGTATGGTTCTTTAAAACTGAATCAGTATTGTGTAATAAATGAAACTCAGGTAATAGATAAATTCTACGATAAGTCCTTAGAGATTTTTTTTTTCCTGAAACATTGGCATAGAGCACTGGACAACAATATAAATATAGAGAGAGATTAGAATGTAACTGTTCTATGGAACAGGACTTGCTTTTTAGTACAATTTCCTCTTTTCAAATAAGGTCCAATTTTGCATTGCAGCAAGAAAGCTTCTCCTTTAAGAACCATCAATAAAACTTCCAGCTGACCTTTTCACGCCTTCTATAAGGAAACTAAATGTTACTCACTTTTCACATTCAATAAAAACTATTCCTGTGTTCTAGTTCAATGCATATCTGTGTCATCATGGAGGAAAACCACTTTGCACTATGTGTTAATCTTTCCTTCAAAGTTAATTTCCAAGCCTTCTGGTTGCTAAATGTGTCACCTTGGTTTATTCATGAGCTGCACGTGGTATGTGACAAAGAAACCTGAAGTTCATCTGGAGGTCTCCAGATGTTTGGGTCTTCAGACCTATTTGTCACAGGTTTACCATTTCTCAAAACTAATCAAAAGCTGCCAGAGGATATTCCTCAATTTGCCTAATGCCAGAAAGAATGGCATTGAGTTTCAAAAATATTGATGGTTATTCTGGACAGAACTTCAAGTGGTTCTGTGAAGTGATACAGTAGCACTATCTTCAGTAAAGCTTATTCCCCAGCTAAGAATAACTGGACTCTTATGATGTGTATCTGAATAATGATTATGGTCAAGATTTTCAGTGACTTGAATCAAGTTATGAAGTTTGAAACTTCTTTGGGTAATCCCATCAACTTTTCTTTAGATGAGACTCTCTATTAGCCTCCTGAGATCTTAGTAACTAACACTTTACATGTAAGCATTTTCTAAGATGCATAATATCACAGATATAAGAATATTGCTGATTTTTCTTTTTTTTTTTTTTTATTGTCCAAGCAGCCAACCATAGCAAAATATGGCTGAAGGCACAAAGACTTAAGAGGTAAATCACAGAATCATAGAATTGTTTGTGCTGCATAGGACTCTTAAGATCATCTAGTTCAACCTCTCTTCAGGACACCTTCCACTCGGTTGCTCAGAGCTCCATCCAGCCTGGCCTCGAACAGCTTCTGGGATGGAGTGTCCACAGCTTCTCTGGGCAACCTGTGGGTGTCCTTATCATAAAAAAATAATTTCTTCTTTGTATCTATCTTCTTTCATTTAAAAACTTTTGTCCCTTGTCCTGTCACTACAGATTTTGGTAAAAAGTCTCTCTCTACCTCTCTTATAAGCCCCTTTGTATTTCGAAAGACATAATAAGGACTCCTTGGAGCACCACAGGGACAAGATAAACAAAGCTTTCACATTCACTGGAGCCAGGATCCCTCTCATATGGACAATTAGAATGTAGGTACCAACTTTTCATATATTGCCCTATATTCCATTTATACCAATGAAAAGAAATAGATGTCCTTAAACCTATCTAGTTTTGATGTGTATTTTTGGCTGAGATAAATCATACTCTAGAACTGCCTATATCTCTCAGGGACTATAAGAGAAACCATTATAACTAGCTCTACCCTAGAAGCTCTTCCTTTTAATTCCTTAGTCATCAAAGGTAGGTTTCAAAAAAGTTTAAAACTATGGAAAATTCCTTTTTTTTTTTTTACTGGAGCTGTACTCCTCTTGCTCTATAATGGGGAGTCTTTTAGAGCTCCTTGCTTTAAGTTAGCTATAAAGAAGGCCTTTGACAATTTTTTTGTGCAATTATAATATTACTCCAGTGTTGTGCATTAAATTAACTTACGTAAGATTTGATAATTAATATTTCAGATTCTCAAGATTCTGACAGTGTCGAGGCATCCTAGCTTATATTCTCCTAAAATACCATACCAATGTAATTCTTTGAAGCACTTGGAAATTGTTTCTGTTATATATGACACACAGTAAAATATATGAAGAGGCTCTAAAAATTTCCTAGAATTACAAACCAGGAGTAGCTAATATCTCAAGTGTTTGCATTTCTGTTGGTCAGTCTCGGTGATCTTAAATACTCTGAGATATCCTGAAAGCTCCAAATCAGAACATGTCCCAAGCACAAGTATGAAACAACATAAATCTCATAAAATATCTAAACTTATGTGAATGCTTATGAAATAAGGGTTAGATCAATCACCAAACATTTTAGAACACTATGTTAGCATGGTGAACGAAGAACAGATTTTCTAATACTTGCTTTTACATGGGATAATAATTTAAATTTGCTTAGGCTGATTAATAGTCTTCACCTTGAGATGCAAAGAATATTCTGCTCCAATGAAGCCTGTGCAACTTCATCTCCACGTCATCAAGACCCGTTCTGGCATCTGACCCTCACCTTCACCCAGGAAGCCCAATTGCAGCAGCATGAGCTAGTTGCTCATGAGACACTGGATTCCACAGTTGGAAGAAGAAAGCGACATAGGCTATTTGCATTCATAGAGAATCTGGGTGAAACTTGTGATGACATTAATAGGGAGAAGAATAAAAAGTTCCCTATATGTTCTCAGGTTACCAAGAGTAGTTCTGCCTGCCCCATTCCTGATATGTTCAAGGACAGGTTGGATGGAGCTTTGAGCAACCTGGTCTAGTGGAAGTTGCCCCTGCCTATGGCAGGGGGTTGGAACTAGATGGTCTTTAAGGTCCTTTCCAACCCATACCCTTCTATGATTCTATGATTTATGATTTGTGTGTGTGGACAAAGATTCATTTTTCAAATCAATTAATTATATTTTTTCCCATTTACATTCTTGATTTTATCTTGAAGTAAAAGCAAACAAACATCCTTCTTCTCTGTCACTGACTAGAAATGTCAACATTTCCTTCTGCAAAGGCTACCTTGGCCTTGACATTTACTCCATGTGCCAAAAAGAACAAGTTCCCTTACAAAAACTCAATTAAAGGAAAGGGGGAAAAGGCAGGATCAGAAAATACTCTGTCTACAGTTCTTCAGTGTGTGGAATTACCTCTGGTATAAAACAGAATTTTGAACACATCAGGTTTGTGAGGAACACTCTCCCTTTGGATCTTACAGCTTTACAAAAGAGAAAAATGTGCCTCCTCTTTAATGCAGCTTTGTCTTCTTTGCAAGAACCTTCAAAAATTGTTGGTCAGCAGATAGCCTCAAAGATGTACTGACAATATTAAAAAGCAAATATCAGAGTTCTTCCAAAAGCTCCAAATCTAAGATTTTTTTCCTTTTTGATAGACAAAGTGCTGAAAGAACCTTGCTACTCAAAATTAGTATTCAGATAAATTAATAGATGTACATAATTTTTTCTCTTGTTTTTTTTTGGGGTTGTCTTTTCACAGAAGTCTAATGACTGATAACTTAAGAAATAGCAACCATAACTACACTGAAATAATGTTTTGATTAACATCCGCATTAGTTAGTTAGTAAAATGACAGAAAAATCTAAAAGGCATTTTTTAATTATTTCAAGGAATGTTCAGTCAGACTCTTATGAATATCATGCAAGATTAAAATTTATTTCTGTGATTTTAGCAGCAAAGGCAATATAGACACAAAATTATCTCACCTCAATTTATATAGTATTATATAAATAAATAGTAGCAGTTTCTTCCCAACAGACTAAGCTTATGTAATTGAAGTTAGCAACTTAACATGAGAAGTCTCAATGGAAATTTCATGCCCTGAAAAGGGCAATTTCAACTTAATTTACAAATGGTCACATCTAGATGGGATTTCCAACAAGCCCATTTAATCATAGTGGTGAAGTTTTGGAAAATCCTTGGCTATTTATTCCTCCTTGTAGCTCAAAACTTCATTCTTTTCATTTCCTCCCTTCCTCACCTCATTTCAAAAGGGATGATTTAAAATGCTGAGTCACTAATATTTCTCATTTTCCACCCTCTTTACCTCCCCTAGTTTAAATAAAAATAAGCCTTGTGTAGTGTTCTATAAAAATACATCAGTCTCTATTTTCCTGTGGCCTTAGTCAGAGTGAATGCAATGAGCTTGTACCAAATTTTCAGGGTCAACTCCTTGTTATACCACAAGGAGATAGCCTCTGTGATAATAGAATGTTTCAGTGCCTCTGCTTTTTCTGAGTACTAGTTTAACTGTTTCAGTCACAGAGGGGAAAAAGCTTCTGTAACTTCAGTGTTATACACAAAACACTATACAGATTTAAATAAAGGATCCACGCTTTCTGAGTCCTCAAAAGTAATAATAAGCAACAGTTTCCAGAGAGCACCACATCCAGAAAAAAGTCTTCACATACAGAAAGCACTTTAATAGTATGTCTCAGTTTAATGAGACTGAAAATGTTTTGCTAAGGAGGGTGAGTTGTGAGGTAGACCAAACTCCTCTCTCTCAGCAATTGTAAATCTGAAATTAAGAGGTTTCAATCGAGGAAGTATGGAAAAAAGAAAATAACAACCTTTTATTAAACGATATATGTATATTGGTAAATAAAACCAGCAAAAGAACACAAAAACAACTAAACAATAGTCCTGTACCCAAAAGGTACAGGTCTGCCAGCTAGTTCTTTTGTATAGTCAACTACCCTGTCCCCCTCCTTGTTTAACATCCTTCTCTTACAGTGGGACAGGGGAAAGGAAAATTTCTGCTTGGATTTTTTGAGCAAGTAAACCTATGACATAGTATTAAAATTGCTTAAAGGTTATTAAAGCAATCGGATTTGTGTAAAGCATATCATAGAATCATAGAATCATTTAGGTTGGAAAAGCCCTCAAAGATAATTAAGCCCATTGTTAACACAGCACCACTGTGTTCACCTCTAAACCAGGTGCCATATATCTCCAGGTGCCATATACACATGCCTTTTGAACACCTCCAGGGATGAATGACTCACAAAGAGATTAATCCTGCTTCACTGTAGACATCTGAAAGGTATGTCTTTGCCTAAGATGGCCACCAGATGCCCTTTTATCATCAATAGGGAAAAGTAAGTTCTTCCAGTGTATGATTTGACCAACTTTTTCAGACATACTGTAGGATGACTCTAGGATAGCATCACAGGAATCTGTCTTTATCCACTGATAAAAAGGCATATGGAGTTGTCAGTGTTTGGTCAACTTAAATCTTGAGAGTTTCAGAGAAACGGAAACTCCTCCATTACCTTCCAAAATCATCACAGTCTCAAAAGTATAGCTTTAAGACCTTAACATGGCCTCACTAACTTACAGAAGAAAAACCGTCAACTAAACAGGAGTCATTTATACAAAATTGATATATTGTATCACAAATGATGTATATGCTGGGACAAGGTACTCAATGCACACATTTCCTTCATGTATTAGCTATTGTGTGAACCTACATGACTGGATTTGTCTTCCATACTTACAGTTTTCTTCCTCTAGCATTGATCAGATCATATTGCAGATGAAGAGTCTTCATTCTCTTCCACTTGCAAGTATATTTTTGGTCACTTATAGCAATTACAAATTCATGGCTGAATAGGAACAAACAGTTGCAAATGTTGCAATGTTTTGCATATTTCCCCACACATTTCTACCATATTAAAACTGTGTTAAGATTTTCCTGACACCAATGATCATGTTCTGGGAGCAAACAAGAAGCAAAGCAAGACCAGATCAACATCTAGTTGTGAGTGTCATCTAGAGTTTTCTGGAAATTTTCACACATCTGGAGTGTATTCAGTTGGATGCAACATCTCAGTTATGAGTATAACATCTTAAGAATTTGATTTCCTCTGTAGCATTAACACTTTGCTGACAAAGGACTTATCAAAGAAATATTTATAATATTCTAGGAGTTTCACTTTAACACCCTGTAGATCCACTGAGTGTGTAGTAAAGTGTATTGTGAAGAATCAGTAAAATGAGTTTCTCAGAAACTAAAGAATTACATTCTTTCTTCTACAACCCCATTCCTTAACATTCAGGACATGCTGGAAAAATAGTTGTAGCTCAGAAACAGCAGAGAAAAAGCTCAAAGTGTCATTCAACTTGCTTACTTCACATTATTCAAAGTGGCTTAGAAGACAGCAATTTCTTTACCAGAAGTGTTCACTACTGCAGCTGCAGAATGCAATGTAAACAGTAATCGAAATATTTCCACACCTCATCTTGAGTGCTAGGACATATAAAGAAACCCCAACAACCAAAAATAAAAATTAAAAATCACAGGATCAAAATAGATAATTCAAATTTTTAATCTAGATTTTGGTTGGTTTTGGGATGTTCCACTCTCTTTAGAGCATTATACATTCCTGGCAGCAATCCCATTAACTTCTGCGGCAGTGGTGAGTGATCGCTACTTCCATAAATCACAACTGTAACCTTCAGTCATTCATCCCATCCCAACCCTGACCACATTCACATCTATGTAGGACACATTTGGTATCAATTCTAGAGCTTCTTCTGCACTCATAACAGATTTGATTGCTTTTCCATGTTGCCACACTAAAGACAGGACATTGGATATTAGCAAAGTGTTGGCAAATCCCCTCCTGCAGCCTAAAGCAGGGGTTTCCTTGTATGTTCCCTACATCCATGTCTTGTAGATTCTCTACCTATGGAAAAGGCCATACTAAACTGAGACATAATCGAGGAATGTTTAATAAAAAACTGCCATAAACTGCATCAGATTTCAATGAGCCTGATAAACTGAGATTTCTGCAAATAAAAAGTTCATAGTAGATGCCCAGGGTGGAGAAATTCAAGCAAACAGGAGCTGAAAAAAAAAATAACTGCTCTAGTGGGTGTCATCCCTGTTCATGGCAGGGAGGTTGGAACTATATGATTCTGAAGGTCCCTTCCAACCCAAGCCTTTTACGATTCTATAATTCTATAAAATAGAAAGGTAAAGTGAGAGATTTCATATAACCTTCTATTATGACTGTTACCAGCTGCATCAATAAACAGAAAATCCCTCTACTGAAGTTAACAGCATAATACATTCTAACTGCAATTATCTCACGTGAAAACTGCCTGTAGGTCCCCAAAAGATACTCTCCAAAGTAGTACAATTATTAAAGATTTACAGCATAGGTTTTCTTCTGCTTTTATTGATTTTTTTTTAATTTGTTTTTCTGGAGTGTTAGAAATCTTTCATTTAAAGACACTTTATATGATCATAGGTCAAGTTGTCATTGGTGGAATTTTACACACAATCTCCTTAATCTCTGAGAGTAAATAGAGAGGCTACAAATATTTATTTTTCAGTTAGGAAAAAAAAACCTATTTAAAGGTATCTCTAAAGAAATTTTCTATTTTAGTGATACTTAGTAGAGTTGTAACAACAGAATTCAAGATTTATAAATTATTCTTATCTATTACTAAAACCCTACAGCAAAATTATTGTGACGTCTCAAGTGTCTATTTTGGTCATGTCAGGATGTTGTAACTGAATATAAATTTATTTTTTTAAAAAGTAGGTTTCAAATAAAATTTGTTTAATACATTAAAATTTTATCTTGATGATGCTTCCCATTAAAAAGATAAAACCTTTACAAAAAGTTTCATATGCAGTGGTTGTCAAAGTTTTAGTGATCAGTGTAAAATTTTAAATAATAGGAATGTCCATTATTAGAGTATGGGATCATTATGCACATGTTTTAAGCCAAAGCACTGTCACGTCTCAGAAATGTAAGGCAGACCACGGAAATAGGGATGTTTGCCATCTTTATAAAATTCTTTGAGATCCAAAGACAAATGGAAGTTCATAAGACTTGGAGTACAAATCTTATGAGGAGCAGCTGAGGGAGATGGGTGTCTTTGGTCTGGAGAAAAGGAGGCTCAGGGGGGACATGAAATGAGGATGTAGACATGGGGACTTGGTCTTTTCTCCCAACTGAAAAACAATAAGGCAAGAGGAGAGGGCCTCAAGTTGCATTAGAAGAGGTTTAGATTTGATACTATGAAAAATTTCTTCGTTGAAATTGTGGTAAGGCATTGGAGTACGTTGCCCAGGGGAGTGGTAGTATCACTGTCCCTGGAAGTGTTCAGAAACCAGGTAGATGTGGTGCTTAGGAACATGTTTTAGTCATGTTGATGGTCACAGCTGTTGTGAAGAGTTTGGCTTTGTGTAGGCATGGAGGGGACTAAAGAGTCTTTTGTGTTAGATATCTGTTGGCAGTTGGATGGATCAACTGATGGTGTTTGAGTTAATGAGAAGTGTGAATATCTCCATAAGTTGTCCAGACCAATATGGCAGGAGTGAATACCTGGCTCAGAACAGAGTATAGAGGCTGAACAACTGGCAGCAGAGTTTCAGGAAGAACAATGGGCTTGGGCTGGCTTCAATCCACATATTTCTTCCTAGTGACTGGGGACATCCGGTATTGTAATGGTGAGTAGACTATAGAGACCACTAAGGGAAATCACTCTGGCATTATGATCAAACTGTGATTTGCTATTTTTATATATATTTCTCTAAGTGTAACTTACATTGTATTATATTATGTGACAAACTTTGTATCATTCTTGCCAAATCAGAAATCCTGTGTAACAACAACTACCTTTAAATAAATAAATAAATAAATCTGATATTAAACATTATACGCTCCATGGGTACAATATCAAAAGGAACCTGACAGAATGTATTGGACTCTGACAAACCTGAAGTACCAGTCCTTCATTCCAAAAATATTGCAATGATTCAAATAACTCAAATAAAATAAAAAATACGTACTGAGTGCTCTCCCCAATTCTCTCTATATTTGATCACTTACCTAAAGACAGCCATTCTTAGATTCTCTTAGATTATCAGAAGGGAAAACAGTCCAATATTGTGGAATGCACAAGAGGTGTCATGTACCACAGCACTCATAACCCTTTTTGCTGTAAACAACAGCAAAATATTCTCAAATAATATCACAACATGTGACACTTTCTCATCATCAAAATCATTCATCTTACACTATTTCCTCTAAAATATTGAACATGGCAATTCTGAGCAATGACATTTCTGGTATTTTCACCTAACCTCTTTGGTTGCAATCTGCCTGGAGCATCCAGATGATCTCTGGTACTTCAGCAAATGACAGGGCTAAAAATGGTAGAGTAAATAACAAATGAAGCACAGCTGAAGGTCAGACTGTATACACTTTTCCATGGCACTGGTTGCTGCAGGAGATAGTTCAGATGTTTCCATGAACAAACACAGGAAAAGCAGATGGCTTAGACCTCAGGGCAATGGCCTTGCCGTATATTATAACATATAATTGCACAAACCCACATGAAATGATTACAGCAAGCAAACATTTCTCAAGACCTCTGTCATTTCTGATGATTATCTCTTTCTTAGAGAGTACTGTTCAAAACCTCCTTGAAGGATCTGACCCTCGCCTTTATTAAATGGCTTTTACACCACTACTATTCAGTTCAGCATGGTGCTTCTACAGATTTCAATTATTTTTTCCAAGACTCCTCTGTGCTCAAGAGACTGTCAGAAAGGACTACAAGCATGCAATTATAATGCTGGATAAATGAGATCTATTTCGATATTTTAGTCCAAATGACCCTTCATTGCCATTGTTCGAGGGAATGAACTACCTCTTAATGCTTGTTAAAAGCCTCTGACAGAAGACCCTATCTGTAGCTGTATATAACAGTGTGAAAATGATTTAATGTTTCAAAACTATCTGGAACTCATACCATGGCTGACTTTCTCAAATCGATTTTTGACAAAGTAATTCAAAGTTATGTGCTAAAACTGTATTATGGCACTTGCTCTGGAGTCTGCCATTGTTCAGTGGTTCTGCCGTGTGCTTGCAGATGATGACACATAGCAGATCTCATCAGCTACACAATTTTCTGTGCAACAGGAAGATTTAAAAAAAACAAACAAAATTGAAGATACACAAGTATCAAAAGAGACAGAGCTGGTGGAAGGCATTATTTAGCCTTGAAGATAACAGCAGCAACAAAGATTTAGATGTCAGATAAGCTGCTATCAAAGATGATCTGGATTCATAAAAGATATCTATGTTAGACTGAAACACAGTATGAAAGGCAAGAATTGTATTCACTTGTCCATTTGGGCAGAACAAGAGTGCATTTGCTGAAGTCTGTTAATGTCAACATTACTGAAATGGGAACTCGGATTCACATCTCTGCTTCTAACAATACAGATAGTTCATCTTATATATCTTTCCCTCAGAGTTATCAGAACCCTTTCTTTTGAATCAGATTCTTCCTAGTTACTTCTATAATTATGTTTGCAAACAGTGAATCAATAGGAAATCATTCTTCTTTTTGAAAAGCATTTAATCAAACTAAGATATGAGACATTCACCATAAATGAGTTTTGTCCTACTACAATAAATTTTATCCTGCTACACAGGCTGTATATCTTGCTCAGTATTTCATATTCATAGTGACAATGTGAACAAGTTTTTTATTAATTGTGGTGGTAAAGACCCTAGCAGACAATGAGCCCTATGAAAAATTGCACAGATTTAAGAGAGGTAGATGGGAAGACAAACATAACTGTATGAAGGTGAAGTCACGTATCCAACAATGAAAACAAATGATTAACTCTACAACAATAGATGTGGAACTGAACTGTAGGGCTGTCTTTAAGTATTTTTTCATCCCTTTTAATGTTAGATCAGATTTTTTTTTCCATCCCATTTGCAAACAGATAAATATGGAATATGTGTTTTCAGTGTTCAAAGTAGCTCAAAAGTACCTTGGAATATAGGAATTTAGGAAAAGATTTAAACAGAAATTTTTTGTCTTGATCTAAGACAGAATGCTTCACAAAATTTTTAGATACAATAATGAGCCAACATCACACTAGTCTACAGATATATAACGTCTGTAATCCTTTACAAGAATAGCTTGTAAACTAGAATAGATTAAACTGTTTTCACAGAATACAACATTAAGTGAAAACATAAAAATTTAATTACAACAAATTTGAAATGGCCAAGTGAATTACCCTGGCCAGATCAAAATTCTTCCAGTAAAAAGTTTTATAATGCCATCCTGTAATTTGCTTAAGCTTCACATTTTATATAAAATCTATCTTTTTATTGACTCTTTAAAAAATGTATTGGCAAAATGATTCGTATTTGTATGCCTGTAAAATCCAGTCCACCTTGATATGATGCATCTAACTATACTGTCAATAAGAAAGAAAAAAAAATCTATTCATCTTTTAAAAACATGTAGAAAACATTTAAAACAATTTAAGTCAGATTTTATTCTATTTTCTGGTGTAAATAAAGAAGTTAACAGAAAGATACTGGTTAGGAATGGGAAACAGAGAATGATCAGTCCTTTATAATAAAAACCAAAGTGTCACTTCTGTTTTAAGGTTCAATATTTCATCATCTACCAGGTTTCTAAATAAATGTTGCATAACACTTGATATAGCTGAAAAACTGAAATTCCCAGATCAGAAAGTATATTTCTAACCCTGACTATTCTCAAGAGATCGAACTTTAAAATTATCAGTAAAATAGAGCTGAATACAGCACCAATAGAATTTTTAGCAATAAAATTGCCAAGCTCTACTTTTAGTAGACCTACCACCGAGGAGAGAAAAAGGGAGCAAGGGAAAGAAATGTGTAAAAAAGACTAAGGGAAAAAAAAACACGACCAACATCACCTTAATTTTGAAAGGTCAGGAGATATGTTGTGAAAATCTGAATTATTTCTTTGCACATACTAATATGATACATTTTAATAAGGGAGGTACAATGGCAGACAAAGGGGCAGAAATTGTCTAGGTTTTAAGTGTAACATTATTTTTGTTGGGGTTTTTTTTAGTGTTCAAGTATTAAAATATGCAAAGCACTACATTATGGGAGAGAACAAGTCTTATGAGGAGCAGCTCAAGGAACTGGTGATGTTTAGTTAAGAATAAAGGAGACTGAGGAGAGACCTCACCACTCTCTACATCTGTTGGTAGTTGTAACTACCTGTAAGGTCAGGACAAGAGGAAACAGCTTCAAGTTGCACTAGGGGAGGTTTAGATTGGATATTAGGGAAAATTTCTTCATGGAAAGGGTTTTCAAGCGCTGGAACAGGTTACCCAGGGAGGTGGTTGAGTCATCCTCCCTGGAGGCACTTGGGGACATGGTTTAGTGATGGGCTTCGCATTGCTGGATTAATGATTGGACTTGACAATCGTGAAGGTCTTTTCCAGTGATTCTATGCTTGCACATTATAGCACTAGAGTAAATTGAGAAAAAGAAGGTGGAAAATAATTAGAATTCATTAATTTTTTTTTTTATTTTTTTTTTTTGTGCAGCTAGGGTTTTTGTTTGCTTGTTTTACTTTGGCTTTTTTTTATTTTTATAAGATCTTAGGGGAAAATATGGTTAGTGGAGTTCCAGAAATTTTCTTGACCTGAAGGCAGAACCACTGCATTCTATTATGAAGCTGTGACATTTGGACTCTGCACATTACAGTCTATTAGTACATTGTATTCTATAGTGTTTCAAACTCATTTTTTTTCTTCAGGAGGCCCCAGATGTTTCATTACATACTGTTTACATCCTACCATTATTTCAGTGAGAAATGCATTAGATAGTGCATAAAAACATAAGATGATAGAAAGGAATGAAGTTGAGGAGAAGATACTGGCAGCAGGCACGGTGACCCAGCAGATTCCCCAATCTAATTTGGGAAATGGAGGTCACATCAGGTTCTCCAAAACACAGGATTCAATGTTTCGGGCGTGTGACCTGCAATGAGGCACTACAATCAAGATACCCTGATTCCAGGTTGTGCTAGAGTCTTGCTTTTGATATATTCTGGTATCTGTGAGCGTGATCTGGTTTTGCCTATACTCAACAGCTAGTGCTGTGCATGGTAGCAGTACAATCCTATTATTCTGGTGCTGAACACACAGCAAAATGCCCTATAGAAGCACTGGGGAGAAAGATGGATATTATCATGCCAACATTGTACATGTCATGTCGAAAAAGCCCCAAAAACCCAAAAAAATAGAGGAGACATTTAAAATGCCTTTTTTAAAGTATCTATAATTCTAGCTGACAGAAAAGAGTTTCCCTGCCTTTGATTTTGTTAGGTTTCCTCTGATATATCTTCATGCATGAGTAATTTTATTAATCTAGACAAAGATTAATTAAGCTTTACAATAATTTCAGATAAAATGTACATATCCTCATGATTACAGAAGAGAGACATGATACAGCAATTAAAGATTTAAATTCCTTTGGAAAAAAGAACACAAGGATGACAACTTAATGAAATAATTATATTTATAATTTTCCCTTGGACACATTAGGTGTGTATATTTGCATATACACATGTAGAAAAGATTTATAAGAGTAAACTCTGCCACCCACACTGAAGTTTCTGTGTTCACACTGAAAAGGCAGTTAACCAGTAGTTACAATAGATCAGTTCTTTGGGACAAAACCAGAAAAGAAACAGCTGCTCAACACTCCTGAGAATTCAGGTCAGTACATGCTTTGTTTAGAGTGCAACATTTCTATGATATGGAATCAACAGTACCAGCAGACACGGTATTTGCAACTTTTGATGGCTGTTGCAAATGCCATACCGTGGAAGGACTCCAAGTCCCAGTTGGTTATGTATTTATGAATTCAGTAGCACAAGCTACTTAGCAAAATAAAAGCAAAATTAAAAAAGGGGAAAATGTGATCACAAAAACAAGCTAAAATTGTTTATTGCTGATCAGAGGTGTATTAATTCAAATGATAATGTATTATACTACAGGCACTAAACAAAAACTATCAGCATCCCAGAGGTTTTTCTGCGTTAACAAACTAAGCTGCAAAAAGCACGTACGAGTGGAGAACGCATCTGGTTTGTAGCTAGCTCTTAAACTAATAAATCAACTGTCAAATAATTGTGACTTCTACCTGAACAACAGCTCCAATTAATTTTATATTGGTTCCCAGTGCAGAGGTGAGGTCAAGGTATCTTTTGGTTGCATTCCTAAATTTAAACACCAGACAATCTCATCCTTCTGGTAAAAAGTAATCAATACTAGTAATTTATCATAATTTACTTTGCAGTGCACACTTGTGCTGTTTAATCAAGTGTCTTGCCTGATTTGTTTGTTCACAGTTGCGTGAAAAGCATTCACTGAGCATGCCCAGTACATTTTTCTTTTCCTCAAAGCATCACTACAGTGCCTACTGCCCTTTGAATCATGCTCCAAGTGAGTTGCTAGATGACTTATGCAGATTGGCAAGGACTAGAAATGAGGCACTGCTGCTCTAAAGATCTCATGATAAATGAATCATTCTTGGCAATAGGTTCCTCGATGAAATAAAAACCACAGCACAACACCAAACAATCAACAGCAACAAAAAAAAAAAACCACAAAAAAAAGGCAAAAAGAAAACAAACAAACAAATATCCCACCCCCCTCAAAACCACAGGAGTTTGATTAAGAACTTCATTATATTAAATATAAATCAATCTTCAATGAGATTTAATGGTCGAGTAGCCAAGTTATATTATTTCAAAGTTATGATCTGTGATCTTTTAGAGTTAAAACCCCCATTAAAGCACAAGTGTGTATTACATTAGAGATTAAAAAATTCTGAGGTCAAGCAGTGAAAAGAAAGCTCAGAATTTCTCAGGAACCAATGAAAAAAAATATCTAGGACAGAGGGATATAAGGATGATTTTACAAATTAATGTTCTATTTCATTATTAGATTATCTGAAAAAAACAGAGCTCTATGAGGAGATAACATCTGTGATGTGGAGAAGTAGCCACTTGCATAAGGCAATATTAGAGTTTGCTTGTTGGATTGTGGTCACAACCACTGAAAACTTCACAGCAGTTAGGAAATTAGGGCAGGGAACTGTAGATCTGTACATCTTTTTTGATATCTTTAAAGGAAGGAGGAGTTTTTTTCAGAATACTTTGCAAAATCTTTCTGTCCTTTCCAGCCATTCAGAGTCGAATCTTAAAAACAAAGCATCCAGAGAATTGGAGATACAATAAATGTTCTGTCCAGATTCTGGAGTCATTTCCGTACATGAGAAATTTGTGGGCTGGTTGATTGCATCCCAGTTCCATGCAGAAGTACCATCCCAATTTTCTACCCAAAACAGACTGCGGATCAGCTAGAGATGGTTACTGGAACCTACTGAGAAAATAAAAGCTACAAACACACTGGACTGAGGTCCAAACAAAGTAGTTTGGTCAGCTTCCATTCTGGAGGATTTAGTCTATGGTAGACCTTCCAGGGAAAAATTCTTCACCTTTTAGTACATTTTCTACCCTATCAACTAAATCCTGCAGAGGAGACCAATTTCTGCTGTTGTACATCATGAATGACAGCCAGCCCTCTCATTTCTGCTAGTGATGCTAACTCACGGGAACACACAGCCAAGCAGTTTATGCCAACAAACATGCAGTGATAGGCAAAGGTTTCCAGGCTGTACCAGCAAAGGAGGAGTTCCTTTGAACAGGTTTTTTTTCAGTTCTTTCCCTTCTACATATATGTGCTCAAAGCAGTAACAGTAAATAGGTTTGCCATGTAAATAAAACAAAGCAGCGTACATAATTTTAGTTTGAAACTCACACCTACAATTAAAAATGGAGATACAATCTGGAACTGTGTACTTTAAATCTGCAAAAAATTAGTGTACAAAACCAGTTTCCTTTGCTGTTGATTTTCTCTTTAGAGATAGAGGACTTCTCTGAAGCCAAGTGAGAGTTCTTCCATTTCAGTGGGCTTTAGTTTATGCCCATAATACATAGAGGGAACATATGGCCTTTATAATAGAGGTATAGAAACAGCATCTGCAGAGCATGATGACAGAGTATGACTGCAGGAATCTTGGTGCAAGAAAATGCATGTTGCAATTTTTTCACTATTTCATCATTCTTATGATTAGAAGTGCAGATGATATAGAGAATATGTTGTTTTCACTGAGGACAAAGCAATATTAATATAAAAGCAGAAGGCAATAGCTTTACAAAAAAATTGGAAAGGGCCTATACTACACCCAAGAAGAAAGATACATTCACTAATTTTTCCTTGAGGATATATTTGTTCCTCTAGGTGTGAAAAATAAATCAAAAGATTCAGAAACTGAGACTGCATGTGATTATTACCAATCAGGTGTATGTGAAATACAGTGGACTTCTATACCAAAGCACTCATCAGTGTTTCTGTCTGAGCCAATAACCTGCTGAATGTTGACTGTATTATTATTAACAGGTATTTCTCTCAGTGTCTCTTGCAGCCCTACAAAATAAATTGCACCATACAGATTTATGAGAACTTCAGTGTTTTTGAAGTAAAAATTACATTTAAAGAATGTGTAATAGAAAATAGAGGAAGATATTTTGAACCAAATGCAAAAAATTGGTTACTGGGTAAACAGAGGGAAGGTACTTCAGAAGCCGCATTATCAATAGCTTGAAAAGCTCTATCTGCTGCAATACAGATTCAAGCAGAATGAAATAAATTTTTATTTTTGTTCTAATTATTCCCCAAGTTCATTAACTGAATATTTGTTATGTGAGTAGTGGTGTGTAAACATTTTTGAAATATCAAGTTACATAGTATTGCTATGTCTGTATTGTCAAACATATTAGGTTGCTAGGTCACATGTTCAAAGCATGTCCTTGATAATCATATCCATAGCCTCTGATCTGCTCTTTCTGCTATTTTCAACACTATCTTTTTACATTTCCAAGGTGGTACCAGCCCTAAACACAGCAGGAAAATCACTTCACCAACTAGTTCTGCTGTTTGATGCAGCCCAGGATGAGCTTTGCCCACTCAGCTAACAGGGTACACTTCTGGCTTTTGTTGTCTACTATTGGCCAGCACCCCAAATCCTCTCCCAATTTCTCCTTTTCTGTGCCCAGGTACAGAATTCATCATTTTTTCTTATCAGTGATAATTGCCCAGGTCTCCAGTCTATCTAGATCCTTTTGTGAAGCCTCTTGTCCCTCAAGAGACTCAACAGCACCTGCACTTACAAGTTAGGTGTCATCAGAAATTTTTCCAATTGTGCATTCAATTTCTGCATCCAATTTGTTGATAAATATATTGAATAGAACTGACCCTACAATTGAATCCTGAGAAAGACCACTATAAAAGCCAGATATAGCCCCATTCACCACAACACTTTGAGCTGTGCCCTTCAATTAGTTCTTCATTCATCACACAGTGAACCCACTCATCCCACAGCTGGACAGAAGGAGGATAGGGAGGACAATATCAAAAGCCTCACCAAAATCCAGAAAAACTACTCCCACTGTAGCTTGCTCTCAAGTGGAATTTGTGTTAACCCTGGCAATACAACAGTGAGGCTGAAGTAATAAACCTGCTGAAAGAGAGTGCACTAACTTTGTTCTCCATTGACATAATGTACTTGCTTGATTTTGGGACAGCTTGAGGAGAGGGAAAAGAGAGAGCCTAGGAAAGGCTTGCACAGCCATAATTCAATAAGCTAAGAATTACTTGTGAGGATAGGCGTAGAGAAGACCTGCCTTGTTGAACCATGGCTAATATAGACTTGGTTTTGGGAATTCAGCTGCATCTTCATGTACAGTGATGTTGCCTCTTCTGAACATTGCAGTACGATGCTGCAAGCTCTTCCTCCTCAAAAGGGAACACAGACATGAATCTGGTCCTTATCCTGTATAAAGGTGTCTCCCTTTTGGCACTGAGGATGAAATTCCCTCAGGACACATGTTTGTATAAATGATTTTTGCCATAAGTAAATATCATTTATAGATCATGGTCTGTACCATGTCTTCAGGACATTTATTGTAAAAACAGATAAGCTCTAATATAGAGGAAATTATTTGTGTTAAATTTCAATAGCTTTTGCATCTGGTAACTGCTTGTGGTTTTCTACTTACTTCTTTTTTCCTTGAAAATTCCTAACACTAACTTACTAAACTTATTGAATGCACTAATTATTTCTTTAAGTAAAAAGCTCCTTGGATATCAGATCCAAGATTCATTCATTCTTTTTCCCCTCTTTCTTACTCTTTACATTCTAGTACTGACTTTAAGCAGTCTGATTGGATTTCTCTTTGAGCTCCAGGTGTTTTTCCTTTGTACTCTTAGGTAAGGACATAATTTCTAGCCTCTCACATACTGTACTTCTAGCTTCTCACATACAAAACAGTTTGCACGTAAGAACCTCAGATTTTCCTACTTTTGGCTAATTTATTTTCTCCTTTAGTTTCAATCTTTCACTGCAAAATAAGAGATTTATAAGCCTTGACACTGACATAACAAAAATTCAACACTTGGCTTCAGCTACTTTCCTGAATGCTCTCATTTAGACATTGGCCCCACACTTGAAAGTAGCTCTCAGTGACTGTTTGGCACCAGCTAAAACCTGCCAAAAGCCAAACTGATGTGATAAGTGACAACTTTAGGAAGTGGCGAGGTCTGCAACAGAAACTGGGACTAAAAAAAGTGTGTAAAACAGTGAGCCTGAACTATTTCAGGATCAGCACTAAACTGTGCAATTCACATATATTTGCCAAAAAAAGAATGTAAAATTGAACAAACAAACAAACACACCAAACAAACAAACAAAACCACAAAAAAAACCCAAACAAGCCATCCTAACTAACATTAAGGTGTGCTCTTAAAGAGTAGAAATGGAGATAATTACACTGTTTCAGATTTCCTCCCTGCCTGCTAGGATGTTGCCTGGAAGTTGCCTCTTAAGACTCAGTAAGGCGAATGTCTTGGAAATGAGTGGTGAAAATAGTATAAAGGAAAATACATGTTCCTTATAGAATCACAAAATCATAAAATTGTTAAGGTTGAAAAAGTCCTTTAGGGTCATCAAGTCCAACCATCAACACAGCACTTCAACCATGTTTTAAACCATGTCCCTAGGTGCCATATACACATATATTTTATAACACTTGCAGAGATGGTGACTCCACCACTTCCATGAGAAGCCTGTTCCAATGCTTTGCAATTCCATGAAGAAATTTTCCCTAATATCTAATCTAAGCCTCCCCTGATGAAACTTCAGGCCAGTTCGTCTTGTTCTGTTAATCGTTACTTGGGAAAAAAGACCAAACCCCACCTGGCTACGACCTCCTTTCAGGTAGTTAAAGAGAGTAACAAGGTAAACCCTCAGCCTCCTCTTGTTCAGGGTAAGCAACCTCAGCTGCCTCAGCCCTCCTCACCAGACGTGTGCTCCAGGCCCTTCCCCAGCTCTCTTGCCCTTCTCTGGACACACTCCAGCACCTCGAAGTCTTTCTTGTCATGAAGGCGCCTAAAACTGAACACAGGATTTAAGGTGTGTCCTCGCCAGTGCCAAGCACAGGGAGACAATCACTGTCCTGGTCCTGCTGGCAACATCATTGCTGATAGAGATCTAAATGCCCTTGGCCTTTTTGACCTCCTGGACACACTCCTGGCTCATGTTCAGCTGCTGTTGACCAGAACCCCCAGGTCCTTTTCTGCTGGACAGTTTTCCAGCCACTCTTCCCCCAACCTGGAGCACTGCCTGGGGTTGCTGTGACCCAAGAGCAGGACCTGGCTCTTCACCTTGTTGAACCTCATGCAATTGGCCTCAATCCAACAATCCTTGTCTGACTCTTAGTGCAATGTAGCTCATAATGACCAATTCTTTGAATTCAACATGAAAAGCCAAAAAAAAAAGATAAGTGTAGCTACAGGGGATGGACAAACTAGTTGAGGATTTGCTACTGTGCAATGCATTTCATAAGAAAATGTGACTTGCAAAATTGCACTGTCTGTTCAGTGTCAGTCTTCTCTTTAGAATATTTAATTTACTCTGTCTGAGCTCTGCTCAGTCTAGTGGAAGATATCTCTGCCTATAGTAAGGTGTTTGGAATTAGATGATCTTTAAGGTTCCTTCAACCCAAACCGTTCTATGAGTCTGTGACAGTAAAGAGCTATACATATTTAAATCTGGGGGAAAAGCACAACTGAGAAGAAAGACATGGGATCATTTACCTCCATTTTTATACATCTCAAAATGCCTGAAATGAGAGAAAAGTGGAAAAAGGAGATTGATGCTTAAATATGTTGTTTATCTGCTGTCAAGTCACTCAATACAGTTATGTAAGCTGACCTGTTAACATATGCTTTTCTCACAGCATATTATAACATTTACTGTGCCACTGCACAAGGGGCATCGCTGAGCAGCAAAGGTATTCAGGGACTGATAACATAAAAGAGAAAGAAGATGAGGGGAAAACTGGAGATATTGCAGTCAGGATGGGAAAACCAAATAATCCATGACAATTCTACTTAAAGTCCTTTTTTATTAGTTCTGCTACTTGTAAGCTTTCTGAAATTCTTACTAGTATTGTCATGAGATTGTCATATCAGTCCTTACATGAAGAAATTAGGGAAAAAACCCCAAACAAATAAACAAAAACCTATCATTAAGATGAAACAGGGGAAGTCAAGGAACTTGAATTCTAGTTCAGTTTCTGTCTCTGTCTGCTTTAGGAAAATTCTGTACCACCTTTTGGAGACAATGAACACCTTTGATGAGGAAATACCACTATATTAGTATCCCACATAATTTTCCACTGGAGTATTTAGGAATACAGGCAAATGGTGGAATACTGCATTTTTATAACACTGGTTCCATGTTGTGTTGGTTACTGTGGGCTTTTTCAGAGTAAAGTTGCAAGTTATTCATCTGCTGACATTTTTAAGGAAGTTTTGTGTTGTAGAGACTGCTCTGCAGGAAATATGATTTATCCTGTGGCTGTATGAATTCCACTCTGCTGGATACACTCTGGGATGGGAGGGGACCTACAGTGCTTGTTGCAGCACAGACACTTATATGCTTCACAATGATGTTGCTGGACTAATGATTTGTATATGAAATTCAGGAAATATATGAGAGAAATCTGTAGTCAATGTGAAGAAAGCTGCTAGAATAAAATGCTAATCCTGACAGAATTTTGAAGGGAAACAGAAAATACACTTGTGAGACAAAGTATCTTGGATGTTTAAGGCCACTCGCATGAATACTGTCCAAATCAACTAATTGTTCAGGACAGTGAAACGAATTTGCCATGACAGGCTAAAAGATAATAATTTGTTTACTGAAATTTAGAAGTTTACATTGAATGAATTGCCAGATGAATAAGAAATAAATCAGACAGAAAGAGCTTATTATGGTATGATGGATGCCTCCTGTAGGGCTTAAGCACTATCATCTAGAAAACTGCTGTCTTCGGGGTTTATGAGAACTTGGGAGAAAACATCTTCAGATAGGTTTTATGCCACAGTCAGCATGCCTAGCAGTCAGGTACGTACAAAGCTTTATAACTGGAAGGCATCTCAATTTGTCCCCAGCTACTGACATGGTAGCAAATCCCTGGATAAATGTATTTGCCAGTGGCAGCAACTTTTTATTCATTTTCATAGCTTTTCCTGAGGTGTTACGTTCTTGTAGCTGTTGCAAATAACTTCTGGTCAGATTTTCTGTCAGCCCGTTCAATATCATTGAAATTTTATGCCATGTGTTGTAACTCTTTGATTGTCAGAAAGATTAAACTGAGATAACAGACCACTGCACCTATTAAAAAAAAAAACAAAAAAAACCAAAAACAACAAAAAGGTGCTGTCAAATAAGCCGTAACCTATAACCTCTTTAACTGACTGAATAATAGGACTGATCTTTTTGGGGTATGTTTATAAAGACTCTGTAGGAATTTCTGATACATTTTTAAACAAAACAAATAAAAAAATACACAAAAAGTTAATTTTCACAGAATATGCTGAGTTGGAAGGGACCCACAAGGATCATCGAGTCCAGCTCCTGGCCTTGCATAGGACCATCCCCAAGAACCACACTTGGATGAGAGTATCATCCAAGTGCTTCCTGAACTCTGTCAGCCTTGGTGCTGTGATCACTTCCCTGGGGAACCTGTTCCAGTGCCAAACCACCTTCTGGGTTAAGAACCATTTTCTATTACCCAACCTAAACCTTCTCTGACACAACTTCAGGCCATTCCGTCTGGTCTTGTCCCTGGTCACACCACAGAGAAGAGATCAGTGCCTGTACCTCTGCTTCCCTCCTGCTTGCCAGGGCACTGCTGACTCTTATTCAGCTCGCTCGTCAACCAGGACCCCCAGTCTCTTAGACAAGCAAAGGGAAGTATTATTCCTTCAGAATGATTTTCCTTATGTCACTCTGACTGCCAGTGACAGTCAGTGACACTGTGACAGTCTTATGATGTGACAACTTAGGCACCTTTGCAGTAAGTTTCTGGTTCTTATTATAAGTAATCATAGAATCATAGGGTTGTTTAGGTTAGAAAAGGGCTCCAAGATCATCGAGTCCAACCATTAAACCAGCACTGCCAAGCTCACCACTAAACCACATCCCCAAGTGCCATGTCTTTTAATACCTCCAGCAGTGGTCACTTGGTCACTCCATCACTTCCCCAGGCAGTCCATTCCAGTGCTTGACAACCCTTTACACGAAGAAATTTTTCTAATAACTGATCTAAACCTCTCCTCATGCAACTTGCAGCTGTTTCTTCTCATCCTAGGAGTACGGAAGCAAGGGATATTGAATAATTTCATGGATGTACTTGCAGATATAGGAAATACTCACAACACTGAAGTTCAAGAATCTAAGTTGGATATTTTACCTACCTAATATTCCTACAGTTTATAGTCAAGAGAGGATTCAGAATCTTCCAGATCCAGCATCCAAAATCTAACTCAGTGAATTACTCTGGTAAATCCCACCTGTCTTCACTGGTAAGACAGAGCTCAGGGACACAAGCCAGCTGAATTATCTGGCTAAATTGGTCACCTAGAGGTAGCCGAATATACCTCTAGGAAACTTTGTCTAACAGTGACACAACAGCCATTGCAGTGTTGGAGAAAAACAGGCAGCTGTTCAAACCTCCAAGCAAAAGCCAGGTCTTGAAGATATCCAGTAATGGTGATACCACAGCTGAAAACTCATGCCCTGATGAGAAGATACACATACTGGGAGTGATGAACAAACTGTCTATAGACTATTTAAAAAAATGTCAGTTATTGCCTTGTACTGTCTGCTTCGCAGCGCAGAAACAAATTTAAGGCCAAAGAACCAAAGGCAGTGACACCAATAAAGAAATGATTAAATTGAATTTTGTGTAAAAGTTTGTAATGAAGATGAGATTTTATTGAAACAAAACTGAACAAATGAACATCTAAGGGGTTTGTGGGGAAGAGAGGAAAATCTGTGTGATTCTTTTCAGTCTGTGAACATTCATGAAGTTAACTAAATTTCTAAAGCCAGAGTATTTTAATAACCATATATTTTAAGGTCAACATCATAATCTGGTAGAATTACATATTCTTACAATAACTCTTAAGTACATGAGACATTGTTGCCTCCAGTCAACATAAGTACTGAAGATGTCATAGGAAAATACAGGGCAGAAAAAAATAATATAGTATTTTGGGGACTTTACATTTTGGGGATAATAGATTTATACATTTTAGTGAACATCTACTTTCTATATATTTTGATTATAAGGATCCCAAAGCATGTGATGAATATCTCTAAGCAGAAACCTGGTTTTCAGTATGATTCACCATTGTACTAGAACAATTTCTTTTTTAATTGGAGCTCAAATGTAATAGCTGAGAACACTCCTGTCCTATCTATATTTCAAGAGCCCTGTCACCTTCTTATAGCCTCATTATGAGAAAGTCAGAGGCATTTGCTAAACTGCTTTTCCTAAAGTACTTAGAGATTCTCTAAGTCTGAAGAAGGCTTTCAATATAATGTCTTTGAAATATAACCCCATTCTTTATAAAGTTAAGAGTAGAGATAACAGTGTGGCTTGCCTTACAAAGCAACTTTACTTACCAGTCTGATACTTCTATATGTATTTACTTTTGAACACTTAGTGTTACTGGCTGACAAAACATAAAACTAATACTAAAGTATATACAATAGCAAAGACAAAAGTATTGTTCTGATTCACCTTGATTTATTGAGGTACTCATACATTCTGTACTTGGGGATTTTCAGAAATGCATCTTTACTTATAAAACCAGTGGATACTGCAATTGTATTGTGAATGAATCTGACCCATGAGGCATCCACCTACGCACTTCCTAACAGTGGAGAGCTGGAAGGACCGTAAAGATGAGGGTGTGATGATGTTAAAAAAAAAAAACAACAAACTCCTTTGTGGAAATGGCAGGTTTTTGAAATAAAAGACTTAAATCTGGTATGACAGTTTTGATGTTACTGTAATAAAACCAAACAATCAAACAGTTAAATATTTCACTAATGCAATTTTTTGTTTGTTTGTTTTTAGAGCAGAACCATCAATTCTCACTTCCTTTTGCTGTTCAATGAGCTACAAGAAACTTGCCCCGCTTTGTCACATGGCTTGTTCCTGCCTTTAGCCACATCTCCAGGAATATATCTGCATTAGCTTTTATGAGAAGGCAGAGACTAGTTCAGGCTTTTGACTGAGGGGACCAAAAGGTATGTAGTCAATGCAAAACTACAAATTATCCATCCATTCTGAGTAATAGCACAATATGTTTTATTTATATTTATGGAAGTCTGCAAAGCCGAACTGCAGCCTTGTATCTAATTTACAGATTTTGCAATACTTAATTGGATACTGTTTTCTGTGTTATTGGGAAGGATTATAAAGGCTATAATTAATGCAGAGGACCTTTGAAAGACCCTTGATTTTCACTACAAGATTCTGTTATAAATTTTTTTTTAAGTGTGAGGTTCATACAGTCACTAAACACACATTATCTCATGGTTTCCAAGCCTGTTGGCTTAGATTATGACACTGAACAACATTCAATACAGTTCACAGAAGAATTTCACATAAAGGCTTTCAGGCAGTTGTTCTTCACTCATTCAGACTTGAAATAAAGTATATGAAGCACACAGAAAGCAACATATTGTATCCTCGTGGCTAAAGGTCACTGGTACACCTCTGTTAAGACATCTGAAGCAATCCTAACAAAGTTGTCATAATTTCAAGTCATATTTACTGGACCTAATCTTCTTTGTACCATGTCACTGCTGCTGGAATAAACAGGGACATGGTTGTCAAGGACTTTTAATTTTCAGTGACAGCTGTCAAAGGGTCTTTCTTAGACACCAGTCATATTTTAGATAAGAAAACAGTTTCAGGCTGCATGCTGACCACAAAACATGAGCAGTTGTGATTGCGTACAATCTCATTTCCCAAGTTTAATTTGAAATCACAAATGGTAAATTGGATTTTATGGTTCAAATAAGATAGAAATAGATACCAATTATCTCGATTTTATTTATTGCTTTTATCAATTGGTACTTATTTTATAAAGTAGCTGACACATTGTTCTAGCTCAAAGCAGTGAGATTGGACTTTTTTATAACCTGAATCTCCTATGTACTTTTAAAAAGGGACAATGGACTACAAGAAATTAAAGCCCAAGCTGTCAAGTATGAGTTGGGCTGGTCTCCCTAAGGCAAGGACTCATGGTGTACGGAAATAAAGTGACAGACAACCACTGACCTTGAAGGGTTTTGCTTTATGGTTTTAGAAATGTTTCCATGAACCACAGGGAAGCATAGTGCAGGATTTTCCTACAGGCTCTAAGAATGGTGCATGAAGCTAGGCAAAACATAATGCTTTCAATTAAGTTTCTCTTTAGCTTGTACATCTTCTAACCTTAATAAGGTATATATAGAAAGTGGAGCCATGTGCAAAAAAAAAAAAAAAGGAGAAAAAGGAAAAAATCAAATCAGTTAATACAAAGTAGACCTCTGAGATATACGAAATTGAATTTTGTATTCTCATCTCTCACCTTCTGCCTCTTGCCATTCATATTTCTCCCTTGCAGTCTACTGTATCACTCCTAGATTTGCAAAGGAATCACTAGTTTCTGAAGGAGTCCAGGCACGCATCACAGAGGCAAAGATTTGTGAGGGAAGACCAAAGGAACCCGAAGGAAGGTTGAACACAGTTTCTTCTACAGTTCAGCATTAATTAATTCTGGGAGAAGAGAAGGTAGCATTATCCACAGACTCAGTGTTTAACAAAGCACACCTTGGAAACAGAGATGTTATACTGAAGTGGGCAGATATTCATGTCTACATTCATTCCACAGTTCAGTTCTCTCCTTTACATTTTAAAGAAAAAGAACCCCTGTACCTAAAAGGGGTCTGTGGAAGCCCAGGTCCCAGAAGAATCACTCCGAAGATACAATCCAAGTCTAGAACAAAAGACACAGATCTCCTGACAGACATGTCTGATATATATAATTTCTAAGTCATGCTACAGGTGGATCAAGATATGCAACAGAACATATTCATATATTTGAATGAGAGGTATAAACCCACCTTTAAAGGCAAAATTATTCTTTAATAGGTTTGAAATAGAGTAAAATAAATGCTTCTAAGGGAAAGTATAGACATATGTTACCTGTGACATTACTAAAACTAGAATAACAAAATTAAAGATGTGTCTGTTTTCTCAGAAGCTCTAAGAACATTGTTACATTTACTGTAAAAAAAAAAGAAAAATACTAAAGAATTATTTTTATTCTTTTTTAATCAGGGATATAGTTTTATGTTTCAGATCTTATATTGCTTTCTCAGTGTTAGAAGGACCCTCCCTCTATGAGAAAATTAACACAGATCAACCCATTTTAGGACTTTTGCTCCATTCTTCAAAGCCTCAAATATTAGTCATTTTTTGAGACAAAATCAATGATGAGAAGGAGGATGCATTTTGATGTTTGACTCTTTGTGAAATTAGGGAGAAAAGAGAAGATCATCCATCTTATCAATCTGAAAAAAAATGTAAATTTAGATTAAATATTAAGAAGAAAGTTTTTACTGTGAGGGTGATGAGACATTGGTACAGGTTGCCCAGAGAAGATGTGGTTCCTCTATCCCTAGAAGTGCCAAAGGCCGGCTTGGATAGGGCTTTGAGCAACCTGGTCTAGTGGAAGTTACCCCTGCCCATGGCAGGGGGGATGGAACTGGATGATCTTTAAGGTCTTTTCTGACACAGACCATTCTATGATTATCTGATATCAGTTGTCTGAAATGCAGTGTCCTGTCCAGGCTAGTCACTGAAGCTCCCATTAAAGTGACGAGCTAAAAATAGTTAAAAATAATTCCAGAGAGCTATTAATTTCATTCTGAAATTGATATTTGAAGTGCATGGGATGAACTGTTATTGGATGTGGCTGTTTCTTTAACTGATATATAGGGAGTTCAATGACCAAGATAGAACAAATACTGATCTTTCATATCCAAGGTGAGACAAGACCTACTGAACAACACAAAGATGACCAGTGCTGAGGAGTCAAACAATTAAAGTTATTCTCTCTATTTATTTGTCCTTCTTTATTCTGGAATTTCTTGGGGATTTTTTTCTGTTAACATAGTGCATAATCCTGTAGCTACTTAGACACATAAGTGTTTTGGAAAGTATTTCTTCTTAGTCTTCTATTTATTTACTGTTTGATTCTATTGGTTTATTGTTAGATTTTTTTCAAATGCAACTATTAAGCCAAATTTTATAATAAAGAGAAAAATAGCTGTTGATACCATGATGTCACAATTCACTTCAGTAAATCCCGTTATTGTTATGTACTGGGGAGGAATGCCTTTGACTACAGAACTGGTCTGTTCCCTTAGGACAAAGCTGACATTCTCTTCTTTATTTTCATATTGCTGACTGAAGTGTCTTCATTTGGCAGGTTGCACTAAAATTTAACTGTCAAGTGCACATACGTATTCAGAGACTCAAATCTCGTAGTATATTTAATGTTGTTTAATCTATTAATGATGGAAACCAGAACCTCTTTTGCAAACTAGATTAGCTTGTGTCCAGGAGAAGATGTTACTAACTCAAAGCTCTCATTTGCTTATCTTTTTGTGGATTTGTGTTTTGTTTTGTTTGCTTGCTTCAGTAAGATAACTTGACCTATCATAAGGTTTTGATCCCTTCCAATTCACATGCAAACACAAGCTGCAAGAAGGAAAGGTCACCTTTGCCTTCTGAATTGTTATATTTTTAGTAGTTTTTATTATTATTATTATTATTAGAGGGAAGTATAGTGCTTGGTATGCAGATTCCCTCATGTTTTATGTTCTTTCAATTTTAGTGTGACAATTTGGAGTAGATTGTATGAGAAGGAGAAAAAAAGACCCTTAAAAGGTATACTTTCAAGAATGGTCCTAAAAATTCTAAAGTGTAATTCTGAATGAGATCATTACAGGTTATATTCAGTGATAGAATATAGTTATATTCAATTATATTCAGTTGACTGGTTATGTCCCTATTTATGCATGACAATAAAGGTTTCTGTATTCCAAAACATTAAGCTGTTTTTCAGATTAATGAGAATAAAGGTATATTCTGCATATACCCCAAGTTGCTTTGAAATTTTTATTTTCCAGGTGTTTACGCTGCAAATAACATAATAAGCCTCTTAATTACCTTTACTTGTGCATATTTCAGAGCAACTTACAAGCAAGAATTTTATCATTTTGGGACAATCATGTTGTAATGTCATTCTGTGTAGCATCCAATATAACACTCTGAGGCATTAAAAGGTCAGGAGTGCTCTAGCTCTTCACAGAAGTTTAGGAGCTGGTAATGAATAGATCAGCATTGGAAAAGTATATTGGGATGAATTACCATAACCAGGGGCTGTTTGGTATGCAGTAAGCTATAAAGGTGTCTAAATCTCAACAGATTCCCAGCAGATCTCCTTTGTAATATAGGCAGCCACCATAAATACACTACTGTAAGAGATGTACTATTACACCTTTTTGATAATGTCTTACAGAGTCAGTTCGTGAAGATAGATAGAAAAGTTGTGAGAAAGTGCAGTGCATATTAAGGGATGCAAACTCAATCCTCCTGATTAGCAGAATTAGTAGTAATACTGCTAAGAGTATATTAAAAAAATACTATTGCATCCATCAAGTCAAGCTCTCAAAAATTATCATTTACTGCACTACTATAATTTTTGTCTTTTTACATGCATGACAATGGGCTTAGTTTATGTCATCTCAGCTCCTTTTCCCCAAAGTCTTGCCTTTATCTATGCACAGGTTAGACAGTTCCCAGTTAACACAAGGATAAGCAACCAAAGATAACTATCAAATTGGCCTTGCTTTGAACAGGCATTTAGACTACATGACACCACAAGATACCTTTCAATTTAAATTATTCTATCATTCTTTACAGTACTTTTTCTCCATTCATATTGCTGATTATATAACCCTGGATTTTATTATAAATTAATAAAACCCCATTTAGAATAAAGAAGCTTTCTATGATGACATCACTCTTATTCTATTTTATCAGATGGGTGAATAAAAATTGAAACATCTCTGAGACAAAACAGGAAATATGTAGGGGAATGAAGGGAAATGATTCAAGTCACAGGGTTTTATCATACCTATCGTTTCAATTACACTGAACTTCAGTACACTTTTAAAAATAGCTGTGTAACCAGCTCTAGTTTTAGAAGCTGATGGAACTGAATAGACTCAGGGTCCTCCTTTGTAAGACAGCAGTATGCCTTTAGAGATCTGTTACATTTCCAAATATTGTCTTCCATACAGTTAAGCAGTGGTTAGAGCTTCCAGTTCAGTATGCCAAGAAGCTCCATTTTCCTTCTTTCACTTTTTTTCTGGAAGCTGCAACCCTAAATCACTATATTCCCCAAGCTCAACCAAAGCAAACCTTAAGCTTTGATTTAATATACATTTCATCTAGAGTAAAGAATCATCAGATTTATATTGCTAGGAGTCAAATGACAAATACTAAAAAGTGTTAAGTGAGAGAACTTGCTGATCAAGTCAGCTTCCAAGTCTACCTCCAACAAGTCTACCTCTTGAAGAATTCTTTGCAGTTTTTGGTACTAGTTCTTATAAAAACTTGAAAATTTAGTTCAGAATTAACATCTTCATGTATTTGTATGTTTGCATTATATACAAACACACACACAGGGTTCTGTGTGTTTTGGTTTTGCTTTTTATTTTATTATTTTTCAGAAAAATCTTCTTTCTAGTTATTATCAAAATCCCATTGCAAAAAGCCAGCTACCACTGGAATATAGTTTCTCAATACTCTGTGAAGGCATATAATAATGGACAGGTAGCTTCTCAGAGCACTGTCCCATTGAAATGGTCTGTGTTGCATCAATGTCAAGATCAGGTTTCTCTGGAGCTGTTACCCCATATACTTTAACACTTGGATCTGGTCTCCTAACTTCAAACTAAAGGTTTGTAGCTTAAATGAAATTATTTAATTAATTTTTTACATATAATTCTGTTCAAAGTCCTCAAAGCAGCGAGATGGCACTCTTGCATTGACTTTATGGATATTTTGTAGCAGGATGCTGAAGGTGTGGTTCATTATCTTCTTATGCTACCAAAGCATGTTGAATATTTCAGTATTGATGTCCTTCTAGGTTAGAGCTGGAGGACTCCTATGTGGAGGGAGCCAAACGTAGTGCAGTCCTCATCCAGATTGTTTAACTCTAGAGGTTCTTTGAACAAATGCCTCAGTCTGTGTGTTTTTATGGAAAGAACACGCTGGCTTACTGTAGAGGAGACCCAGCCAGAAGCCGCCTACTGTGTTGATAATCAGAGGACAAGGGATCCGCAACAAGGTGTGGAAAACAGCAACTCATCTTTTAACATCTTGCAATTGAATAAATTTGTTCTAGAAATGTAAATAACCGTAACTTTGTGATCCTTGATGCATTACTGAGCTTTATTAATTACAGAAGAGTTTAAACCAAGGAACAAGAAAGTATTGTCAGGTTTTTACTGACTTAGCAAGGTCTCAGTTTCTTCCCCTACTACTTAAGAAATTATGTTTCTTTTATTGTGAAAAATTTTGTACAGTTGAAAGTATCACAGGAAGGTTACTTAATCCTTCTATAGTTCATCTCTCTAAAGACCAACTGAAATCACATATCTTAGTAAACAAAAAGAGACAAAATTTTTAAAAGCAAACACATCCAAACAAAAACTAGAAAGACAGTCAAATCCTCTGGCTGTTGATACTGATGGCCTGCATCCATACTACTTTGGGTAATGATCTTAATGTCTCCTAGGAAAAACAAGGTTAGGCTTGGTCAATACTCAGGATACCTACAAAGTAAATCCAAGTACCACAACCCATGGGGTCACCAATTCAGTAGTAAAAACTTTTCTTCTGTCTTCAGAATTTAATCACTACTGCAGGCATGGTCATAAGGGTCATTCTAGTCCTGGAAGTGCTGCTTTCTGAACTGTTATAAAGTTGCAGCCCTACCTACTTTAGGACATAGGCAAAGCATGTCACTTCCTAAAAAGCAGAGGCATTAACCTTACTAGGCTGTCCAAATTTCAAAGAGATATTAAATATTTCAGCGTGTTTTCACTCATTAAGTAAGTGTTCTCTTCACCTCTTTTCTAAGGCAGAGTTCTGCTGTTGTGCTGGTCTATTAGAAGCATGCACACTTAGTAACAAATATACTATGGGCATTGTCTGATTTAAAGGTTCTTTTTAATTAAAAACAAACATTTTGATCACAGGACTGAAAATATATAACTAATGATATTTCAAGTGTACCATAATTTTCACTGCAGAATTCTCTTTGTTCTTTTTCTCTATTTATATTTACTCTATTTATACTTTACCTATTTATCTTTAAGTCCTTTGCAAATGCAAATGATTACTGTAGTACTCTCTTTGCATGCTCTCTAACTCACTGTTTAATCTTCATTCTATGGTATTTCCTGTGTTTAAAGTCCTTTTGCTCTCCTAATACAGTGGGGACTTTTATTATATCTGTCTTCAGAAATTGCTTCCTCTCTAAGAATCACCAATGGCAATACTTTGACTATCTCCACTGAACTCTTATGAAACTGGTTCCCCAAATCCCCAGAACACCTTTGACACATTTTCTTGCACCAGGGCTCCAGTTTTCAAATGCTAAGCAACCTGCTTTGACTGCCTATTACACTAGCTAATTTAGGCATCAGAATTGCTAGGGTTTCCAAGTTCAGAGTAATAATGAACAATTTGTCCATCTCCACAAAATTGGCAAAGTGGCCTTGTCCTAGATCAAGGGTCACAAATATGATGCTAAGCAAAGCCAAGAAAACTATCTAGTCAGAACTCACTGTTAGATGGTTATGGTTAAGGTATATGGTGTAAGAGGAATCTCAGACTTACTACATATTTTTATTATTATGAGGACCACTACGGATATTAGATTTCTTTTGAATTAAACTTAACATCACTTAGTTGCATGCTGTGACTCTGTGGTTTCCTTACTGGGCATAGAAGAGCACTGTCCTCTTCTTGTTTCTTGTAGTGGTGCGGTTTTTGGGGGGTTTTTGTTTGTTTGTTTGTTTGTTTGTTTTTTCCTTTTTCTTTTCCACTTAGATTTTTCCAAGAGAAAGAATGGCCAATGACAACAGAGTAAGTGTTTGTACCAAGTACACAGGAGGAAATGTCGATGTGTTCATTTTTCTTTTCCAGTGGGAATCCCTGTCTAGTGACTAATACAAATCCTTTCACGAACTTACCAGCAGCTATGAAAAAGTTCTGTCTTTATGGACGAGTTTTTTAATTTTGTTGAGATGGGAAAATAATAGACTGGAGAAGTTACTGTCATGATGTGATTTGCAGTCCAACAAAATATTTTATAAATCAAGAAAATATATATGGGAATAGTGAAGGCTGTGTCTACACTATGGAACTCTGTTTCCAAAAACAGTGACTTAGAGATACGTTTTGGGTCATCGTGCTATACCAGAAACACTCAGGAAACACTATGATATTTGCATATATAAAAAGTAGCAGAATATCATCCCTCTGATAGTTGAAAAATTAGTTCTAATTTCATCTTCTTTCTTTCTTTTTCTTTCTTTCTTTCTTTCTTTTTCTTTCTTTCTTTCTTTTTCTTTCTTTCATTCTTTCATTCTTTCTTCCTTTCTTTTTCTTTCTTTCTTTCTTTCATTCTTTCTTTCATTCTTTCTTCCTTTCTTTTTCTTTCTTCCTTCCTTTCTTTCTTTCTTTCAATTTAAAGTATGCATATTTGGAGGTTGATCTCTCTGGCAGCTTTGGAAATTGGCTTGTGCTAGAGGTAGCACATCAGCAAGTGAAGGCACACTCTTTGTGGCATTGAAAACTGACTTTTTCTACTGTTTGGTTACTGTCATTCTGTCATTCCATCTGGACCAAACTGACACACTGGATCCAGAAAATGTCTACTGTCAATTCTGGGAAAGTTTGTTGGCAGAAAGTGGAAGTGGGTTTGTTTTCCTTTGTAACTTGGAGAAGATACCAGGTGCTATGGGAAGACCATACCTGACACATCTTCATCTGTTCCAAAAATTTCAGGTACCAACACATTTAGGGTCCACCCAAGTCCTGTCTGTCACATGCATTTTTTTGGCTCTTAGGACTCAAATTATTAAGTCTAAATTGAATCTCTTGCTTGCTGTGTTGTATTTTGATGAAGTTTTGATAAAGTTGCCAGAATAAACATCTGGAAAGGAAGCCTTAAACCCTATAACTCAGCAAAAGTGAGTCAAAAATATTGTGCAGACCTACACAGCTGCTTTTCTTCTTTGGGTTTGATGAGCAATCTGATTAAATCCATCTTTTGTTAAAAGGAAATATCATAGAAACATAGAATCTTTAAGGTCAGAAAAGACCTCCAAATAGTCAAGTCCAATCTTCAGTTGAATATGACCACGACAACTAAACCAAGTGACACATACACTCCTTTTTTTGAACACTTACAGGGATGATGCCCCCATCACCTCCCTGGCCAGCCTGTTCCAATGCTTAACCACTTTTTGAGTGAAGATATTTTACTAATATCCAACCTGAACCTCCCCTGGCACAACTTGAGGCCATTCCCCCTTGTCCTATCACTAGCTGTGTGGGAGAAGAGGTCACATGTCACCTGATCAACATACTTTGAAGAATAGGTGTAGTATAGTGCAACTAGTAGAGGAAATTTGTGGGAACTTCCCTTGAGTGTTATATCATACCCTAAGTACATGCAATACATCACACAAATTAATCTTGGTAAAAACCTGGAAGGTCCAGATTACTATTTTTAAATATGAAAAGGTATTATATGATAAAATGTCAGGAGCTGTCTTGATAACTTTGAAAAAAACTGAAAGCATTTTTCATAATTTTTTAAATTTCATTTTCTTCCTCCTTTGGCTGCTCAAAAAGAAAAAAAAAAAAAAACAAAACAAAACAAAAATTACTTGCATTTCTATAAAAAAATGTGTGGATAGATTTCCAGGTGCTTTTTATCAACTGAATTAAATGGAGCCATAATAATTTACACCATCCTAAGAATCTCATTTCCCTGAAGTCAGATTTGATAGTCAGGTGTTATGGTCATCTCATCACAGACTAGTTAAGTTTGGAAAAGAGCTCTGAGTTCAACCATTAACACAGCACTGTCACATTCACCACTAAATCATGTCCCCAGGTGTCACATCCACATGCTTTTTGAACACTTCCAGGGATGGTGTTTCCATCACTTCCCTGAGCTCCTTGCACACCATATTCCACACCACAGAGAAGGTCTGCCAACAAAGAGCCAGTTCTGAGAAGTAAAGACAGAGAAATAGGAAGGAAGAGAGACGCATATGAAGAAAAGAGGAAAAGAATCATAGAATCATAGAATCAGCTGGGTTGGAGAGGACCTCAGAAATCATCAGCTCCAACCCTTGATCCACTCCCGTCATGGTTACTAGACCATGGCACTAAGTGCCACATCCAGTCTCATCTTAAAAATCTCCAGGGACGCTGAATCCACCACCTCCCTGGGAAGACCATTCCCATGTCTGATTACTCTCTCTGTAAAAAATTTCTTCCTAATATCCAACCTAAACCTCCCATGGCAGAGCTTAAGACCATGCCACCTTGTCTTACTGTTAGTTGCCTGGGAGAAGACACCAGTACCCACCTGGTTACAACCTCCTTTCAGGGAGTTGTAGAGAGTGATGAGGTCTCCTCTGAGCCTTCTCTTCTCCGGGTTTAACAACCCCAGCTCCCTCAGTCTCTCCTCAGAGGACTTGTGCTCCAGTCCCTTCACCAGCCTTGTTGCTCTTCTCTTAACCTGCTCCAGCACCTCAATATCCTTCCTGAACTGAGGGGCCCAGAACTGGACACAGGACTCAAGGTGTGGCCTCACTAGCACTGAATACAGGGGAAGAATCACTGCCCTGGTCCTGCTGGCCACACTGTTCCTGATCCCGGCCAGGATGCCATTGGCCTTCTTGGCCACCTGGGCACACTGCTGGCTCATGTTCAGCTTCCTGTCAATCCAAACTCCCAGGTCCTTTTCTGCCTGGCTAAGGAAGAGAGGAAGGGACCAGAAAGGAGCCTGAATTTACTGGTATCCCACAGAAAATGATCAAAATACATATTGAAGTGTTAAAAATATTGAAATAGATTACGTTATCCTAAAAAATCTGAAGACCTAAAGAGGAAGTGTTAACACTTCATGCTTCCCCAACTTTCTAGCTCTAGAGAAAATTTTAGTTTCCTACTTAACATTTTGAAAATTGGTGGGAGGTCTCACACTTTTTGAGCTAAAGTTTAACACTTTGGTTTTAGCCTGAATTTATAATAAAACTGCAGTGTAAATGCTCAATTATACAATGCATTGTAGAGCATAAGGTTGAGTGTAAATTACAGTATTTCACAATCACTAATTGACACAGGGAACCCTCCTATTTTTTGCATGACATAAAAATAACCAATTAAAAATGAAAAGACCTTTTAGTACTGTGATCCTGTTAAAGTTCCATCTTCTATTTTTCACTTGTTTTTTTTTCATCTCTATTTTCCTTAACTCAATTTTTTATCTGGAAACACATACTTTCTATTAGGACATATTGCTGCCAAATGTGTTGATCACCTAAGTCATGAAGACAAAAGTATTAAGAAGCCAGGAATTTTAGATTTGGGTTTGCACCTGTTATTTTTGCAGCCAACACTCTACCTGGGACTGATGCTATTATTTTGTCTCTTGAAGTTGGGTTACACTGACACACTTTTAGAGGCTGGAGTAGGAGAAAGCTGGCAGTCTTTATGTCATTCTGATTTCTAAAGCTACAAGATTTCATCTGCATTAAGAAAGTTTTCAGTACATTAGTCAAGAACAAGACAAGCATGGACAGTGTGAATTATAGCTCACAAGGTGGACTTCTAAGAAATCAGATATTGATTTCTCTATGAATATCCTTATCTCTTTAGCTTTGACTGGACATTCACATTTTGAATGGTGAAGGTTGACTGAGATAAATCTCATTCAAAATATTTATCTTCACTAAGCCAAATCCTCAGATATGTATTATCCTGACATAGCACCACTTAACTTCCTTTGTCAAAGACATTTGAAAATCTTTCAGAATTTTAGAAAAAACATTAAATTTTTCTGAATATAGTCCTACTTCCTAAATATTAGACATCTCTGGATAATTATTGACTAACTGAGAGATTAGAAAATTTCAAAACTAGAATTCATCCTGCTCTTTGCAAAGAAAGAAAATCCAGATCCTGGTGCTCATAATCATCATAGGGAATGTGTCATTATCTCAAGAGTTAAAGAAGTCAGCAGAAATAGAGTAACACAGAGTTAAGTGGTAGAAGAGAAAAGCAGAATTTGGATTTTTTAATTTAAAATAGAAACCTCAAAACTGAGATCCTGTGATATTTGAACAACGAAAACTTCACAACAAGTCATGAAGAAGTCAGAGCCAGCACCTCCCAGTAGGAATGCTCCAGTAAAAAATCAATTTGTCCTATTTGCAAGAGTTCACCCTCTCATGGTGCTTAGGAGCTTGCTATTTTTCTCATCCACCAGGAACCCACAGGTAAACTGTTTTGTGTCACCCCTTTTGCAGTGCCAAGTACTCTCGGTGCTGTTTCATAACAAGCAGAACCTGACTAGAATACAAACATGGTATTTTTCGTGCTCTCCATGCAGTGTGGAAAATAACAACATGTTCCCCGAACAGATTGGCAGATAAATGGCACTGGAGCACTCTCTTGGCAATGTGTGTCTCTGTTAGGGCCCGAAACTCTTTGAGCAATTTCAGCTGTCAGGTTGCAGCAGATGAGCCAACAGTTATCCTGCTCAAACCCACAAGCCTGATTAGCACCTGCACTGTCACTCATATCTGCAAGGAGGTAACAAAGCTGTTCAACAGCTGTGTAGGTGAAAGTATACCCTGTGGTGTATCTCAGCATCCTGCTATTTTAGAGAGCAGCACTTAGAGAGCACAGCACAAATCTAATGAACTGCTTAATGCTTCTGTCTGTGGCAATGACTTTCTGTGTCTACGAGAATTTCCAAGGTGTTTCTTCCCCATAGGATCACAAAATCACAGAATATGCTAAGTTGGAAGGGGCCCACAAAGATCATCAAGTCCAACCCTTAACCCTGTACAGGACCATCCCCAAGAGTCACACCATGTGCCTGAGAGTATTATCCAAATGCTTCTTGAACTCTGTCAGGCTTGGTGCTGTGACCACTTCTTTGGGGAGCCTGTTCCAGTGCCCACCCATCCTCTGGGTGAAGGACCTAAACCTCTCTTGACACAACTTCAGGTCTTTCTCTCAGGTCCTGTCACTGTCACCACAGAGAATAGATCAGTGTCTACACCTCCTCTTTCCCTCACAAGGAAGTTGTAGACTGCAATGAGGTCTCCCCTCAGTCTCCTCTTCTCCAGGCTGAACAGACCAAGTGACCTCAGCCACTCCTCATACAGCTTCCCCTCAAGGCCCTTCACCATCTTCATCACCCCCTTTTGGATGCTCTCTAACAGCTTAATATCTTTCTTATATTGTGGTGCCTCAAACTGCACACAATATTCAAGGTGAGGTGGCACCAGTGTAGAGTAGAGAGGGGTGTAAAGACATAGAACAGGTTGTTTACTTATCTCTGAATGGGGTTGAAATGTGACATATACCTGACTTATGAACAGTACATCAGGTAAGACTAACTAGCACACATGCAATGGTGCAACGATATGGCATTTACCTTCTGAAAATAAGAGATTAACATCCGCATGTGGTAATACCATGAACTCTGTAGACACAGGAACTCAACTGCTTACAGTAAAGTATTGTGAAAAGTTAAGGAGTTTCATGGTTACAGCTACACAGAAAATCTGAAAATAAGAAACCTCAGTGGAGAGCTGTCATTGTAGCACCTTCTTTGGGTAATGTTCATCTCTCTTCACTCACTGAAGACAGGATTCAATTCACTTTACTAAGTTAGCTGCTTCAGAAAAATATTTAAGGTTTTGGTAAAATGAAATCTGTGCATAGACTTGAATATAGCCAAAGGAATTACGACATTGTGTATAACCATAAACATCCCAATTAACTATTCTATAACAATTAGGTTGTATTGAGTGGTTTGACATTTTTTCTAATAAAGTTGTTCACATATTTCGTACAGAATTCTAGTCATGAAAATGGTGTACTGACACATTAGTAAAAGAATTTACAAAATGTATTAAAGATTTTTATTCTTTATAAAATATTGGTAAAAGCCCAAATAATACACATACACAAAAATTATTCTCCATGAGATAGTACAATTTTTTGTTTGTTTTATGGGAAGCAAAAACTGCAGAAGGCAAAATAACTATTTTTATTTTAACCAAGTTCCTAACATTAACTCTTACTTGTTTTCTTTTGTGGTGTTTTTAACTCTTCTATTATATTAATTTCTGGAATAGATAACTCATAGTCCCTACATGTCAGAGAGAATTGTTCTTCATGTCACTCTGGAAAACAGAAATAGCCTAGGAAATTTAACTATTTTGTTTATATATATATATATATATGTATATATATATATATATACACACACCGCAATCCTCTTTAATTCAATATGGGATTTACTATCTTTGGGCTCACACTAAGGAACACATAAATGCCTGATCAGAAACTTTGGATCCTAGAAATACTGAATTTAGGAAGAAATTATTGTATGACTTTCAGGTGAATAAGACTGTTCTTGCAAAGAATTATACTTCCAGAGTGGAAATGTTTTTAAGAGAAATCATCTGTGATTTTCTACACTGCAAAGGCATGAGTCTCATTTTCTCTGTAAACTTGTAAGCTGATGTAACTCTGTTACTCTCAAGTCTTCCCTAATTTACTCAATGCTACATCAAATCACTGCATGTTTATTTTATAGCATATTGAAAAACTATGCCAAGGTATTTCTGTTGTAATTTTGACACTATATGGAATAGTTTCAGAAGCAATATGTAAGGTTGTAGTGTTCTAAGAAAATCTCACTAATGGTCTTTCTCATAGTAGTAAATTTAAATTGGCAAAGAATACTAATAGAAATTTGCACATAGCAAATTACATTTTTCCTATTACTTAGTAAATTGCAGAATGTGTCTGAAGCCAGACACAAGCAAAACACACTTTAATTGTCAATTTAAGTGGGATCACTGTGATATTGTTTTTAAAACCCAATGTAGACCCTTCTAATAGGATTCATAACAGCACAGACGTACCTTCTTATTTGAGATGAAACTGCCTGTGAACTGTTCCATTCCAAACAAAAGGTTTTTATTTAAGTTACTTGGTTGCTTGAATGGTAGAAAAATAGGGAAGTCTAGAAAACTTATCTTCTAATGAGTGTTAGGATTTTCTATCTTTATAAACAATGTCTAGAGCAGTCATGTGCACTCTTTCAAACTGTGATTTTGTTCTTCACCATGTCATGCTGATATACAGAAACTACAGCCTTGCCATATCTAGCAGATTTTTATAGAGATTCTCATAAAATCTATTGATGTTACAGAGATTCTTCCATGACATTGTCCATGTAGGCTTTAAATACAGTGCTTTGTAATTAGCACAAGATTCACTAAACTACATATTTGAGAGTATAGATATTTGAGTAATTGTATTTTGAGTATAGAATCACAGAATCATAGACTTCTTTAGTTGCGAGAAGACCTTTAAGATCATCAAGTACAGCTACTAATCTAACACTGCCAAGCCCACCACTAAGCCACGCCCTCAAGTGCCACATCTACATGTCTTTTGAATACCTTCAGAGTTGGTGACTTTACCACTTCCATGGGCAGCCTGTTCCAATGATTAATAACCCTTTCCATGAAGAAATTTTCCCTAATATCTAATCTAAGCCTCCCCTGGTGAAACTTCAGGCCAGTTCCTCTTGCTCTGTTAATCGTTACTTGGGAAAAAAGACCAAACCCCACCTGGCTAAGACCTCCTTTCAGGTAGTTAAAGAGAATAATAAGGTAAACCCCCTGAGCCTCTTCTTGTTCAGGGTAAGCAACCTCAGCTGCCTCAGCCCTCCTCACCAGACTTGTGCTCCAGACCCTTCCCCAGCTCTCTTGCCCTTCTCTGGACACACTCCAGCACCTCGAGGTCTTTCTTGTCATGAAGGTGCCCAAAACTGAGCACAGGATTCAAGGTGTGGCCTCACCAGTGCCAAGCACAGGGGGACAATCACTATCCTGGTCCTGCTGGCTACACTGTTGCTGATAGAGATCTAAATGCCACTGGCTTTCTTGACCTCCTGGACACACTGCTGGCTCATGTTCAGCTGCTGTTGACCAGAACCCCCAGGTCCTTTTCTGCTGGACAGTTTTCCAGCCACTCTTCCCCCAACCTGGAGCACTGCCTGGGGTTGCTGTGACCCAAGAGCAAGACCTGGCTCTTCACCTTGTTGAACCTCATACAATTGGCCTCAGCCCATCAATCCAACCTGTTCAGATCCCTCTGTAGAGCCTTCCCACCATCCAAGCAGATCAACACTCCCACACAGCTTAGTGTCATCTGCAATCATCAGATACTTCTGTGTAAAAAAAAGTATTTGGAAATGAACAATTTTCTGAAACCCAGTCAGTAACAATAACAACAATAACAATAATCAGCAGCAGCAGCTACAAACAGTCAAAGCGATGAACTACAGTGCAACATTCATGTCATGTGGTGTTTCAAAAGAATCATCACAACTTTTTCTTCAACTACACAACAGATCTACATCACCAAATGAAAACAGTCTCTCTCTCAGAAAGGCCTCTTAAGCTCTACTCCCACCACACAGCTCTGTACAAATTTAATAAAGAGTCCTTTGAATTAATTTCACATGAGAATACAGAGTTCAGGTCTCTTACTAGTTCTTAATTAACCTGTTTGATCTCCCGCGTTCTAGATTCTGTCTTAATATGTGAAACACTAAGAGAAGATCTTATGTTGAATAGAGAAGAGAAAAAGAAACAGAAACAAGAGAAAAAGAAACAGAAACAAAGTTCTTCAAAATGATTTTCAGTTACATTAGTGTTCCTCAAAACCAACTCCTTCAGAGTCAGGTTATTTACAGAAATATGTTATAAACAGAATAACAAACACAAAGCTCTCCCAGCATTTCAGACCAAGTTTTTGTGGTTTGTTTTCTTTTTTAATCCTGAAGCCTCTGGAAATGTTTTATTTTTAAAACTCAACATGGAATCAGAGATCTCTAAAGACCTGAGAAAAAGGAAAAGAATAAGAGCTCTACTAATAACTCCAGAGATTTGCTGGTCAGCTTTTTGAAATCAAGCTAGATTGCCAGTCTTGGAGAAATTGGGTGTTGAAGACAACTAGGTAAAAGATTACACACGCATTCAGCAGAGGTTTGAATGACTCTTTGTAGCAGATGTAGCTGTTAGACAATGCCAGCACTCTCCACCTAATCCAAGAGTAACAAACCCCACACCTCTTTCTTAAATTTCTAATCTTCCAAGAGGAATTGCCTAGTTTCAGGTAAGGTGGCAATGTAGACAGAAAACATATCATGCTCTGTTACGTAAGGGCCATAAGCCCTGACCAGGTCAGTACTATACTTATAATTGAAACTTAGAGAGATCTTTCCCTGAAGCAGGAAATATTGGCTTTCTCACAGTTACAGCTATCAGCCCCAATAATTTCAAGATATTCAGTATCTAGTGTCTGTGTCACTGACTTATTATTTTTTAAAAGACTGAGTTTATAGCATTAAAAAGTACACAGAGCAATGAAATTGCTTTTCAGGTTGATTAAACATATCAGCAGAATAAATGTTCATTCCCTGGAGAACTAGTACGAAAAGACTAAGACTAGATGAAAAGAAACAAAGAATTTAATAAACATTATTTCAGGACAGGAGCTAATTTCCTAGAGGGACAAATCCCTTTCATACTATCTGTACATTCCCTTTGTATAGAAGCTATTCATATCATTCGTATAATGTTTTTTTTCTGTAAACCTTCACTGTCATAAAGAAGACCCAGAGAGAGACCTCTGAGTTTTCAAGTTTTTTCTTCTCTCTCTCTTTCTTTCTTCTAATTCGTGTCCAAACACTTGATTTAGTAGTTTTGGAGAAATTTATTAAGAAATTGTTGCGTTTTGAAGGGATGCTAAAAGCAGGTTAAGGATGTTTGCTCTAACAAGATAAAAGGACCCCAAGGTTGGAATTTTGTAGAGAGATTAAGTGGGAAGGTACTTGTCATTTTGCCTATGCTTAGCGCTGACATTTCTCCAAGACAGATGTTTTAAACAGACAAGGGGGGGGGAAGTAGATGTTATCACTGGATGTAATCAGGCTGTAAGTCAAACTGGTAGAATGATGTCACCTCCTGCTTGCAGTTTCTCCAGGAAGCTGTGCCCCAAAATGGCTGAATGTACTGTTGTCCCTACCATTTTGTAACTACATTTGAGGTTGCTAAACTAAACTTAGATACCGGATATAAACTTTGAACGTGGCATGCAAGCTGCAGAGTGTGCAGCACATCACACAGAAGCACAGCATAGAGTATTTCACAAATGCTTCATTGGCTCTCAATTAAAAAGATTCAAACCCAATTCAGCATGCCTCTTTTTATCTCCAAGGCTGAGGTACCAAGAATTCACCCATTCCTTTGTGAGCCATCTAGATAGATGGAAGACAGGGCACAACTTTGAATCAGAAATGGTTTAGTGGTGGAATACACAGAGTGTAACTCCTTATCACAGGAAAACACAGTCAGCCTCAGTCTGACAATCTTTGGAGCAGAACACTCCTCCTCCTCCTCCACTTGAACAAATTATGCCACAATAATGAAGACTAGCTGTGTGACAAGGGAAGGGACATAATGGAGAGTGAGCGGAAAAGCAAATTGAAGAGAGTGACTGAATTGAATAAAAGTACAATATGGTTCCCTTCTGTCAGTCTGTGTAGTTCTTCATTTTGTTGTGGTGGTTTACTAACTTTTTCATGAAGGAGGTCATAAAGAAACTAGACCAGATACACACAGGTTTTCTGAAAACCTTAATTCATAACTGGACAAAAAAATCTCGAATGAGCAAGGATTTTTTCTTTCCTACCCTACAAATGGAAGAGATTTTCCGTTCCTTGCTGATTCTAGGAGATCTTTGTACTGGAGATTACAAAATCTCATATCCTTATTTGCTAGTGAAATAGTAGCTTTTTTCAATGTAAAGATCCAATTAAACAAAGAGATTCTAGTCACTATCTATTTGACTCATAAAGAATTTTAGTTTGCTCAAGATAAGTTTATGATTGTTCAAATATATAGATAAAAATATCTTGCTGTGAATCTTAAGATATTATTGAAACAAAGCAGCAAAGAATAGTAATGCACTGAATATAATTATACTTCTAAATTGCATCTTGAATTATTGATGGAGTATTGACTCACATATCGTATCTCTAATAACAAATTCTTAGCATCTACACTTACAAGTTGATACACTCTACCTATGTATTAACAGAAGAGTAGACAAAACTATAAATTCAATTTTTTTATCACTCTTTTATTAAAATCCATTATTTTGCTATGTACAAGGTCAAACTTAAAGTTATTCAACATTAGTTTTACCAAGTCACAGCACATAGAAAAGTTTATCAGACCATCCTCAACTTTTAAAAAAAAATAGTTTTGGCAATCTATATGAATTAAGAAAAATAATTTGGTTTGGTTTAGACCACAAGCGCAATAAGATTAGTGAAATGAACACAACACTAACCAATGGTGAGGCTTATATTTCTTTATCATAAAAAACACTAAAATGAATAAGAAATGTACCTGTTTTGTTTTGCTATGCTAGCAAGGAACTAAATTTTGTTTAATTTTATTGGTATATAAACAAAACAGAATCAAAATAATTGCCTCATTAACATCTTGTGATCAGATCCTCATCTGAGCTTGCCGGGTTGTCAGCTGGGAATAACAGTAGAAAAGTCAACCATTCACTAAGAACCAAAACCAAAAGCCTTGTAACATTGCAGTGTTAAAATCTGCTTTTTGATTTATGAATTAATAAGATGACTCTGGAGTCAGTGAAGAATAATAAATATGTTCACAACATAAAGTACTGTGCAAATTACTTACTTACAGACACCAAAGCATTCCAATTAATATACAACTATGAAAATGTTTCTGAAGAATGTGCTTTCATATCTCTACCTTTGCAAATATCCATAATTTTTGCATATACATACATACATATATGTGTATATAACTTACTTTATATGTTTACCTTTTTTGAAAACTTTTGTTCTTATTATTGATTTCAATACCTGATTTTATGCTAATTCAATGTGTCAACACACTAGGAGAATTAATATTCTATATGGAAAAATTCTGATGAGACATTTACTTTGGAATTTACCAGTATGTTAACAAACAAATGTGTAACAAACCTTGCTCGATAAGCATGCATTTAGCTTCAGTCAAGAGTTTATCTGAAATCTAGTAGTTGTGTGTAGGTCCTTTCCAGCATACCACTGCAGCTACTGGGTTTCTGACTGCAAGATCAAAAGTGCAATAAGACCATGAAAGTCCTGGGAGCTACAGACTGAAGGAAATATTCGTTTTCTCTGCTTTATAACTTTCCTTCTTTGCATAGCACCAGTGAAACGACGAGTGGCCTTCTGACAACTCCACAAGAGCCTGACCAGTTTTATTTTTCCTTTTTTTCTTGTGGGTTGAAATGAAATTAGTGAGATTCAGGACAAGTCAGCTTGCAGTTGCTGGGCTTTTGAGGTCCACAGCCATGATGTAGTGTATTAGAGCATGAGCAAAGATTATGGGGATTACCTGCCCTTTCAGAAAAGCCACAATTTCTTGTGGCTAATACCAAAATAAAGTAAAACATCGGTTATATGACAGTTTTCAACTTTTCGGTCTACTTGATGAAAAATGGGCTAAAAGATATTTCCAGAGATCAAATGACTTACAGAAGGAAATTAGCCTTCCTAGCTACTGTGAATTCAAGTGGTTTACTGCCTGCATCTCCAGCACTAAACTATACACTGCCGTCCTATTCAATGGGAGAGGTAGACAAAGCACACAGACTAAATATTTTTATACAAATAGCAAAAGCTGTCATCGTCCCCAAGTTCATTTTACATATATGTTGCTTTATTAGGCACAAGCCTAGATCCCTGTTTCTCCTCCAGTTGTAGATTTTCCCTTTGGATCTCTTATCCATAATGTCAGAAAAAGCATCCATCATTGATCCTGAGCTTAACTCAGTTGGTTAGATCATGGTATTAAAAATGCCAGGGTTGTGGGTTTGATCCCTGCATGGGCTATTCACTTAAGAGTTGGACTTGATAATATTTGTGGGTCCCTTAAAACTCAGAATATTCTGTGATCTCAAAAAACGTAAGGTAGGAAAGCCAACTAACGTAACATAAATCTTTGTAAAATATTTCATTCATATAAGTGCATGCACGAACACACACAGGGGGTTTGACCAAACTGTGTGTAATACTTTGCTTCAAGACCTAACAGATGTCTGTATAACTCCTCTTTTCTGATCCTCAGGGCTATCTGAGCACTGTGTTACTCCTTCTGAAGTTAAAGTCCTTTCTTACACTCAGGTTCGCAGTAGTTCTACTTTTCTATAAAAATCCATATAAACAGATAGGGATGATGGCAATAGTATGGGAAAAATACTCGATTGACTTTTTTCAGCAGTTTTAAGTCCTCTGCAGTGTGTTACCATTTAACCTGATGTTATTATAAGAACTGATTTAACCTGGTACCAATTCTGGCTTGTTCAGTAGCAAAGAAATAGGAATTAATTATTCTTACATTTTTATGAGTGTTTCTACCCAAAAGCTGGAATCTATCTCAGTATGCCCTTCAGATAACTATAAAAAGTTGTTCCTTCTTATTTTGAGAGTGAAGTAAATATTTGATAGTAATCTTTGAAACATATAAATTAAAATTGCACTTAGTTTAAAGAAAATAAACCAGTAAAACAATAAAATATTGAGAGCTGTCCAAGACATTTCCAAAGATGGGTGTCTTGCAGTTAAATTTCTCCAGTGACCTTCTACAGTAAAGCTCCATGCTACATAAATTAGACGAAATCACGTGAATATAAAGAGCAATAGTGTGATATATTGTAACTAGAGAAATTATTTGTAAAGGGAGACATCTGGAAAAAAGTCTCCTGCATGTTTTCCTATAAATAATGGAGAAATTTTTCATTGTGAAGACAAATAAAGACTTGCACTCTCAGAGACAGTTCTCGGACCTATGACCTCATTCAAACTCTTCATTTTGTAATAATAAATTGATTTTCAATTGGAAATGAACAGTGTTCATTCACCTACATTTAATCAATGTGACAAAATCATAAAACTGAGAAGGTTCTTCTGGGTTTTAAAGTAAATAATCTGTTTTATAGCTTTTGAGGCTATCCACAGAGACTTATTCCCATAACTACCGTAATTTTACACATATCTCTATAATGTTGGAGTGGGAGAGTTTTCCAAGTTATTCACTACAGTACCGATTTGTGTCGCTTTTCACTGCTTTCACTGTGGCTTCTATATTTTAGAAGTTAAATTCTTGACAACAGAATTAAATGAAAAGGAAGAGCTTCAAAAATCCTGGATTGGAGAAACGGATTCCAATATATTTATTGCTGACTACTGAAATCAAGTGAATTTGAACCCCATACCCAAAAATAAAAAGTTATATCCTTCCTGAGCTATTATTCTGATAGGGAATGTGTGGGGGGAAATAATTCTTTTACAAATACTTTTTATTTTGTTGTTGGCTTCTCTATCAAGAGGAGGCTGATATTTTGTTAGGATTGTAAATATCATGGCAGAGTCCTTTAAAAGAAAGTCCATTCCTCTGGATCTGGGCACAAATAATTATTCTTCCGGGCATAGAAAAATGAATAATCCAAAATGCTCCATGTAATTCTAAACCAGAAAAGAAAATTAAATCTTGTCTATAGAAAAAAATAACAGGAGTCATCAGAGTTAGAAGTTAATAAAACAGAGAAGTTCAACAAAACACTACTTAATTATTTTTATTTGTATCAAATTAATTGACTGGTTACCCCTAGTTATCTCAGTTTAAAATTTGATAAGATACAAAGACAAGGCAGTTTCTGCCTTGATGTTGCTAGTCTGGGTCAGTTTCGCACCTTCCATGTAGATTTAATTTTAGTGAGCAAAAATTGCTTCTGTCCCCAAAAACATTCTGCAGCGTAATATGTATTTCAAGACAAAAATAATTTTACCTAAAAAATCACCCACCTAGTTTGCAGATGGAGAAAGGCGCAGAAGATTATTACTGCTGAGACTGTGGCTATTTCTCTACATGGACAGATATGAACCTAGAAAGCAGCTGCTGGATGGCCTTGGTTTTATGCAAATACCCCCAGTGATAGCGGATTGTGCAGCAGATCCTTGGCCAAGGCACAAAGATGTACTGCAGATGCCCTGCTCTTCTATCATGCTGACATCTTAAGCACCAAGCAGAGAAAAAGAGAATGTGGCTGGTAAACAAATGACTTTTTCACTTATTATCTGGAGGGGGAAAAAAAAGTGATAGATGAGAGAAAGAAATATTCAGTAGAATTCTGGGGCAAGCTGTGGCTGCCGTGCAAGGCTTGGCTGATGTTGACTGAGATATGAAGCAAGAGTGTACTTCTTAGCCTGCTGTCATTTCCCTCATGCTGTTTTTAGTTTAAATACAATACTGAGGAAAGAGGGGAACAGAGTATCGAGTACAACCTGAGTCCTGACTTGCCAAGAGGATAATGATACCCTTTTCTGAGGATTAGTTCTGGTTAAGGGAATGATAAGATTTGGTGATTAGTGCTCACTGCTCTGCTTGGAGGGTGTTTCAGGGTGCTCTCAATGCCAGGGATGGCTGTGGTATCTCAGAGGGTAGTTGAGTATGTTTAAAGTTCATCAAACTGGGCACAAGAGGAGTGTTAGCACTACATCTATCTGAACACACAAAAATACCCCTTATAAGCCCAAGCAGATTGTCTGTTCAGAAACAGGCTGTGGGCACTCAGAAGCACCTTCAATCAATGCTTTTCCTTCAGGCCCTCATTTATTTTCCAGTATGCACATCCAAATGCTGTTATTTCACACACACCATCTCTGCTCTTAAATTGTTGATTCTTTCAGGCAGAGATTTATATTCATACATCAGAGCTGTGTCAGCCCTTGTGTGCTGTCCCTAAGATGGCTTTGAAACATGTATGTGTGCTCTTAATCTCCGAAAAAGAAAAATATTCTTTACAAAGTTCTCAAGCTCTCTAAGAGAGCAGTACTTTCAAGCACTACTAAAGTTCACATGGACGTGGCCGAGCCACGTGAACCACTTCATTGCTTTGTGCGTTATGCAAAAGGACCAAATTACATCAGCAAAAGATATCCCCCAAAAGCTTAATTCAGGTAAATGTTGCTTATGGGGTAGGGGATTGCTCCTGCCTCAGCCCTCCATGTGATGGCTCCACTGTGTTATGAAACAACACCCAATACAAGATATTTACTGGCACTTATGCAGGAAGAACTGCTGTCCTTGTAATCAAAGAAGCTTACTAAGTTCAAACACCCATTTATCGTGCCATTAACTTCGTACCCAATTTCATAAAGACAAAAACAGCCTTGTGAGTGGAACTCACTGCTGAATTAAAGCTCAGATGGTTGTCCATTGTTCCTTTGCTACAGTACACAGGTTCCTGGTGACATTCAGCTAATGAATTTTCCTGATGATTACCACATTCTATGTGGTCACTGTAATGGAAACATATTAGCTCCTGTTACAAGTGAGGTGGATGTGTCATTACTACAAGTGAACTGGTTTTGACTTTTTTTTCCTTCCCCTCCTCCTCTTTCTCCTCCTTCTCTCCCTTTACCTCCTCCTCCTCCTTTTTCTTTCACAAAGTCAGAGCAAAGCAAAGCTTAGAAAAATATCATCAAAATTCAACAACGTGCTGAAAAGAAAATACTGCTCTGCTGAGCAATAAAATGTATTTAGATACAGCTTTTTCATTAACTGTTGAATTAGAAGGAAAGTGAAATGCAGAAGGGGTATAAACTAGCTCCTATTGGAGTTTTTACATTTATCTTCATTATAATTGTAATTACACACAGTATGATCCAGGAGTGAAAAAAATATAATAAAAAAGACCATGTAGACATTGTAGATGTATTTCTCTGAGAGCAGATCTTATAATTAACTGTGAATATTCTTTTCTTTTGCCCATTTTCATTATAGTTCACGTTCTGAGAGTGCTCTACTGTTGCTTAAGCTGCACTGACACCTTGTGGCATTGAAATAGAAGGATCCTAAAAATAAAATATTAAACCTTCATAGGATATGAGTTGCCTTGTTTGCCTTCAGACAAATGTTACTCTCTTTAACTCTGGAGATGGTTAGTGTTGACTTGTTTGCTTGCAATCAGAGCTGGAGTCAGTCTGACAAAATCTACCTAAAATTTTGAGATGTCATGACAGAAACATAAAATGGTTTGATTTGGAAGGGACATTAAAGGTCACCTAGAGTAACATTTTGTCCTATAAAACTGAATGTATGTGAAGTCTGTTGGCTAAAAAGCCCATGTGTGCAAACACGGACATTCAGACCCTCTCTTGCACATATGCACCAAGACACAATACCATTAATTTCCAAGTTGGTGTTTTATCACCTTGGCAACAGCAAATCATTCAGAAAAACTTCAGGTCTTTTCATCCCTGAAAATGAAGACAAGATACAGGCAGAAATCACCAGTTGAATAGAGATCTCCTAGTGGAAATCCATGGACAGAATAGAAAATTCAGCAGCAAATTAGGCTCCAGTTAACTCCAAAGAAATATATTTTTCATCTTATCAAAGGGAAAGGAAATAGTTTGTGATGATCCATTGGAGGCAAAGCAAAAGCAAGCTACTAATATGTATAAAAAAGATTTCAAGGGGAGGTAGCTGCAGTGCTTTCTTTGTCTGTCATTGTATTATTCCCCCACTGAATGCTCCTAAATCCTGTGAGTATTACCAGAGGTTTTATGCTCATACCAAAGGAAACCACATCTCCCTAGGAAATCACAAGAAAATAGGCATACACTTAAACTCTGCAGATGAAGCAGAATTTCCATCACATTGCTGTTTGTGATATCCACTGCTGCTGCAGCACCTAAAACCTCTTATAATGCTTTATTTAGCTGCACAAGAACCTGTAAAGAAATATTATTATATTTATTTTACAGAACTGAATCAGAGGAAAATTAAGTAGGTTGTCTAACAGGAGAGAAAAAGGATGTGAAGTGAGGAATTTAAATGAAAGCATCAAATAAAAGTGAAGCAGACAGTCTCTGAATTAGCTGGCACACTGGTGTCCAGTTCATTTGTTTCATCCCATTTTTTCTTCATATAAGCTGTCTAATCATAGAATCATAGAATCACCTGGGTTGGAAAAGACCTCTGAGATCATCAGCTCCAACCCTTGATCCAACACTGCTGTGGTTACTAGACCATGGCACTAAGTACCACATCCAGTCTCATCTTAAAAATCTCCAGGGAACTGAATCCACCGCTTCCCTGGGAAGACCATTCCCATGTCTGATTACTCTCTCTATAAAAAATTTCTTCCTAATATCCAACCTAAACCTCCCATGGCAGAGCTTAAGACTGTGCCACCTTGTCCTACTGCTGGTTGCCTTGGAGAAGAAACCAACCCCCACCCGCCCACAACCTCCTTTCAGGTAGTTGTAGAGAGTGATGAGGTCTCCTCTGAGCCTTCTCAGCTCCCTCAGTCTCTCTTCACAGGACTTGTGCTCCAGTCCCTTCACCAGCCTTGTTGCTCTTCTCTTAACCTGCTCCAGCACCTCAATATCCTTCCTGAACTGAGGGGCCCAGAACTGGACACAGGACTCAAGGTGTGGCCTCACTAGCACTGAATACAGGGGAAGAATCACTGCCCTGGTCCTGCTGGCCACACTGTTCCTGATCCCGGCCAGGATGCCATTGGCCTTCTTGGCCACCTGGGCACACTGCTGGCTCATGTTCAGCTTCCTGTCAATCCAAACTCCCAGGTCCTTTTCTGCCTGGCTAAGGAAGAGAGGAAGGGACCAGAAAGGAGCCTGAATTTACTGGTATCCCACAGAAAATGGTCGAAATACATATTGAAGTGTTAAAAATATTGAAAAAATATTGGGTAATATTTCAACAATGAAATAAAAAAGTCATAATCTTTGTATATTGCTGTGTTGATTTACAGAAGTCTGACACTCCAAGAATCTTCTTGCAAGACACTATTATATTACGTCTTGATTTCTCCTCTGATATTTTAATTCCTTTCTGCCATTAAATGTTATTTTGCTCTATTTTTTTTTTTTACTTCCAATATCTTCCACTTAAGCAGCTAATAATTAGGAACAATGAGATAAAGCTGCACTATACCATCTGTTTTACCACATTTAACTATGGTAAAATACAAATTTAAGGTAATAACCAAAAAAACATTAGTACTTTGACCACCCTCATTTATTTAAATGTTTGCCTTGACAAATGTAAAGTCCATCATGTGTGAGAGTTTAAAACCCACCATTCTGCAATATTAGCATTTGGGGATTGACTTGTGCCCTGGCAGCAAAGTGCAGCAGCATGCTGTAGGAGCGGCTGGATGGACAACACCAGCCACCTGGATGATAAAAGAAGAAAAAGAATATACTAAAGCAAAAATATTGTGGTCCTGAGCAAGCCAGAGCTAAGATTAGTGTGTGTGTGAAAAGAATCACAAGGTCAAGCTGGAAAGCCGCTTGAGGCATGATTGTTCTCTGTAGCTGGAAGCCGTCACATGGGTGGGTGTGGTATGTGGGGAGATAAGGAAATATCTGGCTGGCTGGAGAGCTCTGACCCGGTGTAGGTAGAGAGTCTCTATATAGGTATGGAGTAAAAATGTTACAAGAGAGTTCTTCCTGGACAAAAGTCTGTCCCACTTGAATTCATTCACTGCAAGCGGTGCGGAGTGAGGGACCTTTGCCACAGCATCCTGGGCTTCAAGACAGGAGAAGGTCCAGAAGACCCAGGGAAGGAATTATCCCCCTATAATTCATACTTGTGACACCACATGAAGACAACGCACACACTTTTCAGCACTCTAGTGAAGGAATAACACCAAAAAATTAGAGTGAGTTCATTCAAGGACCGCCAAAATTATGGGGTTGGGGTACTTGCGTTCATGTGGAGATACCATAGGAGGTGGGCTTGTTTAGCCTGGGGAAGGGAGGGCTTTTGAGGGCACCTTAAAACAACACCTCTTAAAGTGTTCTAGAAAAGCCAAAATATTGAAAAGAATCACTGATGATATGGGTAATTTTCAGCAAAGTAACTACACATTACCAGCACAAATTTTGTTGCAAATAACAAGTTTTCAAATAGGTGGGTTTCTCCAGAACATAATGCCTTCTTATGGTCACTTAAATTACTGATAAGTTTAGGAAGCGTAAGGTGATAAAGGAGGTTTGGCACTGATTTTTTCATTAATGACATGTTTCCATAAATTATGTATTCCAATAACCATCCTAAGGAATTATAAAAATCAGAGAAAATTCATTCATTTTGCACCTCACCTATCTCTTTTTTGCAGAAATACAGATTTAATCAGACTATAAAAGCACAGTTGGTAAACTAAGTTCAAAGTTATTCATGCAGAAGAGATTTCAAGGGACAATGATTTATTTATAGTTAGAGATTTTTAATTATACCCCTTTTGCAAGAAAAGAGATGCCAAAAACCCAGAAGGAAGCTTGATTTTGCATTACAAAGCAACCCTAACCAACATACTAAAGTTCAGTTTGGGTCTTGGAAGCCTGCATTCTTCAATGTGTTTGATGTAGGTCCTTGGGAAAGTGAAAATCTGTGTTGAGGGGAAGCCTCATCTATTTTAGACTACTATGGAGATCTGAAATCAGTGGGATATTTTTTTAATCCTTCTTTTTTTCACACTGAGTAAATTTTTTACATATTTCTGAGTTTCACTACAAACAGTTTTGGAATGTACTTATTTCACGTTACATTGGGTAATTAGTAGAGATACCACTGCTCTGCGCAGACCGACTTCTCTTTTGTACTAATTCAACATAATCCTTTATTTGCACCACTGCCTCTCACAGCAAGTCAGCTCCTAAGAGTTATTTAAAGTACCTGTGGTTCAGCATGCCCATGAATCCACCATAATATGACATCCTATTTCAAAGTAAGAGTTAAAATCAGGTTATTAAATACACAATATGATGTGATATATTTGCCATGTACCTTTACTCAATTTTAACAACATTAATGGCATGAATGTTTCTGTTTGTTACTACGAAAGAACTTTAAGTGCTATAATAAGGATGTATTTAGAAATGTAATGAAGGTCAGTATAAGGTCATAACAAACTGAAGGCATACACATTTTGCTTTTAATTTACTATAATTAATATATTTCAGGTTTACAGTTAAAACAGCAGGGGAAACTAATTATTTATGTAAAAATTTTTGTGTTGGGAACACAAATATTAGTGACTTTTAGAAATGTAGTTTTAATATTTTTGCACTTTTTCCCAAGCATTGATTTTGTTTTCATTCCATTCAATCAAAAACTGCTTTACTTCAAAAAGAAGACCACAGGCATTGGCACTTGTGTTTTAGTTACTGCTTCAAAAACAAAGATTCGAACTTAGAGGGATCTGATATCCTGAAGAAACATTTTAAACAGTTACAGCAGTGTGTCCATGAGGAGACTATATAGAAAAAACTTTTCCAAAATTTTTCATTTTAACAGTTTGCCACAGTCCAGCTTGATGCACCACTGCCAATTGTTTCTATGAAAGTGTCCTTCAGCATATTTGAATAAAAGTTTTTTAATGACTGAGAAAATTTAAATTTGAGAAGATAGTGATTCAAAAGCAAAAGTGGTCACAAAAGATATTCAGAAAAATGTAGATGTTTACTGTAGTGATTCTCAAAATTTGTCTAATCATAATGGACACGTCACTTCCATCAGATTCAAAGACAACTTCTTTGAAGTTGAGAGGAATTTGAACTTGGTTAAAATAGACTATTTTTGCAGGCATGCATGTTTCATGTCTATTGAGATGTCTTACAGACAGAAGTGCAATTTCATCTGCTTGTTTGTCCATAAAAAAGGATATTTTCCTTTGACAGTAGTTACTAAAATTAGTGTTCTGTATTAGAAAATGTTTTAAGAGACACTACAAAAAACCAGAACCTTTACAGTGACTTTACATAGCATCAATTTTTTGTTTATTTCATCTTATCTTTTGCAAATATAAAATGCAATGGATAGGTAGGTTGTTTTGAGACTGGCTGATAGTACAGAATCTTTTGGCTGCTGAGGATTTTGGAAGGATTTTTTCTTTGTTTTGGATTTTTGGTGGGTCTTGGTTGTTAATGGGGTTTTTTTTGAGATATTAGAATGGTTTCTCAAAATATTAGTCTACAACAATCAGCCATGCAATTTCACAGGTAACAGCAGTAGCACCAGCCAAGCAAGAATCCAATTTGTAAAAACCTTCACTTTATCAGACCACCTTAGAAGGATGCTCTGTGTAGTAACCACACAAGCCATTTATAATAAATGACCCTAAGGGAAAAGTGATTAATCATATTTCAGTTGTTAGTCTAGCAAGGTGAAACACATTCCAGTGGAAGAAGATTGCCTTACTGATACATATTTAGAGGCATGAATTCAGGGGCCAAAGTAAATGGGCAAAAAATCTAGAGGTATGCAACTTATTTCAAGAAAATACTTTGTTAAAGGAAGGCTGTGGAGGCTTCTTTTTAACACACAGTCAGATGAACACTGGAAAAGAGTTATCTCTTCTGTCCATACATGGACTGGTTATATGGTTGGTTGATATATACAACAAGCATAGGATCACGTTAAACAGATGACACATGAAACACTTCCTTTTTTTTTGTTCTGCTTCCCAAAGGAGGAAACAATTGACACACAAGGTATGCCATGGCATTTTGCACAGTATGCTTTACATTTAGCTGTAACATTACATACTACTGTTTTCTTGAAATGGGATGCAATAAAACAGCCTTGGTCTCAAAGGTCTCCCCACCAAAATTACTTAGGTTTCTGGTTGTTTCTGACTTCTTACAGAAATTTGGTGGTCAAAGTCAACTCAGATATCAGCAGATGCTGCAAAGGGCATTAATCTTTCCCAGAAGCCTTCTGCAGTGGTTCATCACCACTCATCTTGTACAATGGAAGCACAACGAAACACAAACCAACTTGTGTATTTAAGTAATTAGTGAGGCATATACTATGTATCTGCAATCAGGCCTAAATATCCAGTGGCATATAGCCACTGGAACTGTTCAGAACCAGATCTGACCACCATGACAGACAACCCATTCTATCAGCTTCACTGGGCACTGGGTTACCACCTGGTATTTCTGGCAGTCATATAACACTTTTTTTTTTTAATATAAAGGAAGTGGTTGAGAGAAAAGAGTATTGATTTTGTTTCTAATCTAGCATAAGCACACTGAACGACTAGGTAATATTCATGGGCACTAATACTTCATGATAATTTAAGTGTTATAGCAAACGGGTTTAATCTTCTGTTGAGATGAGTCTCTGCCAAAGTCCCCATGAGCTTCTAAGAGAAGTCACATGCTGATTGTCCCCTGCAAGGGCTATGGAGTATCATTAAAGATGCTTGACTGTATTAGATAATATATTGAATATCAGCCAGTTATCATAGCCAGCTATAATACAGATTTTTAAGTTTCCCACAAACATTTTTTAACAATGTGTTTGTCTAGTCTTTTTAACAAATGAACAGTTTATAAACTTTTATCAAAAAGATCTTCCCAGTCTCTGTTTCCTTACAATCAACCATTTCTGCCCTGAAGTCCTGTATACTGAGATACTGTATTTTGCTATTGTCTGTTACATAACTCCATCTACATTCCCAACTCACTGAAACATATTTGTTATTTACAGCTTATGCTTGTCTTTATGCATTATGATATTGTTATTGTAATTATTAATCCTTTTACCATGTAACAGTAACAATTGATAAATTAGTTCTGTTACCAGTCTGTAATTTTTACTCCCTAAAGTGATGCTTTTTACTTCTGATAAAATCTTGCATTAAATTTTCTTCCTGTAAGACCCTTTAAATCATTAATTTGACTGAAGAGTGTTGCAAATGACCAGTGTAAGAATTTTTCTGTTTTAATCCCAGTCATCAACCCCTTATGTGTAGGGCAGCTTTTCTCTTTTCAGTGTGAGTCTGTTTAAAGGATTACAAATACACAGGATGAGGACTGACCAAATTTTTTTTTCTTTTTGCATTGAAGTACTTCTGAATGTACGCTGAGATAATGTTCTAAATTTCTAGCTTTGTAATTTCAGTGAAAGGGACAGATTGGTTTCAAACAAAGACATTAACAAGAGGATTTTAAGGTACTACTTACATTATTTTAGTCAGCAAAACTAAAAAAAAAATAAAAATGTTACAAATAATACACATTGAAAGTTATTGGAAATAGAATTAAGAAAAGGCTAAGAGACATCAAAACAGCCATTTAAACATCAAATTCAAACTTCTTGCCTTTGCTTTCAAGGTCTTGCAAGGTTGAAGGTTGAAAGGTGACCTGATCACTTTGTTGAAGTACATTAATAATAATAATAATAATAATAATAATAATAATAATAATAATAATAATAATAATAATAGCTATTTAGGTGAAGTTCTGCTTGAAAAATATGTAACAAACACATTCCTGAAAGTAGAAGCTGGAACTTAGAATTTTAGGTATTTTACCTCCATAAAGCAAAGTTTTGGGGAATGAGAGAATTAAAATATTTAATATCTAACCAAGTTAACTTGAGATGGCTCTATGAGATGAGAGATGGAAGATCTCACTCTTAGATATTAAGACTTTTTTTTTTTTTTGAAGAAAGGGTTATAAAGCATTGCAACAGATTGCCATGGGAAGTGGTGGAATCACCATTCCTGTAGTTGTTCAAAAAATGTGTAGAGATGGCAATTGAGGAAATGGTTTAATGCTGAAGGTGGTGGTACTAGTTTGAGAGTTGGACTTGGTGATCTTTAAAGTCTTTTCCAACCTTACTGATTCTATGATTCTATTTTTTTCTACAAAAAGGCAAATGCTGCACCCAACCTCAACAGAAGTTGAAAAGACAACACAAGGAACCACAAACTAGTCAACCTCACCCCAGTTCCTGGAAAAGCCATAGAGGTGACTCTTTCTGGAATATATTTCAGTTTACGTGAAGGAGGAGGTGATCAGGAGCAATCAGCATAGATTTGTCAAGGACAACTCAGAGTTGATCCAATGATTGCCTTCTATGACAAAAATGGCTGGATCTCTGGCTGAGGAGAAAGCCCTAGCTGTCATCTACTTTGTCTTCAACAAGGCTTTTGGTCCTGTCTCCCTTCTTGGAGACTTCCAAGATTCTTTCTAAGCAACTTAGTTTGAATTCAGATTTAATCAACCTTTGAAGAGAAGATTGTACTAGAGACCTCCTGAGCTCCCTTACAGCCTGGAGGACTTCTGTGATCTTCAGTAGGATCTTGTTCCACAAGAGCACTGGGATCTAACACGGTCTGAATCACTCTTTTTCAATGCCTGTGAAGGCAGTCACTACACTCTTAATTTAAGGGAGCTCAATGTAGGCCCTAAAATTAGAGAGGATTTACCCAGGCAAATTGAGGTAATGTGGTTACCTCTGTTTGGAGTCCCTAGAAATGGATTAGAGTATGGCATGCTTTTCTCCAGAGACTAGTAAATTTTCTATAGTTTATGAGGGATTTTATGTCACTAGACAATGATGAGTGCTCGTTCTGGACTTTGCAAAAGGGAAGACTTAAAAATAAGTCACTGGGAAAGAAAAAATCTCTTTTGCAGATTTATTTCCATATTAGAAGTACAACACTATGTACCAAACAATTTTAAACACAGATAAAATATAAACGATTATTACTGGGATTATATTTGTGGCTCTTTTAAACAGACATGAAAGAAGTTATGGAGAGAACACTATAAAAAAACCCCCACAGATCTTACCATCAAAATGGCTTGTGAGGCTATAATTTCAATTTAGCTTTGTTCTTTCATAACACAGGACAATTACAGCAGATTAGGATTTGTCGTCACAAACACTGTGAGCTGCACCACAATTACCTTGTTACATGAGCATCACAAGTCTTGTTGGTGCCTTAGACAACATCCCTCTTGCAGTGTTACTGTGCCTTATCATAAATGATACTCGTTAACAGTGCATGCATAATGGTGACTTTATTTAAAACCTTATTGTGTGGAAGCCTACCTTCTGCTGGATATCCAAAGTCCATCCATATTAAACAGTTTATTTTTTCAGTTTGTGATTGTTCGTAACTCTGTTGCCTGTTTTACAACTTCTTCCCCAATGTATTAGAGGCATAAGTCATTAAAGAGTCCTGGTTGTGCAACTGAAAGTGAAACAGCATGAAAGGCAGCAGTAGCTGGGATTAGGACTCAGGAGTTTTGAGCATGTTCTAGTCTTTATCCTATTAATATCAGGCCAGTCATTTTGTCTTTATGTTCCCTCTGGTCCTCTCCTCTGGAGAATTTGTTACTCAATGAGATACTAAGACCCTAAATTCAAGTAGGATTTCTGTAATACAATGTTCTATACTCCAAATTTAGGTTTTCTAAACAACCTGCTGAGGGACAAAAAACCACAATAGACAAACAGTCATACAAAAAACAACTTCTCACCCCAAAAAACACCCCAAGAAACAAGCAAGATTTCCAAGTATAGGAATTTATTTCTTGCAAAGGGTTGTCCTATCTTGGCAATTTAGATAAACTTGGCAATTTGATCAACTTCAGAAGAGATTGGACAAAAACTGTATAGCTTCTCTGGACCATAATATACATGTTACGTTCTGAATATAGAACTTCAGCTTGATTTTTAATGTCCTCTGAATTGTCTTCCCAGTATAATGTTACATTCCCATTTCAAATTAAATATATGTGTAGCAAACAGGAGAGTTTATTTATCTGCTTCATAGAATATTACTGGACTATATCCTAAGTCTATAAATATTATTTATAATTACCTTTTAAGTTATTTACAGGAAAGAAGACATTTTTAAAACACACAGGGCACTCAACTTTTTTCAAATGAGAATAAATTTTGGACAAATCTCAATCACACAGACTGATATTCAGCAGAGAAATTTTCTGATTTCACAATATTTAGGGGGACCAGAGTTGTCTTTCAAAATCCCAGATTTTTCAGATTAGCTAGAAAAGCAGAAAATATGGTGATTAGGGACACGGACTTCACATGATGGTGCAAGTAAAGATTAAGTATTTCAGTAGGCTTTTTATACCTTTTACACAATAGGCTGCAATTGTTCATTTAAGTCATGAGTCCTTGCTGCTATCTACAATATTATAATATTTTTACCTATTAGCAACATTAGTTCCTTTCATCCTTTGTTCATGTTCCTCTTTCTGCCCTAGGGAACTGCTCCTCCTTACTTTTCCCATGGCTTCCTTCCCATCAGGGTAACAATGTCCATTTCTTGGTGTTTTCCCGTATTAGAAATCCCTACACTTTACAAAGGCAGAGAAAACACAATTTAGATTTCAGGAGCATTTACCTCAAATGTCATACTCATTACCTACCATGTCAAACTGAGGTGCAAAGGACCCATCTTGGGCCCTTTATGATTACTTCAGTCCTAGCAAGCTGGGACAGAGACACTATCTCAGAGAACTCTGCCCCAAAAATTACCATGAAGTTTTAGTAGACCATCATATTATCCAAATGGGTTTTGCATCTACAACTGTCCTTGCTTCTTTAAAATTAGTGTAATAAGTACACCACATGAAATTCATATTGTATCTTTTACTAAATATATTATTTCAGTTTGCACCGTAAGTACTTTTTCATATATATTGATCGATAGACTTGTTTGCTATCGCTTGTCATGAGTAAGACAGCATTTGTCAGCTAGACTTTTAGATCAGACACTGCTAACAACTACTCTTCTTTTTACTAGTGTTTGTGGATGTAACAAAGAAGCAGCAGGATATAAAATCTATTTCCTCTGCTAACATGGATTTACAAATACACACACAGCACTGAACCTGTCTCTCTTGAGTTGCTACTGATTTATAATGTTATTTTCCTTCTTGAATTTACTGTGTAGAATAGACAACTGCTTTATAAAGTCTTCTTGAGTATCAGAAAGTTGTGTGTCATAATATTGACTTGATACTTCTTCAATGTTGCTTTTTTATCAGGTTGAAATAATATGTTTGACTAGCATTCCTAATCTAGTTTTGATCACCCACGACTCCTGTTCACAGGTGCTTGCAGATGTATCAGAAAATCACCTCATTCCATTTATAAATAGAATGTCTGCATATATATCTTACTTTAAGAAATAGCACTTTTTCCTGGCAAAAGCACTTCAAAGTTGTTTGTGATAACTATTGTAATATCTAGGTTATAGAGAATGAGAGTAGAATCCACTGTGTTTATAAAGAAGGGTGGAGTCAGAATCCACCTAGAGGTGTACAGTGAAAGAGGAAAGGGCAATGTTGACAAGCTTAACCACAGAAATTTTAACTAACTATAAGGAAAAAAATAGTGCAGAATGAGAATGATGAAACACTGTAAAAGGTTTCCCAGGTCAGAGTAGTGTCTCCATCCCCGAAGATATGCAGAGCTCACCTAAACAAGATATTGAGCAACCAAACATGTCCTTGAAGATCATTTGACCTGAGTACAGTTTTGGAACACATGACCTCCAGAAGTTCCTTTCCACCTAAATTTTTTTTAATTGGCCACCCCAGTTTCTGTTTACTTGTTTGGGAATTAATTATCCTAAAGTTTTATTATTTTGAATTTTTAGAAATAAAACTGCTTAGTGCTTTCACTCTAGTGACAAAAACCTAAATGATAGGTTTTGGTGAGAGATGGTGATATTGGTGAGAGATGGAAATGTGCTTTAGTGGATAAAATAAGCTAAAATCAAACAGAAAACTGGACTTGGATGATCCAAGGTTAATATTGGAATACTCAAACTCAACATAGTCAGAAAAGTAATTCCCTCTGTTTCTGAAAAATATCACAGAAGGCTATAAAACTCCCGTCTCCCAGTAAAAACAGCTGCAAATTGTAGTGTTTTCTCGATATGCAAATATTTCTATTACTTTAAGCTATCAGTGGTGTTCTAAAAACTTTCATTTTCCTCTTTTCAGCTTACATGGGGTGAATTGCTACAGTATGATAATAAAAATTACTTTGCAGAAGTTAAGCCATTTGAAGAAAACACAATCACTGACTCTTTACACAAAATGAGGAAACTAATATAATTCTTGAAAGTCAATCCATTTTGAGATAATGCACAAGTTTCTCTTCCAACATGGACTTACAAATACCTAAAGACGTGCAAAGTTGATAACGTTCAAACAGAAACTGAGAAATGGAAAGTGTTTATGAATATACTGATGTGCTTAAAAACATGATCATCACATCATGTTTAGGAGCAGTTCTAATAGCAAGAAGTATTCAGAGTCATGCTATTTATCTGACTGTCAGTGACGAGGGAGAGACAACTCTGGTAAACAATTCACATCAGTAGTAAAATGAATTACCCTCTGGAGATGGTTCTCTACTAAGCTAAGTAGCTAAAACTGGCTAAGAGCTTACTGCTCACTTAGGGTTTCTATCTTAGTTGAAATGAATCCAGGCTCAACTTGTTATATGAAATAGCCTTTTTCTGCTTCAAGAAATGAAATGAGCAGTAGCATAAAGAAACTCAACAAATATTAATGGGATAAAAGCTGAAATGGTTACCTGATTATGCAAAAATTATTGGCAGAGACCTAGAACATTATTTAACAAAATTACACCATTAAAACCATTTGAGTAGAGCTACAACAGAAACGTTTGACACAGCAAGGGCTAAAACCAGGATCTGATCCTTTGTCTAAGTCCATACCTATGGGTACATCTCCAGCAGTTAATGCAGTGGATCAAGGGCCGTTCTCCACTGCTGAGACTAAACCCCACAGCACATTTCTCCATGCAGTTGAATTATTTTCCATACTAAAATAGGATAATTTCTATTATTCTGCTAGATTAGAGCAGCCTGTGGTTTGTGATATTCTTCAGACCATGGTGGACATTTGTTGAGAGAACACAATGCATGACAAAACATATGACACATAGGCCCTTTCTAGGTCCTTTCTAGCTTAGTAACACAAATGGATCATAAAATTGAGTTTGACAGGGAGAGGTTGTCTATTGGGATGATGTTCTGCCACAGATTTTTCTAAATTATGCTGGATAAAAACTGTTAAGGGACACGAGCTATGGTATCTAGTTTTGGACACCTCCTTCATCAGATCCTAAATGTCGTTCAACAAGATTAAGGCTTAGTGTCCTTACATAAACATCACTTCCTCAAAGGAACTTTCTTATTCTGCTTCTTATTTTGGCAATATTTTCTGTTCCTTCCTAGAAAAATTTGTAAGGTTTTTTTCCAGTGGACTAGCTTCCTAATATAAAGGTACTGCACCTGCACTAGGATCTAGTACCTACAAAGTGAAGGTGAACACAGTGCAGTCTGGAGAGGCGGAGGGCAAGCCAATAACACTATAGTATTCACTGCTTGATTTGATTTCTGGTCAGTGGTGTGATTTCCCCAAAATGAACTGTGACATTTCCTACAGCTGCTTCCTCAGCATAGAAAATAGGATTCTGCTAACCTGGGACTGCCACAAGAGAAAATGCTTACCTGCTTTAGCTCTGTACATAAAGTAAGAAAAAAAATTCAAATCAGCTATGTGATTCAGTTCAATCATAATGATTACCTTTTAGAAAAACAGAAAGACTACACATTTAAAAATATGTAGTGAGGACCCATTCTTGTTATTATTCAGTAATTTCATATAAACAAAATCCTTTCTCAAAATGAATTTAAGATTGCGATCTTATTTTGTAAGATGCTAAACTTAATAGGAAAAAAGTTTAAAATTAGTATCTTCCTGATGGTATTTCTGTGTGCTTTAATAGAGCCATCTGTATCACTTTCCTTTTCATCCTAGTTTATTTTTTAATATGCATATAATTTTATTCCTTTGATTTGGTTTACTGGCTTCATCCATCACTTCACTAAGAAAAGAATTGAATAAAAGGTGAATAAAACGATAGAAGTTTAAAATAAAAATGATCCCCAGTTGAGGTAATTTCATAGAAGTAGATCTAAGGTTTTTTATATAACATGTTGCATCTGTTTCGTTTCTATGACATTCACTTACTATACAGTACATTTTTCACAGCAAAGTCCCATAATACTATTCAATGAAAATATTTTCTTAAGAATCCATAAGCAAGCTGATTTGATGGTCTCTCCTTATATAACATGTTTAAGTTTTTTGAATTAAAGTCTTCAAATGACAGATACCTCAAGTTATAAATGCAAAAGCAGCTTAAAATTACTAATTTTATACCCTGGAATGGTAACACACAATATTTTTTATTAACCTGCAGAAACAACTTGGTTCACATGTGTGTGGTTTTTCATTTACTATGACATATATTAATCAGCAGGCTTTTTAAAAATTGTTTCTGTCAAATAATAAGATATCAAACCAATAGTCTTTATATTACTTTTCATTGCATCAACATAGAAAAAAAAAATACAGTAAAAATCATATGGAGATAAATGGCTAAATCCCTCAGTGACAACTCCAGCTTTCCTTTGACCGGGATGGAAGAAAACCTGATGCTGAAAAACACCCTGACACCTTGACAACATCTCTAAAATACATCGGATTTGAAATTCTGTGTATGTTCCATGGTGTTGACACCATATATATTTCTGCCAGCACAGAGTATGAGTTTTAGGAATGATGGATGAACTGCACCACTGAGAGAAGTTATTCAACCTCATCTCTAACTTGTTCAGAGACATGTTCAATTGACTTAAAACTGAGTTATGTTGCAAAGGAAGAAGGTAAAAGCTAAATCACTTTCCTCCAGCATGGACACCCATTTGCAATGGTAAAGATTTGTTTTTGAAACCCTGATTGAATATTCTGCAATTGCAATGAATCAAATCAATTCTTGAATTAAACTGCATGTAATGATGGTCTTAAAAGAGCAATCCAAGAAAAAACAAAAATTGAAACAAAACAAGTTGGAAATATTAAACTATTATAACTATAATATTAAAACAAAAGAACTTACCAATCTGTCAGTAATATTTTCATTCCAGTCTTAACAGTGATTGGAGCCTGGGGGAAAGAGGAAGTAGAGATTCATCTCAGTTGCTTTATACAGCAAGGTAGGAGTCAGAGGAGGTCCTAGTGAATCAGATACTTCAGGTCAATTGAGTGACCTCCGGCACATCAGTGCAGTTTCCCAAGTCCTCTCTGATGACACAGATTTACACCAAAATGGCATCTGAGAGCAAGTATTAGTGTAGAAATTCATGTTTTTGTAGTCTTATATTTTCTGTAGATGCCTTTATGATATATAAGCTATAATTTTATAAACTATTATAAAACTACACAAAATTAGATTTTTTATATTTCCTTGATATATCATTATGACAATTGACTAATTTCCTAAAATCATAGGACTTGTGGGGCAAGTCAGATGGCTTGAATCAAGTTCTACTCTTTGGCTTTTATTTAGAAAGTAAATTGAACAAAATTATATTAGATGCAGTAAGACTTTTATGGTTTTATTGTTGTGGTTTAACCTGTGGTTAAACCACATTCACTCACTTACTCTACAATGGGATGGGGGACAGAATCAGAACAAAAAAGTAAAATACATGGGTTAAGATAAGGACAGTTCATTATGACAGAAAATGAAAGTATAAAAGGAGGAAGAGGAGGAAGATGAGGAAGGAGAAGAAGAAGAAGAAGAAGAAGAAGAAGAAGAAGAAGAAACAAAACAAGTTTCTGTCATGCAATTGTTCACAGGACAGTGACCGATGCCCAGCCGGTTCCCAAGTAGTGACCCCCAGCCAGCTTTCTCTGCACTTTATATGTTGAACATGACATCATATGGTATGGAATATCTCTTGGCTCTGTTGGGATCAGCTGTCCTGGCTATGTTACCTTTCAACTCCTTGTGCACTCCCAACCTATTTGCTAGTGGGGTACAGTGAGGAGCTGAAGAGTCCTTAACTACATCTTAGCAAAAACGAAAACATCAATGTGATATTATTATTCTCATTCCAAATCCAAAACATAGTACTATACCAGCTACTAGGAAGAAAATTAACTATCCTAGTCAAAACCAGGACACTTGTTCCCTACCAGTGTGTAACAGGACTACCATGAATATAAAGACCACTTGACTTTGTCCCTTGATGCCATACACTGAAACACATTGGCATGTAAACAGAGAAATCCATATAAGTCCTTACACGCATATGTATGTATTAATTTATATTCTATATGTATGTAATCATTTACATATGGATAGATATTGTTTATATATATATATATATAAACATGCATTATCCAATATGAAGTACTAACCTTAAAAAAAAAAGGGAAAAAGATGCAATTTCTCATCTCAACAGTAAATTAAGCATTTATTGAAAACATACCATCTGGGTAGAAAAATTTCAGCACATTATTTAATTCTAAACTCAGAAATTAATTACGAAAAAGTAAATCACTTCAGAGGGTAAAAAATGAAAGTCGCTGAACTGATACAAAAAGTCTATAAGAGAGTTCCCACTGACTATAACAGTTGAAGACACAAGTCCTGTTTTTGAGAACAATAAACTATATCTAAGCTGTAAGTTCTTTAGGAAAGAAATATTTTACTGTAGATAGAATTTTACCATAAATGAGGAGTCAGAACATATTAAAAAATGTTATACCATATTGAGTGATAAAAACCCCACAAAATCTAGACATTTACCTCTCTTGTGAAATATGGTATATTTGGTTACAATTAAATTCTGACCATAAAAACAAATATTTATAATCACAGAGTAAGACATTCCTGGCCTATGGGATATATGCAAATGTACTGGGTCTTATCTCTCCTTCATGTCCCTATAGTCATTGTCCAACTCTCCACACAGCTGTGGAGAGTTAAGTAATTCTATTAATAAGAAAATTAATTATGATAAATATATAAATAAGATCACATTAATTTGGTAGGCACTAGTGCATTAGTAGTACACAGACATCAAAGACAGAATCAAGCTATTTCTGTTTTGTCAGATGATCTTCTGTTAAAAAACTGATCAGCTTAAAACTGATGTGTCAGACAAGAAATTATCTGAGCTAAGCTCAATATGGCTTTATGCTGCACTGAAGTATTTAAATTAACGGAAGTAAAATTAACAAGGCCCATGAAGATGCTAAATATTATTGGACTAAAATGCCAATTATTTGTAAACACAGTGACGAAATTAGCTACTTTAACCCCATTTCTTCGGATTATAAAGGCTGTTACCTGAGAAGATGAAATATTCTATATACAGGGGTTTAAAAAGCTGTCAGTAAAACCATTATGATAATTTAAATAGTAACAACAGTAAAAAATGGCACTCCACAGAATGTAATCTCAGCTCTGTTTTCCTTTAATACCACACACTGCATCAGGCTTTTACTCTGTGTACAGGGGCTTAATACTTCATCTGAAGAAATCCTGCTCAGTTTCCTTCAAAAGCAGATAATGACAGGAAGTATTCTGAACTGCATTAGTCATTCACAAACACTGGTAAGCACTGTGGGATTTTATTCCAACATCATTTTATGCTTCTCTGGTTCAGAACTTCAATGAATTAGATTGTGTTTCCAACAGGAGACTCTGTGGGATAAGAACATCAAATAAGTACCTCCTTAGACTGCCTGTTTTCAAGCTTTTTACAAATTCTTTCCTTCAAACAAGATGATCACATCATAAAAACAGGCAGGTAAACATAATGAATTCATGTAAATAATATGTTGTTTTCTGGCTCCTTATCAACCTTAGAGCTAAATCTTGATTAATTATTACTAGTGATGGCTTGTTCTTATCAGGATCAGAGACACCAAATTGTAGGGCATCAGTCTGAGGAGGTTTTTATGTTGTTGTTTGGTTTATTCCTACTATTTGTTATGTTCTGATTCCAAAACCTTCTCTGAAGTTGCATCTGCTTATGATATGGTTGTGGATGTGTGTCGTAATTAGTCTGAATTTCTCTGTAACTCACACCAAGCAATTATCTCAATTTTTACCTTCACTACATAGCTATTTACAATGAAAACTGCTGCCTATTTTCAGCATGGCTAACCACACACTGAAAGTAAGGGTGTAGGAAAAGCATTAAACAGAGGGAGGAACCACCTAATACAAATGTACAGCTGTGATTGGAGACATGAAAGGCAGAAAAGAAACAAATTGCAAAAAAATAAGAAAAGTAAATGGTCTTGATGAATCTGTTGCCCTCTACAACTTCCTGAAAGGTTGTTGTGTCAAGATGGGAGTCAGCCTCTTCTGCTAGGCAATTAGTAATAGGACAGGGGAAATGGCCTCAAGTTGCACCAGGGGAAGTCCAGGTTAGATATTAGGGAAAGTTTCTTCACTAAGAGTAGTCAGGCATTAGAACAGTGTGCCCAGGGCAGTGGTGGAAGTGTTCAATAAAGGAGTAGACGTGGTACTTCACAATATGATTTAATGGGTATGGTGATATTTGGTTGAAGCTTGGACTTTATCTTGGAGGTCTTTTTGAACCTTAATGATTCAATGAGTCTATACCAGATGATTTATGTTGTGGAATATTTCCCAAAAGGCACCAGACTAGCCATATGGAGTGTTCATAAATAGGGCAGAAAAAACCCATACAAGGTTTTATGGAACAGTGATGTTCCCCAAGAAGTGGCCTAAATGTCTGAAGAGTGTTTTCTGTCTCTGACTCTTTTGAATTACTATTAGCATAATTAAGGCAAAAATACAGAAATTCTTTTGACTGGCAAATTAGCTCCCACTGTCAGATCATAGAGTGTGTGTTTAGGTCAGTGTACAGTAAGCCCATGGAAAGGGTGGTTTCTGAAGTACCTCTTGATTATTATTATAATTAGATGTAACTCAGAGCAGAGAAGATGTGAATTCCTAACATTCTGTATTACATTCTGCATTCTCACATTTAACTGACAGTAGTAATTTGTATCCTGACTATTTATATATATAAGCTTTACTGAAATATTCAAGACAAACTTGGCCACCTCTTTTATGTTATTCTGCAAGAAGGACAAACATTGATGTTTCACCTAGAATTATGGAAAACATGTTCTTCCCCTAAGTTTACAGTTATTAAAATAGCTTTTGTTAAAGTCAAATAAGATTTAAGTTACATATTAATGACACACAAATTGCTTAGATAGAATAGTAACCGCATAAAAAATGTGTTATGGAGGAGGTAAAAATAGAGGATGTTGCACTTGACCTGTTGCAATGATGAGGAAATGGCCAGCTGACTGGAGTGAGCTCATTGAAGATAATAAATCGCAAAGGACATTTTGGTGAAGTCTGCCATGGGTAAGAGAGTCTGTTGAAAGGGCAGGAGTACAACAACAACCCCAAATGATGTGTCAGAGTCATGCCCTGGTACTTGTTCTGCTTTAAAATCTTCAAAATTGTTGTAGCACCAGCACCACAACATAAGTTAATTAGCCATACATAAGAAATATTTTTGTTAAGAAATCAGGGGGGTTACAGTTAGAATATGCTATACTTCAGTTTTCTGATGCACCCTTGAATCAATCTCCTTGTGCATACATACTATGAAAGTCCTGAATTACAACTACCTGAACTTCATCCAGTTCACAGACAAACAAGGGTAAGGAATTGCAATTATTTTCACACAGGTTTTTCTTTTCTGCACACTGATTATTGATGTTCCCAGGCCACTTCTCCAGTCTGCTATGCAGACATAAGGACAGAGGATCTGTTCATACAATTATTTTGAAATTCCAAGAAATTTTGGTGATCGGAAAGATCTAAGTAGTCATTCACTTTTAGAACTATGCAATTCAGAGATTATCTACTTGCAACTGGAAGACCACGGAACTGGGTTTTATTTTTTCTACATTTAGTTACAGAAAACTTAGATTCTTAGTCTAAATTGGGTTTCTAATTTTTTTCTATAAGTGATGGAGAGATATAATCAATTCTAGATTCATTCAATCCTAAAATAGACAACTAAGATAAATGAGGGACTGTCTGAGCAATCCTGTCTCACTTAGCTGGCCTCATGACTGGCTTAGGCAAAACCTCTAACATTTATATGGTTAATATGACATGATTGATTCTACCTCAAAATACACAGATCTCATTTTTTCCATGTTCTACCATGTGTTTGTAAGGGAGCATTAAGTGTCTAGATGAAAATAAATTGCAGGCCTTTTCATAAGGATAGTGCAATAGATGTACTCATAAAACCATGAAGGAAAAGTAAGGAAGTCTTGGTCCATTTGTCAGCAAGGGACATGGATATTCCACTACAATAGTTATTTGGTTAGAATTAAGACTAAATAATCATCTCTGCTGAACAGAATAAGTAATTAGTACTAATCAGACAGTCAGTGATCCTTGTGTAAGCCTATTGTGCTCTCAGTGCTATAGAAGCATGCATATGTAAAACTAAAACGCAAATGTATCAATGCATAATGAGTAAAAGGAGTATTTCTGCATATTACTTCTAACATACATTAGTAATTGACAGCCCATTACTAGATAATTAGGAATAATGATCAACAATTTAACAAGAAACTCAGATTTCTGAGGCAGAAAGAAGCCTCTAATTGTGAATTTTGCTAAAAATTGCAATTGGTTTCCAAAGATACAGATCAAAAAGCATACAGATGAAATCAGGCTACTCACATTTAACCTCATTCCCATGCCACTAAGCTACTTCAGAGGACACTGGGGTTGGCAGCTGAGGCTGTTCCACCACCCAGAGGCCAGTATAAGTATAGGGACAGGCTTCTAACATCCAACACCCCTGAAGGTAATACATATACTTGTTTTGACAAAACTGCACCTAAGCAAAACTTAGTTCTTAGATGCAAGAGATCCATATGCTGGCAAGAACCAAAGTGGCATTTGAGAAACCTTTGGTATTCAAAGATTAATAAAATCGTAAAATGGTTTTGGGCTGGAAGGAACCTTAAAGATCATCTAGTTCCAAGCCCCTTGCCATGGGCAGGGACATCTTCCACTAGACTAGGTTGCTCAAAGCCCCATCTAGCCTGGCCTTGAACACTTCCATTTAATCTTCATTTATAAGTAAAAGTTATGTAGCGTGAGGATGCATTTGATCAAACCCAGATATTACATCGAATGTATGATGTGGCAAAGACAGCGGTTTTTTCAGTCTTTTTCAGTATATCACAAGTTTTGCTGTAATTCATTTAGTCAACAGCAGGTCTTTTCATCAAATCAAAACATCAGCCTAGAAACATCCCAGTCAGAAAAGTTTAAAAGAAGAAAATGATGTAATGTTATTTGCATTTACAATACATTTACAATACAAGGATAATGTATTTTAAACTTAGGATTTTTGAAGATTACAGCAAGAATGAGGAAATGCAAAATGAAAATCAGCTGTCCACAGCAGGTATGATAAAATATCTGATTTGATTGCTTCTGTTCAGCACCTACGAACTTATAAAGAATAGCTTATATAAACAACAGAGTGGAGGAAAAAAGAGAAATAACATGCTGAGACCTACTGCCAAGGAACAGCACCTTATCAAGGCACAAAACAAGATTCTAAGAACACAGAAATTCCAATTTTCTTAAATCATCAAGTCATATCTGATCAAATCTCACTTAAAGCTTTGCTTATAGGTTGGCATGCAAATATTTGCAGACATAGAATCTCCAAGCAGAGATTCCCTTCCCCTTCTCCCTGAAACTGGTGAGTGGGATGACATTGTCTCCCTTCCAATGGAGTTGACAATGAAGTGGCAGCAACTCCCAGTTGACACAGAGAAGATGTAGAAGCCACTTCTACCCTGTGCTATGATGTATACAATGGGATTTATCTCATTTTGCTTTTGATGCCCTTAGAAAAGACACCTGCATTGGGGATAATCACTTGAGCCTCCATCACTAACACTGGCAAGAAACAGGCACTTTCAGAGCTTAACTACCTAATCCTTATACAGACATTTTTCACCTTGTGCTTATGCAAATCTGTTCTCACTTTTATTTGGAATCTCTCTACCATATTTCCCAGTCTGGAAGAGCAGCTGCATCTCATGCAAGGCAGCAGACATAAATAGATGTGGACAGGACAAACTTGCTACTGTCTTACATATGTTTTCTTTTTCCCAAGGGGAAAAGAAAAAAAAAAAAGGGGAAGGGAAGGGAAGGGAAGGGAAGGGAAGGGAAGGGAAGGGAAGGGAAGGGAAGGAAGGAAGGAAAGGAAGGAAGGGAAGGGAAGGGAAGGAAGGAGAAGAAGGAAGGAAGGGAAGGGGGGAAAGGGAAGGGTAAGGAAGGGAGGAAGGGAAGGGAAGGGAAGGAAGGAAAGGGAAGGGAAGGGAAAGGGAAGGGAAGGGAAGGGAAAGGAGAAGGAAAGGGAAGGGAAGAGGAAGGGAGGAAGGAAGGGAAGGGAAGGGAAGGGAAGGGAAGGGAAGGGAAGGGAAGGGAAGGGAAGGGAAGGGAAGGGAAGATGCTGATTTTGCTATCCTCAGAAACATTGGCGGTTATTTTTAAGCCCCTGATTCAGTAATCAGCTATGGTCCTACATAAGGCACTTCTACAGTTTATGTGATAACCTCTTCAGCAAAAGTAATTGTCATTATCAAAAACCATTTTAAAAGACTTGAAATGAGCTTGATATTGATTTCCTGCCCTTTTACTGGTTGTTTCATTAGAGTTTTCATTCTTTCATGCACTAAATCTGGTTTTGTGCCTTGAAGCAGTGATGTTATCCTGCCAATGGAAGTGTTTCTTACACCTTTTTCCTTCCTCTGTTGCAATCATGCAAGGAAAAGATACAAATAGCTTTAAAAGAAAATGTTTACTCAGCAGTAAGGCCTGGTTCATGCAGTGGGGTTTTTTTTCTGATTTAGATTAATTCTCCCAGCAGGAATTTCTGGAGGTTGCATCTTATGGCTGTATAAACTTTTAAGCAGATGTTTTTGCTGTTTGATTATTTGATGTTTTTTGTTTTGTTTTGTTTTGTTTTTTTCTGATGCTCTGGGATATATGTCTAATTGATATTTTTATGCTTTTCACATGGGCTTGCCAGTGGTGGGCGCACAATGTCCTTGTTTCCAGGAGTGGGTAACTCAATGCAGTGTCCTGAGAATCCCAAGTTTGTCTGACTTTGTAAGCCCTTATGCATCTCTGGAGTCTGCTTATTTTATGTAAGAAAAAGAAAATAATTAGTCCCTTTTTGATATTTTCCTTACACCATAAAATTATATACCCATCTTTTTCTGTCTGTAAGAGCGTTATTTATTGCTAATGGCCTAATCGTCCTCCTCTTCATTATCATCATGGTAGCTGGAGAGTTTTGCTGAAATGTCTGTGCAAAACCAGTTTAAAGACAGAAGACAAGTTTTCACCCTGAATACTTGACAGTCTTCTAAGAATGATCAAGGGAAGAACTGGAGAGAACATGAGACCTGAGGCATGTTTCAACTGCAGATGCATTGAAGCATAGAAAGACGCAAGCTTGCTTGGAACAAGCTGTCTCAGACACCAGCAGCACCTGGAAAAGACCATGGGCTGATTTTTCTCTATTGAGAAGCAAATTAAATTAGCCCACTGCTTCCTTGGTGTAACTGTTTTCAATATGTAAGCTGGGGACAGGTATTGTGCAGCATTGCTACACTGACCAAGCTTACTGCCAAAGGGATCACATCTGTCCCAGCACGACCAGGAACAAAACCTCATGCTGCATCCCATTTCATTAGTGTGAATGTTCAAAAGGAACTGTCAAACTGCAGGGATTTGAAAAAACGAAATTAATGTATTAAAAAATTGCCTTTACTATTAGGGTTCTCTAGAGCCTGACCCTTCAGCAAGGTCCATGCCATGGTTACAGGATCCAAACCAAGACAGTGAGTGCTTTCATCAGGAAAAACACAGGTGTATCATGAATTTATACTTAAAGTACTCATCTGCAAACCAGTTGTTTAAAGTTATAAAACCCAGGAGAAATCCAGACAGCTTTTGTCAGACTTTAGTGTTATTTTTTAAAAAATTAGTCAAAAGACTCTTTGGGCAACTCCATAGTTTTTAAAAAATTAGTCAAAAGACTCTTTGGGCAACTACACTCAACTGTTGCATTCTCTCTAGCTGCTCTAATTGATAAGCCTCACCATTACCTCTGGATCTTTAGTTGTTAATTCTTGATGAACAAAAAATGAGAAAAAAAGGAATTTTTCCTATTTTAAGGTTAAAGCCAGTTTTATATGTTCATAAAGTAAGTTATGTAATACATTCAACATCTCTGATTAGCTGTTCTCTCTCAGAAAACAGTCCCTACCTTATCAATGCAGAGGCATAATGTACATCTTTCACAATTTGTCTTTCAAGGGAATATTCAAACAATAAATGACTGTCCTAGAGGATTCATAAATTTTAAGACTGAAAGAGATCATTAAATCTAAATGTAACAGTTTCACCCAGTAAGCCCCATAAATTGTGTTTAACTAAATTGTTATACCAGAAAGGCCCTCATTTTTGATTCAAAACCAGTCAGACAGAGAGAATTTAGCAATTCTTTCAATGCAATTTTTTAGCATCTTATGGTAGCCACTTGTAAACATTTACAACTAAATTTCAATTCTACCTGCAGCATCATCTTCTATCTGTTGTTTTCTTTTATATCTCTTGAGTACATTGCATTACCGATCAAGCAAAAGTTTAGTGTGAAAACTGTACGTAACTCTCCTGTCCCACGTTTCACAAACACAGTAAAAATGGTTCTATGGAAATGCTGATATTTATCTATTTTATACTAAAAGTCAGTATTAGTTGTTGGGATTTTTTTTTCCCAGAGTTGTTCAAATTTCTCCTTTATATTTTCACTCTTGAGAAAACAAAAGCTTATGATATTAGAGAATCCTATGGAAAAACCACACAGGAGAATTCTTATGGGATTCCTGAAGCCGTACTAGCAGAACTAGTGGGATGTCTCTCTTATTGCTTTGTACTCTCTATCACACCCTACAATTAAGGTTTAGGAAAAAACCCAAAGATCCCTTTAAAGTAATCTCATTTCCTTATGTAAATTTTATAGCCTAAATTCTAATAATATTAACATTTTCTCATTGATTCTTCACAGTATTCATGAACAGAGCCCAGGGTCTATTTTTGAGAACAGTGATGCCCCCTGTTTCATTTTCTACCACAGGTGGTACTTGCTAAAAAGCCTTTATTGAAATACTCGAGACAACACTGATTTGTGTTACCTATATTTTGGAAGGGTGGACAATGAGAAAATTAAGCAACTTGCCCACTTTACACTGAAGCAGAGCAAATAAATTTTTTTTTTTTTTGTATTCTTCTGTCTCATTGCTGTAGCATTTGTGCAACCCTGGATGTACATACAGACTGGGGAATGAGATGTTGGAAAGCAGTGCCAAGGCAAGGACCTGGGGGTCCTGGTCGATGGCAAGTTAAATATGAGCCAGCAGTGCCCTGGCAGCCAGGAGGGCCAACTGTGTCCTGGGGGGCCATCAGGCAAAAACATCACCAGATGATAGAGGGAGAGGATTATACCTTTCTGTGTGGTTTTGGGCATCACAATATAAGAAAGATATTAAGCTATTAGAGAGCATCCAAAGGAGGTAAACAAAGATGGTGAAGGGCCTTTAGGGGAAACTGTATGAGGAGAGGCTGAGGGTACTTGATATGTTCAGGCTGGAGAAGAGGAGGCTGAGGGAAGACCTCATTGCAGTCTACAACTTCCTTGTGAGGGGAAGAGAAGGTGTAGACACTGATCTCTTTGTGGTGACCAGGGACAGGACCCATGGGAACAGCCTGAAGTTGTGTCAGCAGAGGTTTAGGTTCTCCACCCAGAAGGAGTTTGAGCACTGGAACAGGGTCCCTGTGCAGAACCAAGAGTTGGACTTGATGATCCTTGTGGGTCGTTCCAACTCAACAGATTCTGTAACTCTGTGACTTTACAGTCTTTAGCTATGATGATACATCTACACAGTTCATGTGCCTGGTCAAGATGTACAACTGTCCTCATTTTTACAGAGAAACAAGAGAGAGAGAGCAAAATCAAGTGCATGAAAGTCAGGACCAGTTGTCTGAACAGGAAGCTACTTTATAAGATGTGAATTTTCACAATGTTTCTCTAGTGACCTTAAGAAAACCATGTTCCTGAGCTGCTCTAGGGTATTAACTCTTCCTGGATGTAATATACCTCACAAGAGTGGAACAAATATCTTTTTAATTTGCTTTGCATTACACCCACTTTTAAAAAATAGCACTAGTATAACAAATACTCTTTAGCTTCTTCATTTGTAGCTAAATTCATAAATCTCAGTAACTATAAATGTATTTCAAGGTCAAAGTTTCTACAATAACCCATTCATTTTGTTTTCCTTTCACTAAATCCATTATCTGAACAAATCATTAGGTGACCTTTTTAGTTACAGCAATTCAATAAAACTTACATTAGATGGAGTTTCAGGAACATTAGTCTAATGTGCTTTAAAAGATCACCTTCTCTGAGCAATATAATAAGTTTGTGTGAAAAGCATAAAGCATGTAATATGTAATAAAATCCAGCCTTTAATGAACCATCTAGAAAAACTGACCTGTGTTATAATTCAATGGAAACCCTCCCTTAATTAATGAATAAGAAGCCAAGAGTAACCACTGGATGTTACTTTTGATTATAGATTCAGCTTGTTTTTGCTTTTTAAATGTATGCTCCTTATTTATACTGCTCAAGAAATTACAGTTTAAATGACCTTGGTTACAGGAGTAATACGCTATGAAAAGCCATACTTAGAGCTAATTAAAAAGGTGTCTCTGATTACTAGTTAGTACAAACTGCGCTAAGATACTGCCTAATTTTCCAAATTGGTAGTCAGTCAGAGTTGTAAATTTAATAAACTGTCTTAGATGTTTGATGGATGATAGTTTTCTTCACCAGATACAAAAATAAAAATACCTTGAGGCCAGGCAGATAAACAATAATAAAACACAGCACCAGCTATCAAGAAGGAAATTTTTATCAGGGAAGATTGCACAGGCTCACTAAAATCCATGATTTCCGTTAAAAATATGAGACATTAATCTGATTCTCTTTACAACTAAAACAGGAATAATCACTTAAAAAAACAGCTGAAATTCTCTTCATTTTGCGCTTCCAGACTGCTGTCAAGAAGAAAACTAGTTTAACTTTCATTTCTAATCAGTCTAGCGAGGCCCATATGCAGAAAGAGAAGCAATAATAACTCTCCACCAGTTCAGTAATCAGTCCTTTCTTCTGCAGATATATGCACACAGGAACATGAGACAATTTGAGTAAAGGTCAGGACACATCAAAATATTAAACTAAATAAGTTCCTTTTGCTACTAGGTTTTTTTGAGGAGACTTGTGCTCATTCAGTCTGTGGGCATTTTAGCTCTGCATTTTTTCAAGTAGTGGTGTGTCTATCACCCACTGAACTAACTGGACACCTATAAACTTTTCAGGATCTTGCTCATCCACAGAACAGCAGTAGTTATTTCCTTTTCCCAGTCACTACCTCTACTACTCACTTCAGATAGATGCAATGAAAATATGCACACAATTATAGAATGTGTTAGGGAGTTGTTTTATAATTTACAAATTGGATGTCCCACTCCTGGAAATATTCAAATCCAGGTTGGATGGGGCTTTGAGCAACCTGGTCTAGTAGAAGGTGTCCCTGCCCATGTCTCGGGGATTGGAAATAGATGATCTTTAATGTCCATCCCAACCCTCACCATCCTGGGATTCTCTGATTCTATGAAATAAAAATAACTTTTAATTGCAATATTAGAATTCACTTAATACAATAATTCAGCAACAGATAGATGATATGTGAAGAAATAGTCCAAACTAAATACTCACTTTATTTTTCAGATTGCATCTTTAGTTTAGTAAATTTATTAAATCACACAAGAAGTCTAGGTATACCACAGGGTCATATTGCTTCCAAAACTAGATGCATATTTTTTTGTTTCTGCAGTGAAGACAATTACATAATTTATTTGTCATCTCCTGTAGGCCACTTTCAAATTACAACAGTGCATTTAGACAGCAATGTTATATCCCTTTAATTACCCTTTTAGTAACTTCACGGCACTTCTCTACTAGATTTTTGTGTATATATCTGTTTGAAATCTTAAGAATGAGGAGAATACGGCTTCTTATGCTTGGGATTGATAAGCAAAGTCAAAGAATCACATAGTTTATTTTCCTATCTCTTTCAGTTACCAGTAGCTATTAATTAAAATAAAATATTTAAAAAAAAAAGTGTGAGGAATGATCCATTTTCAGTCAGAGATCTAGTTCATAACCCTTTATCCTCCTAAACAAGTTTTGATGTATAGCTTCTCAGATGTCCTTTCATGTAATTCTTTTCCTTCTAGATATTGTGCCTTTCTTTTAGGTTTATTTGTTATTCTTATGCAAATTACCAAGATACGTTAAATTATTTGTTAGTTTTACCTTGCTATTCTGTAAAATTTAAGGAATTAAAAAAGGTTGATGACTAAAGAACTGCTTAAAATACGCTATGTCGCATGTTGATAGAGATCAGCCAATGATCTATGGTTATTTTTCTGAAGTGAAGAATTACCAAGCCACACATGTAATCCAAACAACATTTGCTTTATCAGCTGATTTTTCCAGATCACAGACAACCCAATATAAGATTAATTTGCAATGTCATATTATCTAAGCTATCTCTGCTTTTCATTAGTGTCTGAAATATTACTATAACTTCATATCTATCTCTTTTCACTCTATTAGAGAATTAATACATCATAGCCAAAAAGTATGTGGGGTTTTTTCCATCTTAGTTCCTAATAATACCAGTTTCAATTACAAAAATAGCAGTCCCCTTTATCTAAGTTAACCATTTTTCCCTTGCTAGATGAATTCTTTGAGATTATTAATTTGTGCAGGAAACAATAATGAAAAGTTGCACCATTTTAATTGTGTTTATTCTCCCCAAGCAACTAGGCAGTTAATTGTTTGAATTACTGTTAAAAAGAAATCTTAAATTACAGGAATGCCTGCATTGCCAATGACTTCAGTGGGAGCAGTACTGAGTTCATAATTGGCTCTTTAATTGCAAAATTCACTCACGAGGCATGTGAGATTTTTAAATTTCAGTCAGGTCTTAAAGAGTATTTAATAAGTCTTGCATATTATATAGGTTTTGAGGTGGTCTTGAGTATTATGCATTACATAAGTTTTGAGATGGTCTTCCAAACTTCCCCCATATAAAATGTATTTTACAGGATTCTAAAAATGTTTTTTATGCTTCTTTTCATGGAATAGATGTTCTTCCATTTCATTTCTGAAAGCTGGGAAACGCAGCGAGCTCATAATCGCTGCATTGTGTTGCAGACTGCTGATGGTTACTGGTTAATGGTACAAACAGGTTTCTTTTTCACTGAGACGGACTGCAACATGACGCGTTTTTGTAGTTCCATCTCTGGGAATTTCTGACATAGTTTCCATACGGCAATAGTTCAGTGCTAATTTTGCAATTCTTTATATTCATTCATTTTTTTTTTAATTTTATTTTCATTGTTGTATCTTCTCCCACATTTTTTCAGCAAACTGATCCTGTTCCCCTACGGAAAATGAAAAACTCTTCTTTACTGGTATCATTGAATAATTATTGAGAGAACTGCAGTGCTACTTGTGCATTTATGCTTTACAATAACTTGTCCACAAGACTGAGCTGCTGTTTGACTTAGAAACCACATGTGCTTTTGGGCACTTTTCAGCACAGGTCAACCATTTGGTATTTCTTCACTGAGTTCCTAGTGAAAGCTGGTTGCAAAGTCTTTACTAGTAACTATTCCTTTAGAAAATTTTGATCATCAAAATGTTTTGCAACTGCGTTTTTACAATGTTTGGATTATTCTTTTTTTATCAGAGGTTTTCTCTTGGTACACTGGAACACCTATTGAAAAGGAAAGCCAGAGAATAATATTGTAGTTTCCCAATAATTTAGTAATTTACACCAGTAAGAAATAGACTTTAAAAACTCTAATTTATTCCCTAATCTAAATTTGATACACTGGACTTCTGCTATGCTATGCAAGTGTTGCACACAAAAGGTTACTAGGGAGGTATTCTTCTTTTTTGTCTTTCTAGAAATAATAGTAATGGAGAAAGTATTAAATATTTTACTTTGGAAAATCAGAAAAATTACAAAATTTCAAAGACAAGGTAAAAAAATCATATATCCACTTGTAGTTCAATTACAATAACACTGTAGCTTGACTGAAATAAATCAGGATTAACACAGTATGAATCATCAATAGCAACTATCAATTTAGCAACTAATTTTAAAAGCCATATACTTTAAAAATATCCCTGAAGGAAAAAACCCAGATATTTACTTCCAACTGCAATCAAACTCTCTAGGAAGAACCACACTTCTTGTCCATTATGACCTGCTAAAAATGTCTAAAATACCTTTCCTAAAACCTTATTTTTGTCATTGGAATAAATTAGATAAACACATATTTTTGAGAATGCACTGATAATTTAAGTACTACAAATAGTTGCATATATGTAACAAAGATGCCAAAGAAAAAGCAATGCTACAATCCTCAAAGACTTTGCAATTGTTGATTCAAAATGCAAAGTGCTTGGCAACTTAAAGGATGAAGCTGTGTTTACTAATTTTCTAGCTGGGAGGTTAAATAGGGAAGAATCAACTCCAAAACATATGTGAGCAGTCTGGCTTATCCAATTTTGTAAGTCCCCAAACAGCTGGTGTGGAGAAAACCTACTGTTGTGTGTTGTTGAGCCACTGATAGGGATGAGGAGAAACAAAGTCAGTAACAGTTTTCAAAAATCTCTCATGTAACTTTATGAAATAAAGCTCTTCAGGAAAAATCTCCATGTCATCTAGTCTTTTACTGGAATGAAGAAAGACTAGGGGTTTTAACAGATGCCATAGTGACTAACTATCCATATAGGCTGATGGAAATAAATTTCTGAAGTCCATGTTAAAAAGTGAATAGGTTTCAGAGGGACCAAGAACACACTCCTTTATGGACATCAAAGAGAAAATCCTGGTATAATTGGCAAAGAAAAAAGGAAGTATGAAGAGGTGCTTGTGATGGATATGTAGGGAGAATACATATAATTTACGACTTTGAAAGCAAACAAGTGGAGTTGAGATTTGTTACATAAATCAATTGTATATTTAGATACAAGCATATGGAGGAAACAGGAGGCACCACAGTATGGTAACAGTCATTTGACTGAGCCGATCAGGGTCAAGCCAGTATCACAGGACAATACCTCTCTATCTAGCAGCATGGGGGGTTACTCTGGAAAAAAGAAAGAGATCTTAACACATGTCAGTCTAATTCATGAGAAGGCATCCACTAAAGATCACTGCAGGGAAGGCCAGACCCCAAAGTTTTGAGCCATCTGTACTGCTTTACACTGTCAAAATGAAGACAAATACAGACATGTTTTATGCACTGAGACCAATTGTGTATCAGAATCACTGGGGAGAAGATGTGGTGGCTGGGGAATTTTTTGGGTTTGTGTTTTTTTGGTGTTTTGTTGTTGGGCTGGCTGTTTCTCTTTAAAAAAGAAAACAAACAACACCCCAAAACCAGCCCCAAAATAGCAATTTCGCTTCTGTAATCTCCATTCCAGGCCCTCTGGTTGAAGTTATACCACCCATATCAAAAGTGCAACTCCTGCACTTTTTATTTCCCAGTTAAACTCTCAAAGCATTCTGTAGCATGCAGCAATAAAAACAATTCTTTATGTAACAATCCATTTGATTAAACATTCTCCTTCTTTAAGCTTGCCATATGTGATGTTCTTCCTTCTTGCTTCTCATCTATCCTTCTCTCTAGGTGCTGCTCTTTACCTTCCTGTCCCACAGTTTGCTGTCCATGCATGATTTGATTATGATAATTCCTATAGTTCTGGTCGTCTTTTGGACTATTTTAAAAGAATAGCTATTGACAGCTATTTGTTGTCCAGAGAAGTTAAGTTGTGGCTACCTCATCCCTGGAACTGTTCAGGGCCAGGTTGGATGGGACATTGAGCACCCTCGTCTAGTGGAAGGTGTCCCTGCCCATGGCAGGAACTAGATGATCTTTAGGTCCTTTTCAACCTAAACTACTCTGTGATTGTATGAATAAGTCCAAGTTCACTGTCATTAACTCGTAGTATGTATATATGTCCAGAGACTGTTGATTTACACCTTCCCTGTCTCCTGAGGTTTTCAGATAACAGAATTCAACAAGAAGTCAGAGACAACAAGTTTAGAGCCCACTTTTTGCACTCAAAACATACTTCATAGCTTTGCTCTTCAGTTATCCCTTTTAGAGAACTATCTTTTCTCATATTCATTTGCTCAAATACAAATACCAAAGTTTCTAAGATGTCAGGACAAGACTGGCTATTTTGTTACTGACAGCACATAAGTGCTTATTTCCTAGCTTATAGCAGTATTTCCACACATGAATGTAGTACTGATGGCAAAAGCAGCCACAAAGCCTTTAATTGACAATTTTGAGAATGCTGTTTGAACAAGGTGTATCTGAATTGGGTAGAATAAGAGACTGACTTAGACTCGCAGGAAACAGTGATGTCGACTCTTCAATCCAATGCTGAAAGCTGAGATAATTTCAACTTTAGATGGAGTTTCTCAGGGCCTTTTCCATCTCAGTTCTGAATTATTTCCACAGCCAGAGATGAACAACCTCTGCAGGCAATTCTTCCTTCCTTCTTGCCTTGCTGTGATTTGTGTGTATTGCTTCTTATCCTTTTACTGTGCCTGTGTCAAGAGCCTGGCAATGTTTTCTCTCTGACCCTTCACTAGGTATATGAAGACAGCGATAAAACTTTCCTTTTACCATCTGTTTTTTCAGATTGAACAAATCTGGTTCCCCTAGTCGCTCCTTGTACACCACATAGGCCAGCCCTCCAGCCAACTGGACTCACACCAGTTTGTCAATCTGTTTCTTATATTGGGAAGCCCCCACCAGGACAGTGTTCCAGATACAGCTTCACAAGTATCAAGCAGAGTAAAATAATAATTTCCTGTAACCAGGTGGCTAAACTTTTGTTAAAACAGACCATTATGGATTTATCTTTCATCACCAATGGTCCAACATGAATTGTATTCAAATTGTTGCTCACAAGAATTCCCAGGGCCTTTTAATAGATCTGCTTTTTACCAGCTGTTCCACAGTCTGTATTGTTGTATAGGGTTAACTCCACCCCAGTTTCAGAACTTTGCATTCACTTTTGTTAAACTTCACAAAGTTTCTGTCAGCTTGCCAAGGTCGTTCTGAAGATTTGCCCTGCTCTCCCCCGTATTAACTATCCACCCCCATCCAATTTGATGTTGTCCATGAGTTTTCTGAGACTGGTTTCTGTCACATAGCCTAGGTCACTGATGGTCGGTGACAGACCAGTATCAGCCTCTGACACTTGTAATGGCCACCAGCATGACTTTATCAAACCTGCTTTTCATCACTTGGCCATTTGCTCATCAGGAAATGCCTCTGGATTGCTGTAACTGCTTTTTTTGACTGTCATTGAGTTCATATTTCTTGTTCTACCTCTGGATTCCTACTTACATGGGTCATAATTCTGGCTTTTAACTCAAGTTTTAAATTTCTGACACAGATTTAAACACTTGTGTCTATATAAAATGTAGAAAAAAGATAAAGTTCCATTTAACTAATTGGCTCCTGAAGATATATTAGTGAAGAAACATTACTTTGTGTTTTCCTCTTTCTCACTCCCTAATGGTACTATATTATCCCTAAGAATTTCCACTATATTCTTTGAAGCTCTAGCAATGCATTGTTTTCCTGTCTCAAAATGATGACTTGCTAATTTTTTCATCAGGTTGTCTCATCCAGAGCAGAGCACACATACTGCTTGTTTTAATTAAAGATAACTGCATTACAATACACTTTCTATTGGATCCAATCTGGTAACAATCAGTGCAATCAACCTCAGCAGTGCAACCCTCAGCTGAGTACCTAATGTGGCAACACCTGGTGGCAGCACACCTGCCCCCCACGGCAAGGGAAAGACAGGTCAGAGACAAAGGGAGGAACAGCATAAGTGCACAGAGAAGAATTATGGGCTTGAATAAACAAGGTCATGCTAGACCATCAAACATTTTTAGAAAGGTTTACATAAATGGCCAGGTATTAATAATTTACTTCAGAAGATTCTGCATTACAGATATAACTTATCCAAAAAGACAAAGCTTTTCTTTTTCCTTTTGTCCTCCATCCAGAGAGAGTCAAGGTCCATTTCTTGAATTCTAGCATGAAGGACATTAAATTATCAGTCAAAGGTAACAGTTGTATGCTGTAAGTTTCATTTTGTAGGAATGGATATTACATGAGGGGAGAAATTTCTTTGAATGCTCTTTTAGAGATGCCCATGCAAAATTTCAGTGTCCACAAAGGGATTTACAAAGCTGCTGACTGAGAAAAAAAAACAACCAAAAAAAAAAACAAAAAAAAACAACACCCAAAACAGAAAATGTAATCTGCCAAAGTCTGTCTTTTGTAGGTCTGTATGTTATTTGCACTCCCCCACCCTCCCTCCATAGACATCAGCCACACCAAACTACTCAATTCAGAATCCATGTAAGCAAAGCAGGAGATGGAGATCTCCTGGAGATCTCCTTAAATCAGAAGAGGGTGTTTTCAGCTTAAAATGGGGTTATTCTCTGCTGCATAAGCTTGAGTTAAATCACAATTTTCACTGCAGTTAGTGACAAAATTCCTGTCTTCAATGACGAGTTCTCGTGTTAAAGACAGCTCTCCCTCACTGAAGGGAGGCACCATACCCCTCCTTCATAAACATTTTCTTTCCACCTTTGAGTAGGAATCCTGAAAAAAACCTGATGCAAGTAAAAATATTAATATTTTGCTCAGAGAAAACAAAATAAAAGAAAAAATCCAAACAGAAACCTTCAATACCTGTTGGTTGCCCAAGTTTCAGTTCACAAACTATTGGCAGAGGGAACAATGAACTTCTGAATACTCCATGAAATGGAGATAACACACATGATACTAATGGAACACAGTATTTTGTAAGCTGACCATGTCAGACAATCTTAATCAGTTCTTGACAACACACTTCTGAGCTGAGCTCTTATTTTTTGCTAGACAGCAATAATTTTTTCTGGAAATTTATGTTTGTTCACTAAATGATCCTGTTGCAACAGTGAAGTCAGCACTGTGAGTGCACCTCTGACTGCCTTCTACCTGATCTCCCTTTGATTTGATTTGTTGATATTAGACTCTTCTCTAGATAAGTCTACAAGGGTTACTTCTTTAAATGCCACCTGCTCCAATGGTGAGATGAAAGTTTCTGATCATGAGTTTCTTTTTGGTATCTGTAGCTCTTTTCTCTGCACAGCAAAGAAAACAAACATGGTTCTAGGACAGTTGAAGGAGAAAGTCCCATCTCTCACTGAGAAGGATGAAGAAGCAGGGGACTTCAGTTTGAAAGCTGTTATGGACACTACTACTGTAGAACTCACCACAAATTAACACTTTAATGTTAACTTTCAGTACAACACAACAGGATAAAAAGTTGATGAATGTTAAGAGGATCATGATAGAAAACTTAAGGAAAAGAGGGCCATCATAGAAAATTTAAGAAATTAAATTTCACCTCTGCAAAGCAATGGCCACTGCAAAAATACTAAATCTAGAACCATCATCATCCATGGAAGATAAATATACCAGTGTTATGAAAAAGTCAAAGGAGAGATACAAAAAGTGAATTGAGAACTGGAAAACAGACACTTAAAAAGTGAAATTTCAGGAATTTGTCTTACTAAGGTACAAAGTGAATCAGACGTTTCATAGTGTTATTTTTAAATATATGTGATAATTATGACACGTATTTCAGTCTTGCTGACAAAACTGTAACAAGGGTCAATGGCTAAAAGATGTAATTTTTCCAGCAGTAAAAATACTTAGATTAGGTTATCAAGAAAAGGTTGGCCTTGGCTTTTCTTCGAATTATTAAAGTCAGGTGAATTATGTTCCTAAAAAGAATATAGACATTACAGACACTGGATTAAAACATACAGCCTGTGTAAATGAAAGCTGGTTGATATATTGGCCAAAGGTCATACCAGATCTTGAATATATGAACCATAAGAATCTTGTGCATTTGTTGCACATCATCTCTTTTTGTTCCAGTTTTCTACAGGATGTCAGCAAAAATTAAACCTATGGTGGACATACATGGTTTTGTCTGTCCTTTGTTATTGTACTCCATGTAGTTTGAACTAGATTAAGTTAAATGTGGATTACATCTGAACCTTAAAACTCATAAATAACTCATCTTTAGATGAGTATTTAATCAAGTAATTATCTTCGAACATATATAAGGGTCTGGAATTAGTTTGGAGGTAGTATTAGAAAATTCAGATATAGTCAGAGACAGGCTCTTGGCTCAAATTACATTGACAGTGACAGGATGACATTTCAGTTTGAGACATTAACCAGTTGTGGACAAGGGAAAATTGTTAAGAGAAGAAAAGCAAAAGAAATTTTCATAAGGAACAATTTCAAAACAATCAAACAAACAAAAAAACCAGTCATGTATGGGCATAACTGGTAATACTTTTTCCCCTAATTTAAGATACAAAATAAAAAAGCTCTTTACAGTCTGATACTTATTCAGCCAAAGGTGGTGGGTGGTGTTTTGTTGACACTTGGATCTGATGATCTCAAAGGTCTTTTCCAATCTTAACAATTCTATGATTCTATGAAATACACTAGAAGATGTTGGTGGGGGTTTTATTTTATTATTATTTACCCCTCCTGTATTTTTCAGTTAATTATTACTCCTGAAGGTTTCCCTAACGCATGAACACATAAAGATGTCACCAAACCACAGTGTTCATCAGTATCTGTCAGACACAGATTCCAGCTTCTGCAGTTAAATTGCAGGCATGGGTTCATTCAAGTACTATTCAATCTGCCCTGGTCCAAACCCATTTGTTGCCAACTACCTTTAACAGCGGTGGAAACTACGGGATATTTGTGTTTTCCAGCATCGCAGTTTGGCTGGAAAGACTGTAAGGTATTAAACTACTTCAGTCAAAGAAGCATGGAACTGCATGTTTAGCCAGTTGAATGTAGAAAGAAGGCTTTTGTGTGACTCAGACCTTGCATTGATTTAAGGAGCAATATCTAGCAATTAACACCACTAGGCATTAGCACAGGGGTGATGAATAATCTGACTTCATTTCTAAGGGGAATCTCTCCATTTGGAAAAAAAAAGTCACACCAGAATTTGGCAGGGCATTAAAGTTAATCACCACTATTCTTCATATTCTTTAATGATCACAAACAGTCAGAACCTCCAATTTACATCTCATTTACAACATGGCATCTTTTAACAGCATGGGACTTCCTAACATGCTCTCAAACTACTAAATGATTAAAGACTTATTCCTGCAGTACCTAGATGTTCTCAATTTAACCTTACTTACGTATGTTGCAATTCCAACATGAAGATGCTTAGCCTGTACTTGCAGAAAAATAGGATGTGTTTACACTTCGTGAGTTTTTTCCTTCAAGAGGCTAAAATTGATCCTTATGAGAGAAAACAGCATCCTCTGCTTTCCTTCTAGTAAAATATGACAAAAACCACTGTGCTAGTCTCTGTCAATGAAGCACTCTCCAAAGAAGCAGATGAACAGACCAGATGTACACAGCTTGTCTGCTACCTTGCTGCTTCAATAATTTTCATTGCAGTAAATGTTGTTTAATACTGGTATAATTTGTTGCTCAAAGGAAGCAATTTTTGTTTTCTATAATGCCATTACAATGATGCCTGCTCTTTTCCTGAAAGACTCAGGACCTCTCCTACCCACAGAGTAGCTTGGAGGTGAATCTAACTTTACAACCCTGAAAGAAAGCAGAAGGTCAGGGACATCTGAGTGTGAGGTTACTGTGAAAAGCCATGAAAGCCTGGATAGCTGTAAGACTGCACAGCTCTTGCTGTGCATCAGCAGAGATCAGCAACTAGCAACTGCTGGGGTAACTGTCCTATATTTACTTGGAACGCGACTCCTTTACACTGACAGCTCAATTTCATTAATGGTCACAAGTGGTTGAAATGCTATTTGTATAAAATATACTTTGTACTGAAAGTAATTTTATGTAGGAGACACGTGTACTTTAGAACTGTTGATCAGAAGGCTATTTTTCTTGGGAAATAATATACAAATAAAAGCAAAAATGTGCATATTAGTATGCGCATTTATATCCTTTCCACCCCCAGTGCCACTACTGAAGTCTACCATTTGCGCTCATGGCTTGAGGATTTTTAAGAGTCTAGTCTGAGCAGCTGTGTTATTTGAGAACTAAGTAGGATTTCTTTTTTGATTTGGACAACTGACGTTCCAGGCTTAGGACTTTGTCACTCTGTAACATCCTTTAGTTTGCTAGTCACAGTACAGAACCAGTGTTTGATGCAGACAAAGCTAGTGAAACTAACCCCCAAAATTAATTAGTCCCTCAATATGCTCATGAGACCTTTTTTCCCAATACTTTTTGCAGGCTGATGCATCCCTTATATCCTGTATCTATCTTGGTTAGAATATCCTCTTTTGAGCAAGATTATTGCATCACAACTAAACCTGTATCTTACACATATTTACTAAATATACAAATATATTAAATTTTCTGATGTGCATATATACTAAATATATTAAACCTGTATCTTATACCTAATTTTAGCTCAGTACAATGACCTTTCCCTCTCCTACTCTTGCAGTGCAGAAGAGGTATAAGTAAGCGTGAGAGGGGAAACATTTAGTAAGGGCACCTACTTCTTAAAAGTTTCTTTTCCACACACTATTGCAACAGCTCTCCTTTTATACATTATTTGCACCAATTAGACACTCGTCTATAAGGTAAAAGAGAAATCTGAGTTTATCAGATAAGAAAATGGACATAAGAGAAAACAGAAACTTAAAAGGCAGGTGCTGAGAAGGAAGTGTTGTCTGTGACAACTTCTGGGTGTAGCACTGAGAAGCATGATGTGATTCCTGTCAATGGGCAGTTCTCATCTCTTTTTTTCAGATCAAAAAGTTTTAAATGCTTTAGTGGCAGAAAGATCCTGCAGCAACTGTTAAACACAGTGGTCTAGTGTCAGTTTCTAAAAATCCTGTTCGCTGCCAAAGCTACCCTATGGGGTTGAGATAGATCTTTGATCATTTTAGTGCATGACTGTGTAGGGATTTGTATGTTCTCACTAAAAAGGAAAACACTCCCTGAAATTGGAGGCAAATGCGTTGACACTGTTTGATCTTCTCTAGAAATTTGACCGGCATAGCACAAATTTTGCTAAGATGCTGCCTTGTCAAGTAGTATTCTTGAGCAATATAAAAACACCACAACTCCTCATATACAGCCAGGGATTTTATACACTGTCAGAATGCACACCAAATGAAGTCTAATAAAATAGATAATACTGAATTAAACTACTGCTGTCACATGAATGAACACAGTAAGATACGACATATTAAGATATGAGATTTATCTGGCTTTCTGAAAGTGTTTGGAGAATATTTCCATTACATAAATAGCATTTTCTATACAAATTGTGGTCATTCCTTGATTCAGTGCCCAGAGATGACATCCCCTGTGGCTCTCTGATACGCTTAGCAGGTGCTTTTTTAAGCACACTGCCCTCTTTCTTCACACACTAACGTTCAGTAAATCAGAATAATTTACAATGTAAGTTCTACTCTCAGAAATCTGTTGCTGTAACAGAAAGTTCCAATGTGATGTGGCAAAATTCTGTTAACTGCAGTGCAACAGTGTGAATCGCCAAATTTGAAATGAATGAGCCTTGTAATGCCTCAGGCATAACATCTTAGTGGCTGAAGAATTTGACACTACATGCATTTTGAGTATCTTTAATCCTATACTTATCCTGACAGCAGAGAACCTCTGCTCGATAACAATATCTACACAGAGGAAATTATTAAAATACACTGCACATATACATAAAAGAAAGTAAGCTTCACAGCTGGAGCTCTGTATTACACACCTGTAACATGGAAGAGGTTTTAAAGTGACCTATTTATTCTATATTTTCCTGCTAAGATCATCAACAACTTTTATATTTAAGCATCTCAGCCCTTTGAGAAAAGAAGAGGACTTCAGATGTGCTGATTCCTTCAGAGGTACACTGAAGACATTGGAGGTGGAGCTGGCATAAATGAAAACACCATAAGGCAATTAAATTCCATGAAGAATGGAAATTGTTTTGTATAAAGAACAATTCAGATATTTCCATAACTTCTGTAACCCATACAAATCTCAGCTCTTGCCTATTCTCAAATGGAATTACTTTAGCCCACAGTTTCTCTAGGCAATACCATTACATTGATGTGAAGTTTGTTTTTAAGGACAAAACAGAATTGTACCACCTTAAAAGATGCCCAAGACACAGTTAAAATGATTAATATTTTTGTCTTCAGAACAAGTGTGGAGTAACAGAAACACTTTTTATCCCCATAGATAGTGTTTGGATTTGGAGTGTAACACCCAAATGCCAGCTAGATTCAAGTTCTGAAGTACCTAAGGCAACCCTGTGGCTGTTCCAAACTACAGTCAGAGTAGAGAATCTTTTACATTCAAAGGAGGATTCAGCCCATTTATTCTATCTGTTAATTTCAGAGGTAGTCTAGAGTAACAACATTCCATAGGAGGTGTCTCTGTTTTTGTACCTACTGGTGTTTTCATCTTCAAAAAAAGCTCTTAGTATTGCAGTTAGACAGATGTGAACTTCAAAGGTCTAAAACTGAGATTTTTTTAACAATGGCAACATGGAAAATTTGTAAGAATATTCCCTTAGGTTAAGTTTAGGTGAATAGGTAAGAGGGAAGAAAGAGCAACTGCCCTTCAGGTTGCATAATCTGTCTCTTTTCCATTCTTAACAAAAATGTTCTTTTTCACGTGGGTTTGAAAGAGCTAAAGCAAAGCATACGGCAAGTATAAGTCCATTTAGATTTATTTTGGCTCTCTGCAGTGAGATAAAAACACTTTTGCCTAACAGTACCTTCATAGGGACAACTCAATGTAATTATTTATTTCTATATTCTAGTTTTCTTGAACAGAGCTGGGCTGAGTGGACTATGCCAACACTTAAAATGAGGGCACTCTGCACTGAGGGGCATCCATGAGGCTGTAATAGGGATTTACTTTCTATTTCATTGCACTTCCTCACTGATAGTTGGAAGACATCATGTATGTAAAAAATTGTGAAAATTAAGTGGAAGGTGACAAATATCAGATACAGTGCAATTAATGCACAAGGTAAGAATTTCACACAGGATAAAATTGTTTATTTCCACACAGGATAAAATACTTGATCTGAAAAAAAAAAAAAAAAAGAATGAATCCCTTATTGAAGCTCTAGGTAACGCAGTAATGACATAGGAATTGTCCCCACTCACCTACTCTGAGACTGGGAACTCAGCATAGCAACTGATACTGGATGGATTACACAAGGAACAAGATGAACAGGCTACTAAAATAACATCCAAATAAAAAAAATAAATAAAGGAATCCTACCAAAGACATAGTAATAGGAACATTTATCTTGAAAGAATGTACATAGAGAAATACCACTAGAAAGTAAGACCACTGGGCTCTGATCCAAAGTCATTTTATTGTTATGGCTGAGCCTCCTGTTTTTTTATTCATGAAGGCAAGTGATAGCTACTCTTTCACTCATATATTCGTAGTGATTTTTGCCTGATTATTTACCCGCACAGATGGATCTCCAAACTGTATAAAATGCTTTTGTGCTGAGCAATACACCAGGAAGTCAGCTTTGTTTAAAGTCCTTCTTCACTATGGAAACCTCCATTGTATCTCATTTATAGTTGTTTTGCTCCCACATACTGCTAATAATGTAATAAATAAGGACTGATTCATAACTGCTATTTCATAGAACCATTGTGAATCAACTCAGTGGAAGTGATTTTCCCTTTCTGCTCTACTCTTGTGAGACCTCACCTGTAGTGCTGCATTCAGGTCTGGGACCCTGTCATGGTTTGAGATAGTCCCCAAATCTAATTCCCTAGTCCTAGCCCCCTCCCCATCTCAACCTAATGTGGGATGGGATTTTTCCAGACAAAACACGCCAGACTCAGAATGGGGGAAAGGGAATATATTACACTGACTGTACAAATAAATACTATCAATACATTATACACACGATCACATCTATCTCTACCATGACATATAGTATTTACAATGGATCAGATCTCATCTCCCCTCCAAATAGAAGTCCAGGAGGGAAAGAAGGACAGATCCCTTCTACATTTAGGGCAGCAGCTCCTCACCTGTCTTCCATGCAGCAGTTACTGGACTGCTGTAGCTGGATCTCTGTTCAATACACACAAGGGGGTCTCCAAGCCCCTCGGCTCTCCTTCGGTCCAAGCGAAGGCCTCACCTGTGGACTGCCAGCAGGGACAAGACTCGCGTCACCACAGGTATATCACAAAATGCAGGGGCATCTTCATGAAAGTCCCTTCCTCAGGGGATTCAAATTCCCCTTTGCAGAGCTCCGTGCTCTGTCTCCAGGCAGCGGGGGAGGCGAAGCCCTCCTCCACATTCCTTTGGCTGTCCTGGTCCAGCTTCAGGACGCCCTTTGAGCTTCTCAGCTCCTCTCTCTCTCCAATGCTGCTGTACTCCAAGGTTCCTCTCAAATAGGAGTCCATCTATTCCTCCTTTCTCGGAGGTCTCAAAGGAGTTTTGGGGGGTCTGGTATCAGTTCTCACCCCCAGAACTCTGTAGCTCTGCTGCTGACTCTCTCTCTCTCTCTCTCTCTCTCTCTCTCTCTTTCCAAGAGTCCTTTCTGTGATACATGCCACTTCTGCTGCTTCTCCGGTTCAGGTCTTATCTGTCCTGGCTCTCTGCCGCCGTTTCTCTGGTCAGTGCCGGCTGTTGCTCTGCACCCATGGAGAAAACATCTCCCGGCATAACTACAGGCACCTAGCTCAGCTTTATGCTGTTCCAGGCCTCTGCAGTTCCCCCCCAGCCAGGGGCTGGGAGGCCCCAGAGGGCCCAAGGGGCTCAGAGCCCCTTCCTCGTGGCTCTACAACATAGCCACCTCTCCTCAACAACCAAACTACAACCCTTCTCTTCCGGTGAGCTTGTGGAATGTTGACATTTTTGCAGGAGCACCCATTGGACAGAACTCCAAAACTTCCAGGGGTTTCCACCCCTTGGGGTCTACCACTTTTCTTAGCCTCTGGGGAAAAACAAAGTCCAAACCACTACAACACTCCACCCCTCGCTCCTGCGAAATGTCAACATATCACAACAACTGAAAAAAAACTCTAATCAACATGCAATCTTCAATAAACTAAAATATAACCAAAATCTCTCTACTACACATCAATATAGCATCATCACAAAATTAACACTATTCTTAGTACTTAACTTACATTACTGTAGCCTTACTTTCACTACAATGGTACAGTCTGTGTTTTGTCTGGAAAACTCTTTCTGTTACCACAAACATCATGGCTCTTATCTCTTTCCCCTGATGGTTCGCAACCATCCTCTGCTACCATTTATGTCATGGTTTGAGATAGTCCCCAAATCTAATTCCCTAGTCCTAGCCCCCTCCCCATCTCAACCTAATGTGGGATGGGCTTTTTCCGGACAAAACACGCCAGACTCAGAATGGGGGAAAGGGAATATATTACACTGACTGTACAAATAAATACTATCAATACATTATACACACGATCACATCTATCTCAAACCATGACAGACCCCAACATAAGAAGGATGTGGACCTATTGGAGCAAGTCCAGAGGAGGCCATGAAGATGATCAGAGGGCTGGAGCTTCTCTACTTTGGAGACAGGCTCAGAGAGCTGGAGAAGAGAAGGCTTTGGGGAGACCTTAGAGCCCTGAGGGGGTTATGAGAGAGCTGGAGAGACACTTCTGACAGGATTGTGTAGTGACAGGACAGGAGAGGATGGCTGTAAACTTACAGTAGGTTTCGATTAGATATAAGGAAGAAATTCTTTCCTGTGAGAGTAGCGAGGCACTCAAACAGGTGGCCCTGACAAGCTCTTACTGTCCCATCCCTGAAAGTGTTCAAGGCCAGACTGGATAGAGTGTAGAGCAACCTGATCTAGTGGGAGGTGTCCCTGTTCATGGCAGGGGACTTGGAACTAGATGATCTTTTAATCCAAACCATTTTATGATTCTAAGATAGTATAATTATTTGAAAAAAATCAAGTTAAAAAAATTGTGTATTTAACCAGTGTTAACATTTCAAATGGCATGTGTTTGAACTGTTACTTATTTTTCAACTGTTCATAAATTCAGTTATATTTTAGATGCCTCAGTAGATTCCTCAAAGCTGCTTTGTAGCCAGGTCCCAACATTAACAACACAATTTCAATTATTAAATTAGAATAAATGCTTAGAAAACAAGTGAATAAATTATAGCAGAAGGCCCAGATCATTTGTGTCTCTGGATATTCTTGAAGCACAGAGCAAGTGTTTGTTCAGTCCCCAGAACAATTAGCATCACAACTCCCAAATCAGCATAGAAACTTCTAAGAAGGAGACGTACAGCACGTAATGTTTGTGTAAGCCTTTTGTGTCAGCATTTTATTCACCTGTTGACTCTTCTTAGCTCTACTATTTTTTATATATAATTTTGTGTGCAGTGCAGAGGTATTGAGGAAAAAGGGAATTTAAGGTGAAAATATACCAAGTTGATCAGTTTCCTATTTTGTAATTTAACAAAGTACATCATAGGTAGCCTACCAGCCATCTCAATGCCAGCAGTAAGGAGAGATAGATGACTTCTGTTTTCCTGCCCAGGGCACATCTCTGACCCAGGTGCCAAATACCACCGTTTTCAGTGTGGATAATTGCTGTTCATCTGATGATTTTTCTAAGAGTGCTCTTTGATCTTGACAGATAGACTAAGCTCACAAACACTGATGTACTGATGCTGTACCTGCTTATTAGCAAGTTTATTCAAACTCCATAGTTTGTAGAGATTACACTTACTATGAATACCAGTCCTCACCTTCCTCCTCACCATGCCTCTCAGGGAAGTGCAGTCAACATCAAGTTATACCAAAGGACAGCAGTGAGCAAATTCAAAGAGCTTGTGCACACACTGATTTTGGCTTGCTGAAACAATGTCATGGTTTGAGCTGTGTCAGGGCTTTATGGTGAAAACTATTGTATTTCACTCATATCTACTAAGTTCTTACAACTGTGAGTTGCAAGCTGTTAACACCCAACATCCTTCATCTTAAGCCAAGACACAGGCACCAATTTGAAGACTAGTACAGTTTAACATTGGTCATTTGTAAATGTATAAGTATCTACAAGTATTTCAATATCAACTTCTGCAACTAATTTTGGGGGGAAAATATACAGAACTCCATGGTGGTTTTTTTCCAAGGATAGGTTTAGATTTCATGAGGGTTACCCAACTATGACTTACCTGACAAGAAAGCTAGATGGTGCTAAAACGTATTTGTTGCAATACAGTTTTACTGCTGGTTACATGTTTTGAAATACAGTGTTTTATCTCTATGACTGCCTACAGCTACAGCATTTATGTACGCTTTCCTGTAGCAACTTCCTGACAAAATTCCTGGTGAGTCTGGAAAACATTTTGATTTTTACACTAAAAATGAGATATTTCAGATAGAGAAATAAAGGGACTATGATCAATCAGAAGATTTCTTGAGTCACAGCTGAGTATGTTAGCCACAGGACTATCTGTTCTTTATGAAGTTTGCCCACCACTAAATTCAGGAATTAAATTGATTGCATGTTATAAAAATTTAGGCATCTCAAATATATCTAACCAATCTTCTCCATATGTGATTTCCACCTGTGACTGAATTCATGACACATTGTCTGGAAATTCATGAATGTGCATGTTCACACTGCTGTTGTCTGCAGCCCTGCTCATTTTACGTAAGGTTTGGGGATATGATATGTAAGAGGAGCTTGTTTTTCCTAGGTAACCTACCAAGTTTGACAGTACAGAGTCCCACAGAGTGATCTTTGGTTGCAAATCATTCTCTGAAACCTGCAGAGACCTGTCATTTTGAGCAAGGACTTTTTTACCTGGTTGTACTATTCATACTCTCAATAACAAGCAAGTTTTTATTTGTCAGATCAGTGAGGAAATGCCCCCAAATCCACAATACTAACTTGCCTGACCCCAAATTCTTGAAAGAAATATCTATTTTCAGAAGTAACATGCTTATGTTTCTGCACCAATCTACTGAAGTGGAACTGGAGCAGATGACTTGTGGAAGACTAGCCAATGAATTTTACATATTGCTCTTAGTCACACAGGCAGTTTGATTGGTATCTACCCAACTTTAGGGGAAGAACCCCTTTGACAGATAGTCCCTTTTCCCCTCTATTTTGTGTTTTCAGTCTTCTATTTGCCTGAGGTACAGAGATTGTGCACTTCATCACAACTCTCTTGAATGTTCTTCTCCTTTCCTTTGTGTTTCTGAGGACCTGCAAGGTTTCTTGTACATCTCATAAGCACAGTGGTGACCTGGACAACTTGCTCGGAGTCAACACAGAGACAGGGAGGGAGAAAAGCACACAGCACAGCAAACTGCTGAGGGAGGATTTGCTATGGCTCTCTTTTAATAAGACTTCCGTTTGTTGCTGTTCACACATATTGGTGTCTGAGAAGCCAGTGGACAAGGGGGATACAGAAATTTCTACATCACCTGGTGAAGTATTTTCTCTTTGGTAGTGTATAATAACAGATGCTTCCAGGGAAGATGCTAGTGTGGTGTGAAATTATTAAAGCTTTCCCATTAGAAAGTGTCTGTGTTATGTTTCAGACATCCTTGTTTTGGTGGGGGTTTTTTTGTCGTTGTTTTTGTTTTGGCTTTTTTTCTTGTTTTAAGTTCTTGTTCCACTTTCCCATAAAAAAATTTCCAAATCTTTAAAGTGACCTGTTAAACTTTTCAGGTCTTTGGATGTTTTCCTATAGATGGTTACAGGAAGCTGTTTCCCAAGTTCACCCATGCTCCTTGTCAGAGCTGTATGAACCAGATCCAAGCCACGGACCTTTCAAACATGCATTATAACCTTTCTGTCTCAGTAGGACTCATTAGCTTTGGTACAGCCTGGCTGCTGGACCAGAATGGCCAGGCTGGATGATGGACAGAGTAGGGTGCCTCGAACTGTCCAAATTGACAAGTAGAGTTCCCTATGCTTTCCCCTATGAAGCAGACATTTTCTTTCATGGGCACTAAGAAATTCCATCTTCAGGGCAGAAAGCAAAGCTAGCTAATAAAACCCAGGGAATTTTTCAATGAATGTATCCACTTTATCATCTGAAATTTGAACAGAAGAGACTGGAAATAGAGATGAGGATTTTTCCTTTCAGTGCTTGCAGAGATTTGGGCTCAAGCCTACTGATTTGAGAAGGCAGTTTCCACAGGTGGTGAAATACTTTCCTTTTCAAAACAAGATTTTTTTTCCCACAAATGATTAGCTGGCAATTTGGCTAGCAGATGCTGAGTGATCGGATCTCACAAATCAGCAAATCCTGCTTTCCTCCCAATCCACACCTGTTTTACTCTCACCATGATGAGTACTGAACCTGAATGTGATTAAATTTAAATACCTCCCTCAGGTGCTTAACAAAAAAAAAAAAAAAAAAAAAAAAAAGGGGGGAAAACAACACAATATTGGAGAAGTAATGCTCTGGCTTAGAAAGGAGAAAATTGAGCTGTAGGATCACGGCATCTTGGCTTTTTAAAAGTTCATTTGCTCCTGCTGTTTATACTCTACCTGAAGCCACATCACCCTGGGTTTCTGACATCTCAGTTGGTGATTTCTTAAAAGATTATGATATTGGATGGATTATAAACTGCAATTTTTGTGCTTTCATATAAGCTTGCCCCTAGCAAGAAAGGAAGGACACAAACCCTATTGCCCTTTAGAAAATGAGCAGCAAATAGGAACCTATTTTCCAAACATTTACATAGCTATCAAGTTGTTTTCCTATTAAATGTTCCAAGTTGTGAATTACAATAACATTAAAAAACAAACAAAAACAAACAAACAAACAACCCCCCCAAACATTAAAACCCAACCAACCAACCAAAAACAGCACCTGCAATTCAGAACCTAAAAAATTAGTTATTTACATGGCTTTCTCTACACCTATTTTAGAAAAGCATAGGCACTTGGAAGTCATAGCTTAACTCCCAAATCCTAGCAACATACTTAGCAGAAGTATCTCAGTTCTTTTACATGTTCTTAACATGATATCATTGATTACTAAAGAACCTTCAAGGCATTCTATGTTTCTTATAAACAATTAAGTACATGATTACCATGTTTCACTCTGGATCCATTTTATTTACATAGAAAGTTTATGTCTATGCATCTAAAGGATTGGAAAAACTTAGAGAAGTTTGAGTGAAAGAGCTCAGAAACACATTTTTTTTTTTTTTCCTCCTAAGCAAATCCAACAAGTCTGTTATCCTCTGCTCTCCTGATTTCATTACACAGATATCAGTGGAGTTACAGTGGTATTAGATTGGAGTAACCAAGTGGTGAATTAGGTCCTGTTCATTTCATTACAGCAGCATAAAGCAGATGCAGTGTGCATATGGGTCTCTGACAACATGATCACTGAAAGAGAAAATATATTCATCCTATTAGTTTTAAAATATCTAACTAGAGAAAGCAGTGCCATATTTATTTCCCATCAGTGGTATCTATAAACACTTGATATTTAAGAAATAAAAAATAGTTTGTAAAACTGCCATCACAGTGAGCTCACTTTTGTGTGATTTATATTATGGTATTTTCAGATTACGCTGTACTGCATTAGGTTAGGACACACCATGAAAACATGCTTCCACTGGAATAATTTGCTCAGATTTCAGGTCAGCTCAGTGCTGGACTCGTTTTTATGTGTAAATTCATTTGCCCCTTCAAATTTATTCATACGCGGAGATGAATTCTTCTGCTTTATCAGGAATCACACATTAACTTAGAGGACAGATCTGGTAAAAAAACCCTGCTTGTCAAATCTCAGGCCATGTCCTCAGTATCCATCCTACCTTTCTGCTTGCTGCTTTTATCATCCTGTGGATTTCAATGCATATCCTGTCATTCTATAACCACGACAGAAGCTTACATGCTTCTGGTCATCTCCTGACTTTACATTCTTTACCATTAGCTTCTCCTTTTAAGTTCAAGGGCCTTTTCTCCTGTCCTCTCCTGGTTTTTTTTAAATTTTGTATTTCCACAATTCTCATTAGTATTTTCATGCCAAGGTCTCACTAATTTACTTACATATTCCTGTCCAGAGGAATATGTAAGGCAAGTGGCTGCATTTTCTCCACCTGAAATTTCTCCAAACTGTATGACACATCTGTGACTAGAGGCTCAGGAGAAGGTCAAGATAAATGATGGCTAAGAACAAGAGTAGGACTCTTTATGTAAGGCTATTTGACTGGAGAGTGGCAGAAAAATAAAAACTTTTCATAGTGAAAGGATGATTAAAATTGTTATAGTATCATGTTTATAGATCTCTATCTAAATATTTATAAAATGCTCAGTAAACAAACTATCTGATAGAAATGAATAAGCAAATTACAGAGCTGCTTTAAAATTCTCCATCAATGAAAAATGCAGCTTCTATACACCAATTGTTTTCCATGAAAAAAAATTCCGGTGAAACTGGCATTTTTATAAGGAAAAAATCTAAAGATCTGTTCATTAAAACAACTAAAAATATTTGCAAACATTAAATAAATGGATTAAGTAGGTACCTGCCAAAAACCTTGTCTATTTATCCGAAGTTCAAGATAAGGTGGTCAGTAAAGGTAATATTCTGGATTTCTCTTTTTTTTTTTTTTTTTTTTTTTAAATCTAATGCTTAAAATATGTAAAGAGTAGAGACAGGAGAATAGATAATTTCTTTGAGTGAACTTCTGGGCTGAGTTGTCTGAACAAGGCACAACAAATAATTCTGTACTTTCCCACTGCTTCCTTGTCCTCTTTCTACACTGGTTCCAGAAATTCAGAAAAAAATCTGTAGAGAACTTCACACCTGGAAACTTCTACCTAGGCTTTTCTACATGTGTAGCAAGCACTTATTATCCATGCTTTTTCACAATGTCACTTTGAAGCATAAAACAATGTGGGAAATACTTTATGGGGTAGTTAAGGGAACTTTGCAAATCCATTGCAGACAGACTCAGGCTCTTTCTGGCATTGTCCTAAGCCAGCTGGATGGGAGCCACATCTAGAAACAACACCTGCAACAGTGTGATGCTTGAGCTAATTAACTTTTTTTGTAATATAAATTAGCCCAAAGACAGTTTTTCACTAAGACATCTATACAAGATCTACCTGTCTGAACTGGATTCATCTGCAGGGGAAATTTGGCTCTTGCATAAGGGTTAAAATGTAGCTAATCATGGATTCCTCCATCTTAAACTACTAATCTGTGGTAAGAGAAGCCTGAAAACAAAGAGGTTTTGCCATGGAGACAGTGGTATCCATATCCACCAGAAATTTTATGGGAGCACCTTTATGCACAAAGCATCAATAATGCCCATACCACCACCAAACCTTGCTACCCAGCACACTGGACTAGGAAGTACACAAAAGAGCATGATATATACTGTGTCTCTCCTTGGAGATCTCACCAGGAAAAAATATTACAGCTGTCAGTGCCTGGCAGATACACAGAGCCTTCTACACCCCTGCTCTAATGTTTCATAAAGATTCTTTATTAACTCCTAGTTCAAGGTTATCGTTAATTGCCATGCAATTAGCACAATAGCTTCTGGTTATCTTGAAATACAGGCAGAAAAAGATCTCATCTACCTGCTGGTAATTCTGCAGGCAAACCTCAAAGCTGCTATGCACAATCATACCTAAGAAGCTTGAAAGAGTGAGGAAAGGAAGCTGTCCTCTGGTCAATGGCATCCATGTTTTCTCCCTTCAACATACAGCTCCAGCACGTCATGGAGCACATGTAACTGCTTCCCATAGAATCATGAATCCTAGAGCAGTTTGGCTAGGAAGGGACCTTAGAGATCATCCCGTTCCAATCCCCTGCTATGGGCAGGGATGCAACCCAGTAGATCCAGTTGCTCAAAGCCCCATCCAACATGACCTTGAACACTTCCAGAGATGCAGCATACACAGCTTCTCAGGACAACTTGTTCCAGAACCTCATCACCCTCACAGTGAAGAATTTGTTCTTACCATGCAATCTGCACCTACCCTCTTTGAGTTTAAAATCGTTCCCCTTTGCCTTTCTCAATTTACCTTTGTAAAATATGTCTCTCCCTCTTTTTTATAAGCCCCCTATTGCTGTTTCTGTCTCAGTCAACTCATCCTGCGCTCCTTTACCAAACAGACTTCACCCTGCAGCAGATGGTGATGAATAGTGTTTAATGAGTTGCATGGTAATCATCAGGAGAGGAGGTGACAGAGGTTTGTCATGTCCAGAGGCCACAGTTGCAAAACATTCTTCTATCAAGAGAACACAAAATTGTGAGAGGGGAAAGTGTCTTCCTTTGCCCCATAGCACATTTGCTAATCTCTGAGCAATAGATGACTAAAGAACTGTCGACAGCTCCGTGACTTGGTCTTTTCTTAGCATTTATTTTCAGTAAACCAGTTATTTACAGTGTTTGTACAGACGGAATAGTTTTGTTTGGTTTTGTGTTTGTTTTTTTCTTGGTAATAAATGCAAAAAATAACACTGTCCTATCAATCTGGCTAAGTCTGCTCATCTTGCTTTCTGCTCCGCAATGACCTTTTCATGCTGACTGAGTAATGTGTTCCTTACATGACTTGTAACAGATATAGATTGCTTACCTTCCCTTTCTGCTTGATGACATACTGATTAATATCACCATGAGTACTAGCTCCTTGTGATCAATTAATCATCTGTCATAATTGTTCAATAGCTAAATAATAATTAATTTTGGGTGCTTGTGATAGTGAAGGTGGACAGTGTTAGAAAGGAGAACATGTTCCCATTACTTTGCTGGGGACCTGAGTCTAAAAATCTCATAGAAATAGATATGTGTCAAGGCATTTTATCATTCTGCACTTTGGATTCTAATAACTCCTTTCAGGGAATATATTAAAGTATTCACTAGATGTCAGTTGCTGAGGGAACTTGATAATGGAAAAGCAATGCCTTTCTGGGACACATATTGATGGTTTGAAGGCTGTGCCAAACAACCCCAGCTCTGCTTATGAATGGTAGGATTTGTGAGTAAAATTATTAATCTTCACTCACTATTTAATGACCTACGTGCAAAGAATTAAGCAGATTTATTGTCTCTTACTAGTTATTAGTGAACACAGGTAAGTATTTGAAAACCTAACTAATCAGAGATAATAAAGGTGAAATAGGTCTTGACATAGCCCCCTACTCCAACACTAAGCTCTTCTTGGCACATAGGAGATCTCACCTGAGAATGTAGAGGACTCAATGAATGTCTTTTTCCCGCTACATCTATAATTTGAGTTGTCACTGGATAGCACATTAGGAAGTTCATAACAAAGGAGAATTCTAGTTCAGCATCTTTAGGAACCTAAGGGCTCAGAAGGCAATAGTCAAACACATTATAATTAATGGAGAAGCATGACATAGGAAAACTCACTTTACCACATTTTGCTAACTCTTACAATACAAACCTATATAAATGTATGCAGTATTGTGTAAATATAATGATGTCTGAAACAACAACGCTACAACTGAAACTTTGAACTCCCCCTAAATTATTTCCATACATAAAGGTTTCACATTTGAAGGTTTCCTTTAGAATTTAAAAAAGCCAAGTCTACTTCTCTGTTTCTCTGATTTACTTTAAAAACCTCAAACATAAACACAAAACCTAAAATTTACTTAATAGGGAAAAAAATATCACACCACTCTTTTTCCCCTTGTGGTTTGAATATATATCCTAAATGCAGGGTTTTGCAAGCAGAGGCATACAGGGCTTCCAAATAAGTAAGCATTGTGGTGATTCAGACTCCGAAGATGTTATTCTTAGTCCTGGTTCCTACTGCTATTCCAAAGGACTGATAATCCTTTGAATTTTATGTACAGTAACATTAGATTTTGAAGATGGGGTAGTGTTTCCTTACTCTATTCTGCATTACTAACATGAAAGGTAGGATTCATGACAACATCTAGGACTTCAGAACAGGGTTAACTGATGACTCATCTAAAAGTGAAACAATGTTCAGCTAGTAGTTTTCTGACATGAAAGAAGTGTTTAATAAAACGAAGGGATAAGTGATCAGTGATCAAGAGATCAGTGTTGCTAATTCACAAGACTTCCAGTTTCTTCAGTGTTTTTCAATTGCTGGAGAAAAAAACCTGTAATGAAACTTGAATATTTTGGGTTTGGTTTGGGCATTGATATTGGACTAAACACTCTGGAGATTATAGGAGGTAAGCCATCTTTTTTGGTTTTCTTTCTTCCAATGAAAGGAAGTGTTAAATACATCTGTAAAGCACACACAAAGACATGATAGAAGAGAGATAAAGCAAATATTGTAATGTTCATGAATGCTGTCTCTAAATTTTGGATAGAAAACAAAGCATTCTTGAGCCCATAGAGCAACGCTTCACTACTTTCCTAAATTCTCAAGATTAATCTTCAGTGTAGAAATTTCAAATAACAATTTAGTTATCCTAAAGATAACTTATTCTTTATATCTTCCTGCATTTGTAGAGTTTTTCACATGAAAACGCAGAGGTCTGTGGTGGTATTAAAAATGAAATTGTAATTAGACACTTGCATGAGCAATAATACTGAAAAACAATCAAATTATGGAGCTCTTTGAATGACCACTCCAGTTGGAAAAGCATCTAATTACACAAAGCGGATGCAGTGGTCCCCATTTTCATGAATGAGAACCTTTGGCCCTTGGGTGTTGGAAATGCAACATTAATGAATGATACCAGAGGAAAAAACCATCTCTTTTCTGAAAAACCTAATAGATTATTATTATTGTTTCTGTACAAACATGTTATTTCCTTAATAAATTGTATGAGTAGGAAAATAGATACTTTATGAGAAATTATTAACACTGTTGTAAAACTGCCTTGTCCAATGATAGCATTAATTTTGTCTTTAATGATAACACTTGAATGTAAAAGCAACGTGGAAGCCAAATATTTACATTATGTTGTGTTGCCTCTTAAATAAATGACTGTTCTTAAAGACCAGCTTGAGGATTACATGTATGGAGGCAACAGGCTTTTCCAAAAGTAATTCAGCATGATTAATGGTCTTTGACCAAAGAAGTTAATGATATGCTTTCATGAAAGGTTAACTCCCAGTAACTGTGGGTCTAGCTATCTGGGATTTTCTTTCTGTACATTTTTTTCCTGATACCTGACATTTCTGTAGCACACATTGCTACAGAATGGATTCCCTTGCAAAATATGATACTGATGTCAAAATCATATCTTAAATTCCTCTGCATTTTCAGCAATCTGCAGATTCATTCAGGTTTAGACCACACTCTGAATTTTATTGCAACGACTTCCTCCTTCTTCCTCTGAACTAATTTTTTTGTTTTCTCCCTGTTGTTTTCAGCTATAAATTTACAGCCAGATGTTGGTAGGTTAAGCTGAAACTATGCAAATGAATTAGTAAATTAGACTGCATTTGCTGAGACTAGATAAGCTGTCAAAACAAAATTCTCCTGTTGACCTGCAGAATTTACAGAAGGAAAAAAAAAAGAGAGGAAAAAAGGAATTAAGACCTTCTACAGAGAGTTTATACAGAACCTTAAAATAAATGGATTGTAAGTCATGTTACCTCTCTTTATCTTCAGAATTTGCTTCATCTTTATTAAAAAGTTAACCAAAGTCAGCCTCAAATCCTGAGTATTTTAGACCCATTGGACCTCGCAGAACATTATATCTCTTAGACTTGTAAGCAAGATTTTCAGTTTTCTGTTTCTGGTCTTGCCTTTAACTTGTGTAATTCAGAAGAATTCTTGGGGAGGGAAGGAAGATATTTCAAGTAGTTGCAAGATTCATTTTATCTACTCTTATAGATGCAGAGGTATTTTAAATATCACTTACTGGGTTAGAGTGAAAAGTTGAACTGCACCCTGAAAATGGTCCCTTTTGACCACTTTACTTCAAACATAAATATGTGTATTAGGTCATCTGACTCTATTTCATTGGAATGTCATTGTCTTCCCAAACTTGGGATAACAGTTAACTGCTCAGAAGAATTCAGAAGCGTGCTTAAATATGTGGAGCATCTAGAGTAGTTTCCATGCTTGTCCATTTTTTTTCTTAGATATGATTTAATGGGTAAAATCATCATGCCAGATAAATTTCACCTCTTTAGACTGTTTTTTCAATATATATTAATTATATATCAATATATATCAATATGTATCAATATATATCAATATATATTATTATAATTGATACTGACTGTAATTTTTTTTTTTTTCCAGGACGAATTTTCCTGGGAAGTATTTTCAGGTCACCTTTTCTTACCAAACTAGTCTTCAGTGACCTGTTGTCACATGGTATTCTGAGGTACTGCAGTATGGAAATAATGAGGTTTGTTTAATCTAAAACACAGCAGTTTGATATGAAATTGTGTTATTGCATTTGCTATAATGGACCATCAATCACAGGGATTGTGAAACTTCTACATTACTTCTGGCAGCTAATTTTTATATGTAAGTTTATGGGTAACTCAGACATTCCCAGAGCCTAGTCTCTGTAGACTGTTGGGATTCCACTTCAAGGTAGAATTATGCCATGTTGCCATGCCATAGAGATATAATCCTTTTAAACTTTCTCAGATAGACTATGCAGAGGATAATTTCTTGGTTTATTTATTTGCTGTCTCTTAGGATCTTTCAGACTTATTTGTTTGTACAATTTACCTATCCGTATGAATGTTGATACTTCAACATAATCTTTATCTGATGGTCACGATTATTATTCTTACCATGTATTTTGATAGCTAATCCTAAAGCCTTTGTTTCTTGAAAATTCTAACAACAGAGATATAGAAAATATTTCTCAAGGACAGAACATTATGCCTGCAGGGTGAGGTTTACGGTGAGGTGTAATAACTACTACCCGTTAGTAGGCTGATAGATACATCAGAAAGAGACAGACTAGAACTTGGACACAAACCATTCTTCAGAGAACTCTGACTGTCACAACACCACAATCCACTTGAAAAAAAAAATCACAATTCTTCAGCAAAATGTATTATGTAGATATGTACATTAAGCTTCCAGCATGGTCAGGGCAGAATTTGCAGGATTATATCTCGGGAAAACTTGCTCCCATTGTTATTCACAGAGCTTGAGTTTTCTGCAGACGTTCTTGCCAATAAAAACGTTTTCACTTGAAAGCTAGCATAATGACAGCAAAAAAGGTTGGAAAGTACATTAAAAAACAGCTCAAACTTCTATTTACCCAGTATTAATAAATGTCCATGTGATTTGAATCCCCTTTGCATTGCTAAATCAGTGCAGCAAATGACAGAGGACAAGGGGGAAAAATGAAAGACATTTCTATAGAAGTAAAAGAATACACAAGGCCTAATTCTCTCCGAACAAGAATAAGTGGGTATGACTTATTAGTTATTATTACAGCTTCACAACACTGTAACTACTAATTCCACATTTTACTCTTTATTGAGATGTATTTTAAGCCTTTCTGGAAGTTGTTGATATCAAGTAGTCCTATTTAAGATCTTCATGAATAAAGAGACAATCCTAAACATCCACTGGGCAGATTAGGTAACCAATACATCTGTTCTAGAACAAGCAGCAGTCACAAGTATTGAGGCCATGTTGCTGAGAACACAGCTGCACTGGGCAGGACATGTCTCAAGGATGAAGGACCACCACCTCCCTAAGATCCTGCTCTATGGTGAACTTGCCACCAGCTGCCGCATGAGAGAAGCCTCGAAGAGAAGATACAAGGACTCCTTGAAACAACATCTCAGCCTTGGTCATATTGACCAACATAACTGATCTACTCTGGCCTCCAATCAGGAGGTCTGGAGACACACTATCTTTAATGCTGCTGATGCCTTTGAGAAAGCACATAGGATCACTCTCGAGGAGAAAAGACAACGCAGAAAGAATCATGCCTTGCAGAATATACCACCTAAGGAGTCTTTCTGCTGTGCCTTTTGCAACCGGATGTGTCTATCTTGTATTGGCCTTTTTAGCCACCAGTGTGCTTGTAACAAACGTGGGTAGAGCCCTTCCCAAATCTTTGTTCGTGAAACCTAGCTATGACAGATGAGTTGTATCCACCTACATTTAAATCTACAATCCCAAGCCCTATGAATAGGTTTTTGCCCAACCCTGGAGATGTCCATTTTTCACGGACCCATAGTCACCTGCTCTTTCAGCATATGCAAAGCACCGTGCTTTTTACAGGACTGAATTTGACACTCCTTTTGCATAACTTTTTTGAGCGATTATAAAAAATGTGATGGATTATATTTAAAAAATAAAAAAAGAAGCATAAAAAAATGTTGTATTATCAAAGTCAGAGAAGGCACACAAATGTAAAATACTATTTCTTGGCTAAAACTAACAGGTTTTTCTGTTTGCTTGCATTTTGTTTTGGGTTTTGTTGTTGATTGTTTTTTTTAAAAACATTGTGGTTATATTTCTTAACTCATCTAGAATACCAGTGTTCTGATTTTGTTCAAACAGTATGAAAGTCAAACAGGTCTTCTCAGTTGATAACATAATGATTATATGTTAAAACATCCACTCTAATGATCTCATTTTTGCTAGTATTATTATTCTAACCAGGCAATATTTTGTACAGCTGATATATTGAGACACTTCTGACAATCTGGACTATGTGAAGGAAAAACTACACAATAAAAACTTTCAAATTTTGTTTTAAAAATGTTGCATAATAAGAGGTGGGCTATACTATCGCCCTCAATTAGTTTAGCTTGATTATTGCCTCCTCAATTCAGTCAGAAATCAGAGTTAACACTTCAGAAATAATGACTGAACTGGTGACAAAATATGGAAGTAAAGCAGGTTCCAGCTGAACTGTACACAAGAGGCTGACAGACTGTCAGAACCTGACAGATTTACACTTCTAACAAATAGACAATAGTTATAGATAGCTTTATAAGGAGTTAGTTCATCTCAAAAGGGATGGATGGTATCACAGTAGGTCTGAGAATTCATCATGAATCCATGCATCAGATAGGTGCATATGAAGCTTTATTATATCTGTTTTCTGGTGCACTCGATTGAATAACAGTCTAACTAGGCTTTGTTTTTAGGTGAGACCTATCTGGCTGCCATCCAATCTAGATAAATACAGATAAGTATAGATATAGATATAGGATATACTAGTGGTTGGGAAGAAGGCAGTAGAGCTACTGAAGATCACTTTTAACTGAAAGCCTGTGACTACCACTTAGAAAACAAAGGATTAAACACAAGGCCATGGACACCAATGGGAATTTTCCATTGTCTTTTTTTATGGATTTAACCAGACTGCAAACTTGTAACCTTTTCTATAAGCATTTTATTTTATCTAAAAAGAGAGAAGTGGCATAGGTCAGGGTTGGGATGCCTATTGAATATTACTAAAAGAGATTGTTTTGTTTACCAAACAAAAGGCAAAATGGAGCTATATTTTCTCTTTGTAGTTATATAAATGGTATAAACAACAGAGAGTGAGATGAGCTATGTGAGATGAAAAACCAATGTAAGAACAAATACAAATAAATACAGATTGAAAATTAGATAGTCTAAACATTAGAAGACTGTGATTTTAAAACAGGCTTCCAAGCACAGTATTAGAAGTGAAAATAAAACCATCAAAGTTTAAAATGGGGTTGGTTAGCTTATATGGAGCATGGAACAGACTGAAGTGGTAAGGAACGGGACCCTGACTCATTAATTTCTTGTCAGACCTCTATTTCTAAATTATAAGGTAGAGAAAAGCACTGCCTCCCTGTCCATGCCATGATTAAATTGGAGATGTCTCCTACACATTAAGATGAGAGAGAAAAATACTACCTATGAGCATCTCCTGAGAGATCATAAAATGTCGGTCCCAGCAAACCCTGTGGTCTGAAGTTAGAAACACATTTAAAAAAACAACCAACAGGATTAAAGCTCAAACCCCCAAATTTTGCTGAAGTTATAAAAATGTTATAATTATTTTTTTATTCTGATTAAAGTAGATATACTCTTTGGGATAGGAGAAGAAGAAAGGAGGAAAAGGAACAGGATAAGAGGATGGATGTGCTTGTAACATTAGACATACTTTGCATAGCAACAGCCTGTAGGCTATAAATCTACAGTGCTACTCTACTATAGGACAGACTATATGTAATCTGCACATAAAGGTTTTGTATAATTGCTAAACCTTTCTGTTGCTAGATTGAAAGCAATGCCAATAGCTTCCTTCTACTTTCTCTATCACTGTCTGAATTCCGTTCCTAATTATGCCCTATTGTGGCAGGATTTGGTTGTAATTGTGCATATCGTCTTATACTTCGAGGATGTATGCAAATAACTAGGAAAGGCTGTTAGCAGTTGATTTGAGATAAGCTTTTTCTTTTTTTTTGTCACAATGATAAGATTAAAAAGACTATGGATACAAAACATAGCTACAAAACATCCTGACTCTTCACTGGCAGCAGCAATTGCTGCTCCTGGACAAATGAGGCATAGTAAATTTTACTCACCTTAGTAGCAAGGAAACTAAAAGCACCCCAAACAGCTACAACAATAAAAAGGAAGGAAATTGCAGCCAGTGAGGTTTGGTTATTCTCATGATTTAAAGGTTTGCCTTGCCATGATCATACTGGATTCAGTCAACCCATTCCACTGGGGACTGACCTGCTGGAGATCAGCTCTGATGAGAAAGATCTAGGAATCCTGGTGGACAACAAACTATCCATAATCCAGCAGTGCATTTGTGGCAAAGAAGACCAATGGTATCCTAGGGTGCATTAGGAAGAGCATCGCCATCAGGTCAAGGCAGGTGATCCTGCCCCTCTACTCAGCTCCAATGAGGCTGTATCTGGAATACTGTGTATGGTTCTGGGCTCCTCCATACAAGAGGGACATGGAGCTCCTGGAGCAGGTTCAGTGGAGGGTGACAAATATGATAAGGGGGATGGAGCATCTCTCTTATGAGGAAAGGCTTAGGCAGCTGGGCCTGCACAGCCTCAAGAAGACATGACTGAGAGGGAACCACAGCAATATCTATAAGTATGTGAAGAGAGGGCGTCAAGAGTATGCAGCCAGGCTCTTCTCAGTGGTGTTAAGCAATAGAACAAGAGGCAACAAGCAGAAACTGATGCACAGAAAGTCCCACCTGAATATGAGGAAGAACTTTAAACAGGGGAGGCTGAGCACTGGAACAGATTTCCCAGAGAGGTTATGGAGTCTCCCTTACTGGAAATATTCAAGAAATATCTGGATGCAATCCTGTACCATGTGCTCTAGGATGACCCTGTTTGAGCAGGGAGGTTGGGCCAGATGATCCACTGTGGTCACTTCCAACCTTACCCATTCTGTAACTGTGAAATGTTTCTGTGGAGGGTGAAATGGATGGATTAATTCCTGTGTTTCTTCTTGCTGCTATAGCAGAACAGCCTCCCTCACAGTGGCTGACCCAGTGAAAGTTCTTCCTTCACTGTTTATGTGAGAACATTTGCAACAGTTTCAAACTATGTACTGTGTACTACTTACTTCCCTGGTATCAAACAATTTAACTCCTTGGTTTTCTCTTGGGTCACTGTCCACATTGTCTCATTTAAATTCTAGTGTCTCTTGTGGAGTGAACTGACTGGTTTTTTCCAGGACAACACCTTGATAAGATTCTAGAAATACTTTTTCCCAGAGACCATCCCTTAATAGACAAAATGAATGAGACCAAATCCTAGCCAGACTTAGCCATCCTGAAACAATGTCAGCAGGTTTTACATACTCTAACATCCTTACACAGTTTTATATCATGCAACATCTATCCTTGGCATCATACTAGGTTGCTACAGCCCTCACTTTATTTCAACTAGGTACAGGCATAAACTTGCACAGAAAGAGACACCTGAGCAAAGAGCTTTGCAGATTGAATGTGACATTCCTGCTTATAACAGTGGAGTGCTTCTTTTCACTCATGGAGTGGGTGAAAAGAAGAAATATCATTTTTAGTTAGGACAGCACCTACTGAGCCTCCAAATTAATTTTTTTGATTGTTGTCTAGTAATGCTTTGCAGCAAAATCTTAGTCCAAGACCTTGACATGACCCATGATGAAAAATGAGATGTGTGATTTTTTGGACTACTCTCAGGGCTGAGCTGCATGGCTTTAAAGGCATACTTATAATAGACTTTAAAGTCTTTTCTATTTTGTTCCTATTGCTGTGACAGTGGCTCAGTTTCGTAACGCAATTTCAGAGTATTATCATGTAAGTTGCTTTCTTATTGAATTAGGGAAATATAACAAAAGGATAAGAAAAATAATGCTTGCTAGATATCTCTTACAATAAGCTTCCACATCTTTTCACCACAAAATGACATCTCTGACCTTTCTCTTCCCTTTTCAGTATGATCAGTCAGTATGAAAAGCTCTGCTCTGTGGTTAAAAATAGATCACCCCACCCATTCAATATTGTCCAGCAGAATGTGCTTGTCGGCCTTGAAGCCAAAAAAAGAAGGTAACATTATGGAATTATATAGGCAAGTATATTTTTGTGTTAATATTTTCTACCTTAGTTTGATAAAAATCTGTGACAAGGACAAGAAAACAATTACAAATGGTACTTAGGTGCCCCAAGTATCTTCTTCCTTGTCCAGAGAAACAAAATCCAATGTACTCTGAATATAAAGGTATTGAAGCCTAGAGGTAGAGTCACACTGATTTGAAAACTAACCCATTCAGGGAAGAGTTAAATCTCCTTGCTTTGCCTGATACAGAGGCTACCTCAAAATGCATTCAGCATTCTAAATGTAGATGTATGATATACTCACAAGCATATAAGCAATGGCATTGTATAAATAAAACTGTGGCTTTGTTGGTAACAATCACACAACACAGAACATATTAACCTCTAAAATTTATGGTAAAAGTACCACTTTCTTCCCCAATGTCTGGACTTTTGTCAGGTTGTTTTTCAGCATCGAATATGGTAAATAATAAATGATCTTATTATGATGTTGCTTACTGAGGTATTGGTCACATTGTACAAAAAATGGAAAAGGAAGAGTAACTGTCAAATGTACATGTAAGCCACGTAACAAGTATAGAAATTAAAAAAAAATTAATTAAAAAACCTGTCTGCTATGCACTAGAACAGTGAAAAAGAAGGAATCTAATACTTTTGTGACTTTTTCTTGATTCATAAAAAACCTGAACATTTTTGTACTTCATCCACCACCATGTGCTTTTCTGTTTCTTTAACTTTGCAGTCTTGTACCCAGTGCTGCTGTACAGCTGTAGGTGTTCATGGCATAATCCCAGCACACTGCATTTTGGGTTCATTTCTGAAACAAATAAAGCAGGGGCAGCAACACTTCATTGGTTTGACATGCATGAACACATCTAGAAAGTAATAACCTGAGAGTAGATGCTTTCTGTCTTGGCAGAATCTCTATTCCAAGGACTCCATTCAAAAGTAGAGTAGTACTATAATCCCCTTTATGCAGACAGGAAAATAAATCAAGAATAAGATTTTTAAGTTTTTATACTGCCAAAATATCACTGGATTGTAATTTGCATCTAGATAAACACAAAAAATACCGATAACTATAAAAAAGACTTGTACACAGCCCACTGAAACATGAGAAGTGTGTGACAAAGGCACACTAAAACTCCATGCCTTTACCACACAGTCATCTTTCCTCTTTGAAAAGTATTGGCCTCCTTTCAAAACCATAGGCACAGTCACTAAATCCCTGGAACCAATCACCATTTTCGGCAGAGCTGCAAACCTTAAATCACACAAATGATAAAAAAAGCACAAGTTTAATCCTTGAAGGGTGGTGTTTCTCCACACAGGCATTATTTATACTTGACTCTCAAAGATGGGGAATGAAGAAATTAACTTGGGGGATAATACACAAATCCATTTGATGCCTTGATCCCCAAATCTGGTAATGAACTATGGCAGTCTGCCTGTGATGCTGCTGAGAACCTGAATTTTTGAAGACGTAACCTGACTGTTACTTGTTAGTCTTGCACTGAACTAAAATACAAATCAAAACACAGATCAAAATACTGGCAAAATGTAGATCGGGAGTGGGATTTCTGATAAGCTTTTAACAACAGAGATACTTCTTTGCATTTTCTCCTTGGAGAACCTGGCAAATAAAGAATGGTATTAGCTCATAGTACACTGATTTAAGTAGCTTTTGAAGCTAAGCAGTAGTTTTACCTTGTGAAGCTTTTAGAGGGAGAGCAGCCGTAATTTAATGGATTAATTTTCAGTTTAAGAGATTGAAAACTACAGTCTGCTGAGTGAATCAGCCCCTCAGCAATAATGTGAGACTGTGCTGGAGGCTGCAGCCTCTCTAAACTCAGTGACCTGTCTTATCTGTACAACATGGAAAGCAAAGCTGTTATCTGAAAGCACAACAGGTGTACAATGCAATAGGAAATCTAAATTATTAACAAAACTGGGCTTGGTCAGAGATTTTCCATATCACATCTTTCTTTCCTCTTCTGTATTTGAATACATGATAGTTGGATTTAATGAGGCGCAAGAAAAAAATACCAAAATAACCCAAAAAACCCTACCAGACTCCTCGTAGAACACAGATTTTTACTTTGGAGATTCTTGGAGGTTTTATGCTGTTTTTGGGTTTTGGTCTGTTTGGGGGTTTTTTAACCTAGTAGATAAATAGGAGTTTAGGACTTCCATGGGGAGCTGCTACTTAGTTACCTTCCTCTCTTTATTTTGTTTATTTTTTTTTCCACAGTAGTCAACCTTTGAGTTAGAATTCTTATTTTTCCACTCAGTTTTTATTCTACCCTGTTGCTACTCAAGGTTTGCAAAGAGCCTTCTGCTTGCTAAAATTCTGTCTTGGTTTTTACATTCATACATAACTTTTTGTAAGAGATTTTTCTTGCAGATCACTTTAGCACTTATAATTAAGAATAATTACATAATATCAGCAGTATGGGAGATTTTTATTCACCCTGCAGTACTAAATCTCCTCAGATTTTTTGTATTCCTAGTATAGAGCTTTTCTTCAAGGCTCTACTAAACAAAAACAGTTCTTTGCAGACTCATGGAAAATTTTACTGTCTTTGCTGACATAAAGACTAGGGATTCTCAACTTCTCTTTCAGAAATAATAACAAATAACTTTGGGGAATTAACTAAAAATATTATCCAGCTGGTTTGTTTCAGAATCACTACAGATTGGACACCAAAATATAAAAAATTAATTTAGATGAAAAGGATGAAGATTGTTGTGCACTTTAATCTCCCATAAATCTATTTGCACCACAGTCACTTCCTCATCCTAAATAACCATATTCATGCAAAACTGCTCATAACTCCACTGACTAAAAACAAAAAAAAAAGCTGCCCCAGAGTACAAGAGGAATGAATGTTGCTCACCAGGAAAGAAATTACCTGTGAGTATTTACTAATCTTGTGACCCTGTAGGATCCTACCGTTCATGTTCACTTTGACACTGGAGAACAAGAACTTTTTTCTCAGAGACTGAGAGCAGGAATGGCAAGTGGAGTTTTCATCAGAGTGTGCAGCTATAATGACAAATTAGTCTGTTCCTCTGCATATCACTTGGAGCAGAAGAACTAAAGAATACCTGTATCAAAAGTACAACCTCATGTTGAGTTATAGCATAGCATAAATGAGCTCAGACAGTAGTTAATCCATCACAACTCAATGCACTTTCCTCCAGGGGGTAAGTTACACTGGCAGATAAAATTAGGAACTTGTTCATAGTCTAATTTTGTTTTTCTTCACCTCCCAGGTTCTGCATCTTATTGTGCTTCTCTCTACTAGTTTAAAGAGCCTTTTCATACCAGAGAGCTTTTTCCTACGCAGGGCATATTGATTTTCTTTCTGATAAGATTCTTAACCTGAGTTGCTTCAGTCTTTCAGTCTTCTATGGAAATGTTCCAGTGAAATGTTCCTAATGTTTAGTTAGTCAACCATATATTTTGAACCTTTCTCTCCCAGTCCTTCCACCCCAAAATAGTTCCACACAAAGTCAGACATCTGGGGCACAACAGAAGTCATCAAAGAACCATGAGGAATAGGAATTTACTGTCACCACTGTTAGGTACCATCATTCTATCTGTTTAGTACCTTCTTATCTTAGTTTTCCTGTCTTTGGACATCCAAAATTTCTCAGATGGCAAAGAGCTGACTGAAGGGAAACCTCATAGGCTTTTCACATTTTTATTTTAAAATTTGAATTTTCTTGTGCATGTTTTCATCAAAAATTTTTCATATGAAGACATACAACAGATTAGGTCCAAGATGGATAGCTGATATATAATATAGGGTTTATATAGATAATATAGGATTTATCTGTGTTCTTTTAGCTCCCTGATGGATGTAGAAAAATATTTAAAAGAAATTGCTCTCTCTCAAGGCTCTTTGGGGACTTTGTTGAAAGGCAAGAAAATCAATTGTTTATATAGCAACACGATTTCATTCCAGGTATAGGCTGATGCACTTATTTATCAATAACTTGGTTTCTATGAAATGTAGGCGAACAAAATAAAAATAAGAAATAAAATATTCTGTATCTATCAAGCAAATTCTATACGCTACTTCAAATGAATTTTAAGTGGCAAATAAAAACCTTTTTATTATTGTAGGACAATGAAACAGAGAGATTAATGTATTATCAGAAGCCCCATAGATAAAAGAAGTAAACTGAGATGAACCTAAGATATGAGTCCCTCTCGTCCTATTTACAATACTTTTTCACAGAACCTACTAAACTTTGTGAGGATCACAGCTAGATTAGTTTCTTTTAAATTCAGTCTGGAGAGAAGTTATTCCATAGAAACTTTTGTTGGATAATGCATTTGGATGAAGACTGCTCAACCAGCTCTATGAATGTACAATGTTTGAAACTGTATGTGAATATACATTGAAAGAAACTCAAGTACTAGAAGTAGTTCATGGGCTCCTCACAGCAAGTAATCACTTATCAAGCCACATGGCAGCAAGGTACATGATCACAACAATATCAGTTCAATGCAAAAAGTGATTTTCTGAAGAAATCATGACAGTTGGCTTATAGATAACTGCACTGCTTTTGCTGTCAGTTTTAAATAATGAACTATAATAAAAAAAAAAATTCCAAAGCTTTTGTGGGAAAAAGTGTCTTGGGGGAGCTATTTTTTCAGCCTGCTTGGCTGAAAACTTAAAGGATACAGAATTAAACTAAAACAGAGAATTATATTTGGCTAATGCCTCAGAAATAAGTAAGGGAAATAATCTGCATATTCATAAATTTTAAATTATTTGTACTTTGTGCCAATGACCTTTTACTCAAAGTATGGGTGTATATGAACAAGGTCAACACCAGAGCCTTTCAAACACTGTTTGAACTAACTTATATCACATTCTTCTTAGAATTTACCCCTTAAAATGTGGAAGGAATTTTATGTGCTATAGTGACTTAAAGGAAGATATGCAACACTATGAATCAATTATGTTTTAAACTTCTTATAAAATTGTATATAGAGTATTCAAACAAGAAACAGTGATCCCCAAAGACAAGGCAGGTAATCTTGGTGATTTAGTGGCACCAGCTGAATAACAGCAGTGTGATGTCAAATAAAAAACTAGGAACATGGAAGGAAAGCAGAAATTGGATGATATTTATATGCATATGTGTACTGGAATTGCTGGATCTGGATTTCTATCTCTTCCTTTGGTTAAGTTTAAGGACAGACATAATTAACTGATTACATTAAAATGGAATGATGAAAGGGAAGTACATCCTGATGGTGTTCAGCAGAACTATATGGAGAGTTGAGAAACCTCAGCATCTACCATTCTGAGGTCTGTGAGAGGATTCATTACTGAACTACAAAAGTAAAAGCTAAAATAAGCCAAAGTATAGTGAGAAGAAATGACAAAAGCTTTCTCAATTTTACTTAGAACAGCAATATGGAGCTAGAGATGTTCATACAGGTGAAGATGTTCAAAGAGAAGTTGAACCAAAGATTGGTAAGCATCTCATCACTTAACCTGGTAACGCATGCAGGTTTTTTTCTACTGTCAGGAGGAAAAGCAAGGTATTTCTGAAATCTTCCAAAGGATCAGCCTGAGATTTTAACCTTTCCTGTTACCTTTGCAAAGCAAATAAATCACCTCCATTCTGATGAGATGCAGCAGGCCAAAGGATTGGGAAGAAGGAGAAGTTTGGGTCAACCCACCATCCATATCCTTTCATTCTTCCAAGACCGTTTGTCAACTGCCTACATACATTATGAGCTTTTATATGGGTGTTCAACATATTTCAAGGCTAATACAGTGTCTAAGTTGTCATTCACTTTCAAAGAGCTGAACTCTGTTTTGACAGTATGTGCTTTGGAGCTGATTTTTGAAATAATCACAGACTGGCTGTAGTAAGTGCCAAAAGACAGGGGACCTAAGATCTTAGCTCTTCACAGCTTCAGGGAATTTGAGCCAAGAGATATCTCAGCATAATCTCTTCCAAAGAATATTTTTGAGAAAATTTCTCTTTATTCTTCTTGCTTGAGCAGAGCCATGGCACAAGAAAAATGCACAAGGTCATACAGCTATAAAAAACAATGAAAAAGGAGACTGCCTGTAGCTGTGGTTCAGACATAACTTATGAATGATGAAAAAAGTTTTTATATTGTGTCTTTTCTCCATTTCTAATGAATTTATCTGAGAGACAGGTATCTATTTAATCAGCAGGGACAGGCATGTTGCTCTACATATGCAATAACATTACTTCAGATTCCTAGAGAAAACCATGGGTACCTCAAGAAGGAGAAACATTATCTCTTTGACTACTGACACTCAAATTATACATACATCTTATGTTAGAGGTCTGAGCCTCTACTGGTTGAACACTTCTATAAAAGTTCATAATGTATTTCTTATGATTTATCAAATGAGGTCAACAAATGCCTATTCATAGAACCTGTTATGCACCTTTCCTGAAGGGGATTTAGAAGTTCCTTAGGAAAAAAAAAATGTAATTTTCTTCTTTTCCGATGGTGAGAATTAATTACAATAGACTTCTGTTGTCTTCTTTAAGAGAATGAAGAAGTCTAAAAATACCTATTTACTTTCTGATATTTCTCAGGATTCAAGTATTTCAAATAATTTTAGTCTTAAACATGTGATTGATAGATGCAATGTTTGAATAAACTTTCACTTCGCTGTTTGCAGCAAATCCCAGGCAATGAAAATATTTGGATGGTCGTCTCTACTCTGGTAGGGAAAAAAATAGTGCAAATACAGAAACACACAAGAATGTTTGAGGGACTGACGGGTGAGGATTAAAACTGAACAGAGGAAGGAAAAAGAAAAAAAACCTGAAGAATGAGAGGGAAAATGAGAAAGAAAATAGAAAGACAGCAATCTGTAAAAGAAAAAGGGATCAGCACTGGGGTAAAAGAAAGCAAGTGACAGGGAAAGGACAACAAAGCAGAACTGACTGAAGTGGGGTTTGAAAGGGAGACTTCAAATATCTCTAGGTCTCAACATGTGAGTTTTTGTTTATTTATTTATTTTTTTAACACCTTCACAAGGAAAGGGACGAATTTTATTTGCAGTGTTGTTGTAAAAGAAAAAGTATGAATCTGCCAAAACCAATAAGGTGCCTTGCAATGTGTGCTTATTAGAAAAAATTAAATATGTGATTTCTTTAGTAAACATTTGTAGCAACAGCAAGAGCAAAAACAAGCGAGATTTTTAGAGGAAGTGGCAAGAAATATTAGTGATAAATGAAGAATTTTATTTATTATTTTCTATAAAGGAAAAAAAGAAATACTCCAAAAGAGAGGGAAAAATAAAAGAAGACATAAAACTAGAAAGAAGTTAAATTCAAATATGACATGGAGGTGATGGAAGAGGATCAAAAATATAGTATGATCACCTACCAATCATTTTTTAAATTTATTAATTATATCACCCATCCTAATCTCATCACAGTATCACATCTGAATGCCTGAAGGCCAGAAAGGGTTCAGTTTCACCCCTTCTCCCCAACAGGCAACTGAGGGATGATGATATCAAGTCATTATTCCCTTTTAGTGGTTTGTCCCTCCTTTTCCTGTGACAGAAAAAAAACCACCTGTTTTGCAATGGAGCACTCAGTTCGTGGATCCCAATATTAGCTTTGGAAAGGTGCACTGGTTCCCCGGGTTGTTTACCTCTACTGTGAAAAGAGACCAGCCAAAGTAGACGGCACAGATCCATGAGACTTCTTGTCTCTCCCCTATCTTCTCAAAAGCCCACATAAATCACCCTGTAGCCTCTGTCTATAATACTACTCTGTTTTCTGATGATAAAATATCCCTGTCCTTTCACACACAGATAGGCTAAATACTAGAGGAGGGATATGGCCTCTCAAGGCAGAGACGAGCAAAGTTTTAGAAATGGCAAAACACTCTGACCTCTGAAATGCTTACGAGTATCAGGAACTCTGGTTTTAAAAGTGCCCAAGCTCTTCTCTGATGTATCTTGTCCACTAACTGATATTCACTTGATTACTTTGGCTGATGTAAAGTTCTTTTGAATCATTGCAAAAGTATAGGTGTTGGGAAGGAGAAATTGCACGTTGAAAATAATGAAGCTTGAAAGTGATATTGACATGTACTTATTTTATTATTTTTTTAATATTTGTAAATAGTTGATACCAGTTTCCCATTCAATTAGACCTATGTCTCTACGAAGGGTTTGTCTGACAGATTCATAAGAAGTATTATTTATACCTCTAACTAAATTCCAATGACCTCCCATACGGATGCCCTCAATGAAGGAACAAACAGAATAAGAAATATTGAGGGGAAGAGGGATTAGCTTTCACAAGTATTTTGTAACATTGGAGAAACTGTCCTTGCAATATTAATGAAATGAAGGCTGAGCATTACGACAGAGAAGACAATAAATAAATACAGATAAAAGTAATCCCACTTTATAATCCTATTATAAGTTCTTCCAAAAAATAGAACTTTTCTCCAGACCTAGCAGAAAGGTGGGAAGTCTTATTTCAAGAAAAAATAGGTACAGCCTGGCATCTGCATTGAGACTTTTTTTTAATTTTGAAATTACCCAAAATTAATCAGAATAAATTAGCATCATCATGCTGTCAGATGCAAAGAAGATGAAAATCTTTTTGATTACTGTTAGAAAACCAGCAACAGTGAAAAGTGTAGTTTTAGCAGCATGTGTAAGAACATCTGTTCTGAGATCCCTGAAGCTGGCAGTGCTGCCTTGTACCTCTGAAGAGAGATAATTGCATGATGGAGAATACCAAACTATAGGAAAGAACAAGCAAGACTCCATGGCTAGCAGAAGAGAGATACTATATTAGAGATGTCAGAGCTCATATCCACCACCCAGTTGCTGATTTGGTCAGGTAGAGCTTATAATTAATCCAGGGAATAGGAAAGACATGACAAAGCAGATCAGCAGTTCGGAACGTATGCACTAGTTCTTTCTGGTTCACATGCTGAAACCTGGTAGTGAGAAATTTGCCAGTTTCATGAAGATGCTACTGAGATTGTAATCAAAAGTCCCTTAGTTTCTTCACAACAAAATACTGTTTTTCATGGAAAGAGAACCGTGATAAATTCTGACCTAGAAAAAGCAAGCACAGTGGCATTAAAAAAAAAAAAAAAAAAGTTGGAGAAGACGAAATTTGGTTTTCATATAGTCAGTACGAACAATTGCACCAGTCACCTTTTCCATCATACTTACAATATCTTGGTGCTGCCATAGTTTCTGGCCTTATACAAACTGCAAACAATATTTTCCCATTCATGTTTTCCCCATTTTGTGTAACTTGAAAAGTTCCAGGGGAAACATACTGGTCAACTCAGTCTTATTTTCAAGCATCATATAAACATTTCTTAGACCATGAAATCTTAAAAAAATTATTTTTATGATTTTCTGGCCACAAACAGTAATTGCCAAAACATTCACCAGATTTGTTTATCTGCTTTCTGGAATAAACTAGATCTAGTCACAAGACTCTTATAGTTTGGATCACAATGCTTTTTTGTAAAATAATAGCTAGAAAGTTTTTTAAAAATGTACACAAAAAAGAAGGTTAGATCTGCAGAGAATACAGAAAATTATTTTAGGATGGGATAGGTTGGAATCCAAATAGCAGGGTAAGATCAAAAAACAAATAGGATTCTGTATATACTGTGGAAGAAGACATGAAAAGAAATTGAAGCTTGAAGGAAGGATGGAATGAAAAAAGGTAAAACTAATAATTTATTTACCAATCCAGACATTTAAAATTCTAATTTATGTACCCATCTATCTCACTCTATGCTATGTGTAACAAAACTTTCATCAATACAGTATAAAGACATCAAGTCCTTGAGCTTTGTCCTCCTCTGCCCTGGAAGCACTGAAGGATATTTTATTAATGATTGCTCCTGCCTCAGATCTCTGTCTCCTGAAGGTGAGGAGGCAGTGAAAAAGCTGAGCAAGAGCCATTATTATCATCCTTGGCTCTGATCTCTTTCTTTCAGACTCTGTCTAGAAATCAGTTTTGAATTATCTGAAGAGAAATGAGCTCGTTGGGGAAAATATCAGTCTCAAAGAAACAAATAGCAGTAACAACCAGCACCCCTCCCCTCTCCCCCCCCCCCTCCCCCCAGAAATAAGGCCCCAAACAAACTCAACAGCAAAGAATCCTCCATTTCTTTCAGGATACTTTCTTTTCATGGTGTTGCCAGCTGGAAGAGCCATCTCCCTGTAACTGTTCTAATCTTGGTAGATGTTGGCAGGGCATGCAGCTGTACAGCTCATGCTGTGGCATGAGCATGATGGTTCCCATCTTCTTCCCTCGAGGGCCTTTTGGGTCTCCCTTGGTGCAGCACCACAGCACTGGGCATCATGGAAGTCTCAGTTTTACAGGCTATTGTAACTGTGGCTCCAAACACTGTGTTTATGAGTTTAATCACTCTCCCTCCTGCTGTGCAGTTTGACCCCAATGTTTATACATGCTAATAATAATATCAATTCATATTACCCAGATATTCTTTTATAAGTCTCCTCTTAACATATATTTCATTGTCAAAAATATTTTAAGATATCAGTTAAAACCATTATATTCACCTTTTATCTAATATAGTAAATGAGTATTTCAAAGAATTTCATACATTTATTATTCTGTTTCAACCACTGAAGCTAGTGCACTCCAAGAATAAGTGAATCCTTGGTTTTATAGATTGGACTGAAACTCTCCCAATAGTAATTTATAATCTAGACATTATCTAAATTCCTGCAGAAATTATATGCAACATAAAAATACTTGAGCTCTAGAATAGATTCATCAAACACATTATTTGATAAAACACGACAGGATTTTTTGAATATATTTTGTCAACTTCATGTGAAACTTCATAGTAACATAAAATATTAGAAGAAAACAGCCTTAGAAACAACTCAAAACTGCTGAAAGCAAGAGCAAATCATAAAAAAGGCAAATTGGTGATCAGAATGGTCAACCCAAAAAGGAGATTTTCTACAGATCTATGTACCCACATCTCTTTACATTTTGATCACCATGATAATCCACTTCAATAAAATCAAACAAATAAGCATAAAATATATTTCAAACAAAAATATCCATTTTTAAGAGATATTTAACCACTAAATTGTTATACTGAAATCCTAACACAAATAAACCTGATTCAGAATGTAATTTGTTTACCTTAATTGACTGTACATTTACAAATCTTAATTTTTCCCTCAGGTTATCATTCTTCATTTTTTGGTCTAAAAGCATATTCTGTTTCTATGTCACACTAACTATGACTTGTACAAAATGTTTTTAATCAAATTTTAACCTTCTCAAGTGAAAAATCCTTTAGCCGAAAGCTGCTCTTTGTGTTTTGTCTGTTTTAGCCCCATTTTCTTCAATTCAAACATGTTATAAAACTGTCAGTCTTAAACAAAATTTGTGAAATCACAAAGTAACCTGAACTTGATTTATTTTTTAAGTACATTGTTTTCATTCAATGTATTTTTATTCTATAATAAGTAAGATGGAAGGATCTAGAGTGATGCACAAGTAAGGCAAAAATGCATGTTATTCAGATGTTCTGAAATATTAAGGACGACTAGTCACAGAAATCTCTGGAAGATGAAAGTTACTGATTAAGAAAAAAGACAGTGTAACAATACATGCAAGTCTTGATTTCAGATCTCTTACTGGAGAGCGTTTCTCTCAAGCTTGGGGCTTGGAGACATATTTTCCAAATGGCACTTAAAATGCTGGCAAAGGTTCCTAAACACCAATTTCAGTTTTGAATTGACTACGATCAGGATAATTGAGTGCATGGAAGGATACGCCCCAGCTACAACTAAGCATACAGCAACTTTCACAATATCTTTACTTTGAGATGTTGACAGTATCAACAGAATTTGAGCTACAAAACTGGAAAGATACAGGATTAAGAAAGAAATAATGGATTTAATGGTAGTTAGGTGAACATCTATCAAAGCATTCCTGGAAGTATCTGCATAACATTGCATGTTCTTTCTGTGTTTCCACAGAGAGGTAATTAACAGAGCTGAGGTTACCATAGACAGTACTAGAGGGAAAAAGCAACCTATGAAGTAAAGAAGCAGCAGGTAGAGATGTGAACTATCCCAGTCAGTGATATGAGCTGTGCTATTTTCTCTGCAGTTCCCTGTTGAGCTGCAGAGATAAGTGCTGGGTGTAGTCCATAGTAAAGGAAGGGAAGTCACAGAAGACATCACCAGCGATCCGAGAAGAAGCCATGGGACCATTCCAGCTATTCTGAGCTTGATTTGCAGCAGCAGCCATTGGCTGACATTGATTATTTTTACACAGTAGAGTACATGGAGCCAAGTACTGAACCACAAGCTGGCATGGTTTACAAACATCCGTACAGCACCAAAGACTTTATACACCAAAGCCAGCTTAAACACATCTGTAAAGTAGAGACTGTGGATGTGCATCAGTACTGTCACCTGCAAGATAAATCTTGATGTACTCAGAAAGATCAGAATCATATCAGCAGAAGAAATTTTTTTGCTTTTAATCCAGTTGATGATATTAACAGTTGCAATAAATCCATTTCCGATAAATCCAACAACAACTTCAATAGCTACAATACTTATTGAAATGATAAGAACTGGTGGCAACATCTTGCTGCTTTGGTCAGCTCTGCCTGCTTAGCCTATGTAGCTGTGCAAGAAGCTGGGCAGTTCTGGTGGTATCTGACTAGTCCCAGCTTCAGTCTGCTCACCTTATATATAGGAACAAAAAGACATCTCAAAATGATAGCAGATCTGGAAATGATAGTGGAAAATTACTATTGATGTTTTTCCTGAATGTGCAAATCAGAGAAAGATTTAATAATTAACTCTAACCTTTTACATGCATAAGATTTGCCTATGTTTTTCCTTAGGGATATGAGATATCCAGCTGTATTAACCTCCCCGTCTGTTGTCCAATTGTTTATATTTTTATCTAGAGTGGTAGAAAGCTCAGTGGCTCTCTGGTTACAACAGTACCTGCCAGTGTGGAAGGGAATTCATCATAAAACCCAACAGAGGCGGCAACATGTCAGGTGACAAGATGCCTTATATTGTAACCAGTATCTTTCATACCATGTTGAGGGTCTATAAATCATAACTAGACCAATTAGTTGCAACCACTTTAACATGAAGAAAATTATACAGCCCTCAGCCTTACTCTAGAGGAGCACTCTGGACAACAAAGCTGTTTTTACCCAAGGGTTCTTGCTACCTTTAGCTGACCACTTCTTACATGTGGGCACATATATGGGATCAAAAGATGACAATGACTAATTATACGATGAGCAGTGATGACAGGCTAGTCAAGTAGAGGAGTCCAACTAGCAGAACTCTGGTCAAAGCCCAGCCTTCTCCAGCTCTTTCACTATCTCAGCCTCTATCTCACCTGCTTGTCATGGAGTTTATTAGCCTAGATGGTGGATTTAGACCTGTTCTGCTCTATAGAGCGAAGCTCTGTCACCCGTCTTCCTCCATGGCTTTAGTTAGATGCTGTAATGAGCACAACAGTCCAGAACAGTGGTGGGCCTCATTAATCTGCATTTACATTAGTGCTTATTTATAAAGAAATATGTTTGGGTTTACAGAACCTCACCTTCTCAACCCCAGGCCCATTAATCCAACCTGTGAATACAGTATTGACACATTTATATTGTCAATGGATAATTTCTTGAAATAGAGAAATATGAAATACAGTGAGGACTTTGACAACAGGGTAAGAAGCAGTTAAGTTGGCTGCTGGAAAAAATCTAGAAGTTTTTGGCAAAAAATATTTACTATTTTTGTGGGAAAGTTGACATATATTTCTGCAGTCCATTTCTCAACAGAGTAAAATCACTTAAAGTAAAAGGTAGACCAAGCTTCTAATCTGGATATGGTAAAAACTGTCAGTTGGATTTACTGTTTATCATTACATCCCTGCTTCAAGTTTCTGTTGAATTGTTAAGAACAGAAACAGATAAATAAATATAAGTACATTTATACTCAAATAAATTTAGGTACATTAACCTATTGGAATGAAAATGTGGATTTAAAATCTCCATAGTAGTTCCTTATTATTAAACTTAGCTAGTAATCTCAAAAACTAGGAGTTTTCTTCTCTAAAATCTTAACATACTTTTGTCAACACAACAATGAAAATTTTTAAAAAGGATTTGAGTCACGTTTACAAAATATTGTATATAAATTTCAGATTTTAAAAGGCCTGGAAGAATAAAAAAAAGAAACAAACAAATTTAAACTAAGAATACATTGTCATGTTCACTTTTTCTATCATTCTATCATTCTTCACCAGAAGTATCAAAAATAGTGGAAAAGGTACAACTTACTAAAGAAAAAAATGATGAAGTGTAACTCAATGACTGTGATGTATTTTAAAGCTATATACCTAAATCTTCCTGTATGCAGAATATGCATTACATAATTACGGTAGTTGGTTACCTCAAAAATGTAGGTTTTAAGTTACTGAAGGGAACATGAAAATAACACTTTAATTTGACATACTTATAAAAAAACAGCACTGCAATGATAAGGGGAAAGAACCTACACCAGAAAATGTAGTCTAGAAAACTGCATGACTAAAGCAAATTCTCAGGTGTTCCAACAAACAGTTACAAAATTCTGTTCTATCTTCATATGTACTATCGAAAATGAGAATTTTAAAGAAAACCATATCTGATCTTTACATACTCATTTCATTTTCCTGTAAACAAGACTCAAAATGGGAGTAACCGAGAACAAAGTAACATTCCTATAAAGGAACATTTTGTCCTTGAGGACTCCCACCAGCTCCTTCAGAAAGTAGCTGTCACTCAACCTATACTTAAATCTTAATACTTAAATCTTAATACTTAAATCTTGGTAATACTTAAATCTTCATGACTCGGGTAAAAAAAAACAGCCTGTTCCTCAGTGCTCTGTCAGTGACCTCTGTCTAATGTGATCTGCTCCCAGGAACGAATGGCTTCTAAATAAATATTTTCTCTTGCTTTGTCTCTCAGTAGCTCAAGAGCTCCCTCATGCACTGTACTGATGCTAATGATCTTCATGGATTCTCCAGAGGATGTGTTCATTAATGGATGCTGGTGATATGCACCTGCATGCACCATGATACAAAAGGCTAGTAAATGCGTCACAGCAACCTGGACCTGACCACACCTTATGCTAACTCTAGACTAGAAATCATCATAGTCTCATCTCCTGGTATGCAGATCCTTGAATTTGCTTGCTTCCCTCCTTGCCCTTTGCTAACCTCACAGACAGGGTTGCCACATTAGCGCAGTGAGACACAAGAGACCCTAAAATATGTCAGAGTTCCTTGTACTTATTGTCTGAGGGAGCACTTCCATGAGTTTATAAAACCAGTTGAGTCACAAAGCAAAGCAGTTTAGAATTTCTTAAAAACCATCATAGGACAATGTTAACATGACACAAATAATAAATACTAGAGAGAAGTGTCTGAATTTATACAAAAATTTCCCTTGCAAAATAAATCTCACTGTACTCAGAGAAGTCAGGTTCAGCTCACAGGATAACAGCTTTCCTCCTTTGATTCATGCATTCCAATTAACGACAGTAATAAATACACTTCACACAATCTCTACAATGATTTTAATTGTTTGAAGTAGTTATAGAGACATTAATACAGCAGACCAGACAGTTTCTGAATCTTGTAAAACACTACTTGTTAGGTTCATACAGAGATCCTCAATTCACCAGTTTACAGGTATTTGGTTAATCTTTCGGCATTTTACTGTGAGCAAGAAGTGTGTGTGAATATGATACTGGAAGATTTATTTGTGCTATTGTTCAGGAAGATGCATATCTTGGAAATGTCACTGATGAATCATCCTACTATGGTCACTGTTTCAACATCTTTAGGCAAAAGTAATTGTCTACAGCTTTATTGGCAATAGAAGAAATTATAACATGTCCAATAGGACTGGCTTTTTCTTCTCATAAAATTGTTGCTACTATTTTTTAATCAATAGCTTTAATTGTGTTGTAATGTGACAGGTACTGAGCCTGCCTTCACCCTTCATTATCCTCATTTATCTCTCATGCTGCAGTGTGTCTTTTGGTGCCCTCATCAACACCAAGCAAAATTCAGATCAAAATAAAAAAAATAAAACTTTGTAATGCGATAGCCCCAGCACATTTAGAAAACAAACAAACAAGCAAAGAACCTAAATTCAACATATTAGAGATGCACAGATGTTATAGCACCTTTCAGTGCCTAAAGTGGCTATAAGAGAGCTGGAGAGGGACTTCTGATGAGGATATGGAGTAAAAGACTTAAGCTGGAGGAGGGTAGATTTAGATTAGATATTAAGAAGAAATTCTTTCCTGTGAGGGTGGCAAAGCACTGGAACAGGTTTTCCAGAGAGGTTGGGGACTCCCCATTCCTGGAGGTGTTCAGGGCCAGACTGGATAGAGTTTTGAGGAACCTGGTTTAGAGGAAGGTGGTTGGAACTAGATGACCCTTAAAGTCCATCCCAAACCAAGCCATTCTATGATTCTATGATAACTCAGTGCTGAGGTCTTGCTGTTTCCCTCCTGTCTCCTGTCTAAAAGTAAAAGAATTCTCAACTGTAATCTTGGAATTTCATTTTGAGATTATATCCAGAGAGAAAATCTTAGAAGAATTTGAATCTTTTACCCATATCCTAATGTTATTTTGGTTTTTGTGTTTGACAAGTGTTGACCATTTGATGATAACCAGTGTGTTATTCTACCACAACTGATTTACAGGATTTGTAGAACAGTTCAAGAAACTAAGAATGAACATAATATTGATTACAAAGATTCCTTTTCCTGATAAAAGGAGACAAGGAGATGAGAATACATCACTATTTTTTTCTTCTCACTTGTGATAGGAAAAAAAATAAATAAAAGAAAAATTATTTATTTTGTGTTGGAGGAAGGACATTGTTTCCAGACCATCATAGTTAATTTAATTCCAGTGGTCTAAGTGGCTACAAGAGCTTAATGACATTTGTTCACCTCTACATCATGAGCTTCTTAGCAAATAGGCTTTTTACACCCTGTAGTAAATTGCACACTACATTTATAAGCCATTGTATCATAAAGTCCATCTCTGACAGAAACCTCTTAACATCAGCATGAGACAGTGAAGACCAACTACCATTAAGATCCTTATAGTAAAATAATTGGATAAAACAAATCATGGGAGAATACTTCTTGTAAAGTCCTGCAAAAAAAAACTTGCAAAGAAGATTATATAGGAGAACCATCAACATCTGTGTTTAACAAACGTGCACAGAATTGGCATTCTTTGTTCTACTACTGGCTGCTTGCATCTGCAACTCTTTTTAAAATGATTTATCAGGTGTTCCTCACATATTTGACAAGGTATAGAAGGCTTGTGAACCTCCATAAAATATCCTGTCTGTGGTTAATAACAATAAATTATGCTGCCGTTTAACACATTCCTGATGTTATATTGTACAAAGAAGTAGTGTTGCAAAATATCTCAAAAATGAGTGTGAAAGGGTGATAATCTATTTTACCATTAATTTACAATCTATTTTACCATTAATTTACAAGTTGTCATGCTGTCATTTTACTGGAGATAATGCACTGTTAATTTCCACATCACGCAATTAGTTGGGCTTTTTTGTTTTTTTTTTTAAAGAAAGACTGTCAAAATGGAAACCCCATGAGACACAACTAATGGAAAGAGTCCTCTGAAATTCTTACAAGAGGTCAAGAACATCAAGCCATGCAACATAAATGAAAAGGAAGATGAAACTTTAATTTTAAAACAGTAAGAGTGCACAAAATCCAAAATAAAGGAGCAGGAGATATCAACAAGCTAGTGATGATTATCCATTGCTCTTTGCCATGAAAAAAAATCAGTATACATCTTCATTAACTCAAGATGGCATTTGTAAAGATGAGTTTTTGGTTTGCACATACAAAGTATGAATACTTCGTAGACCTCTGATCATGCTGTTTCCTGCTATTTAGAGAGTAAATATGTCCAAAGGAATGGAGTATTTTACTGAGGCAGATTTCCCTACAACCGTACTTTCTATAAAACAAGATTAAAGAAAGACATTGAATTTAGTTTACTCTATTAAGGAAAATGTCAAAACATTACAGTAAAATGAGACACTAAGTTGCAAAATTATAGAACAATTATCAAGCTTGTGTTTGACAATATACTCTCCTTTAACTGGTCCAGCTTCTCAATGGATTTAGGAGATTGTCTTTTCTTCTTTCTTCTCCTCGAGGGATGCTTTATCTTAAAGTCTGTCTGGCTTCAGCAACTCTAGTTATTGAAGTTGGAATTGTTTTCCATATGTCCTTAACAATACCAAAAGGTTAGAAAACTACTTCTGGCTTCTCTTTCCCCAAACAATACCTGAAAGAACAGGCCTCTTATTTTCTACATCCATTACATTTTGTGGTTACTGTTTGCATTTCCACACAGATTAATTTTTCTCTTCACAAAGTTTTCAGGGACTACAGTGAAACTTTATGTAAAGTGATCATTTCACTAGACTCAGCACTTACAATTTGTACTTAGCTTCATCCAAGGAATAAATACACATTTCTAACACAGGTGAAAGACTTGTATATTGGAGTATTTTTTCTGAGTTAAGTTCATTCTATCTTGTGTTAGATTTCAGATATTCTCCCATCATCAGCAGTTATCCATTTTGTGACGCCAGCTTGGAAGTACCATTCTTAAAAGTCGTCCCTATTCATGACAATCTTTTTAGCATACACCTGATCTTAAGATTGTTTAGAGATTACCAAGACCTAAAGATAAACACAATCCTTATGACGGATTTTTGTTACAAGATGAGCTATTTTCCTTAATCACAATCTGCAAAGATAAATCATATGAAACAGAATCCGTCTCTTCACTTTCACTAACACTCCAGGTGTCTTTCTTCACTATCTATTTATTCTTGAATCATGATAAAAAGTACTAGAGAGTGATAAAAATAATTTAAAAGAAGTTACATATACTAAAAAATACTTTCAACTTCTTACAGTGCAGAGGTGGACTGAAGAAATGAGACATCAAAGAGTTGAGTCAGTTTCTAAAATGCAAAAAGTAAAAAAACATACTATTGAACAACATGTATTTTTTTTAAGTGTGCTTTTTATTGTGAGAACAGTGAGAACTGAATCTATTCAGTAACTTCTGTCTAGGGTAGGATTGAGTTTCAATGTCTACATACATCTGCCCAAATGCCTAAGTTCCTAAACCACAGACTCACAGATCATTTTGATTGGAAAAGACCTTTAAGATAATCAAGTCTAGCTGTTTTCACATGTAGACATTTAAATTATCTCATACTCTGAGACTTGAGGCCACTGGCTAAAGTGACCTACAGTGTCTACCAGCTCTCTGTCAAGTTTTTTCCTTCCTTTCTTCTTCACCATACTGAATTTTAAATGTTTAAAATACATATGTTGCTATAAGAAAGTTGTCCCCAGTTTCCAAATGCATCTGGAACACAAGTTTATTTCTTGACAATACTTTTTTAGTGTTCAGGTGAAGTAGTTTCATGTGAACTGCTTTATATAAAAATTTCTATTTAAAAAAAAAAGGTCTGACATTCTTTTATGAATGTTCCTTTAGTCTTTGTAAGTGATAATTGAAATTGAGAAAATATAAATCTCTTTTCCTGTTGCAATGAGTCTATCAGATGGAAGCACTCAGTGAAAAAAAAATTATGTGGGGATATCATTAAGGACTGCAACATCAGGATGCTGCATAGACAACCTCAAATAAATATATTTTAATTATAAAATTTTAAGTGTTTGCTGTTGACAACTCTACGACTTAAGTGTAAATATGTTTTTTAGTATATATAAGTATTAAGTATATAAGGCTTTTTGCAGGCCATCACTATTTCAGCACCATTAGCAAACAGCCCCACACTGATACGATGCTGGATTCACTTGTGTTTGTACAACCAATGTGCCATTTTGACAGCCTACTGCAATTCAAATCCCTTTGTCAATATGCTATGTCACCTGTGATGCAAATTTAAATTAATCCTGATTTTCATTGCTTACTTACACTGACTCTAACAGAGAGAAAATGTTATCTGTTCAGAAAGACACACTGGTGTAGCTCTTCATAGCGAGTATGAAGGAAACAAAAGTCTGTATCTAATAAGCTTGTTTTTTGATGCAAATAATCTAAGTTACAGTTTCTGTAGAATGCTGCAGTTGGATTCTCTTGTTTTTTTTAATTTGGGTTCCTAGATGTAAAGAAAATTTAAAAAATAAACTCCAGTTTAGTCTCTTATTTATTTTGCAGTAAGTAGATGTCACATTGGTGAGAGCATTTGCTTGGGGTAGCACAGTACAATGAAATCTGTTACCAACATGACTGGGTCCAGATATTATTTCTCAGTATCCTATCACCTTTTTAACTTCATATTAATGAAATGTTACTTTGTGTGATTACTACAGTGAGGGGTGAATGATGCATGAAATAAAAAGGTGACACATCCTCGAGAAAGTGCTCAGCACAATGACACATCTGCTTACTCTATTCAAAGAGCACAAGTGACTTTCTTTTCAGGTGAGAAGCACTGAGACGAATGATGGTCACTCCACAGAACTGACTTGGAATATATTCAAAATCACAAGAGTCTTGTGCAATATTCCCTATGTTTTAGGTTAAAATGAAAGAAACACAAGATCAATGTATCCAGTTATGAATTAATTTCTATTTATGGATGTTTCCTGGGACTTTTGTAGTCACATTAAGTACAAATTAAGTCACATTAAGTACAAATTAAGTACTAACTAAATTCTTCAGGGAAAATAGACAGTTGTGAAAAATATAATCTGTGGGTGCATAAAAAACTTCTACATGAAGAAGATGCATAGGGTTGATGATTTATTGTATATTCCAGTAGAGGAAATAGGTGGTATGAAATATAAGAGAAGTTAAAAGCAAACAAAATAAGGTGGCCTTCCACATAACGTAGAGGGAAGATGTGAAACTCCCTGTCAGAAGATACTACCAATGTGAAAACTGCATGGATTCAAAGGATGAATGGACAAGCATATAGAAATGAAATCAATTGGGTGTTACTTAAACACATAAAAACCATTTCTGGTTCACATAATCCCTGTAAAAGTTTAATGCCTGGGAGAGTAACAGGAGAAAGTAGAATTTATGTTTGCCCAGTTTGCACAATCTAGGTTCTCTACTGCTATCAAGCAGAGGTAACTGTACAGATGCTACTTAGGTCTCAACCAACGTGACTGAATTAATATTAGTAACTTATCCTGCCTCATGATGTCTTTTCACGGTAAATTTTACGAATTATGATAATTCTTTCATGGTTTTGATTATGTCCAACTACAGGATACAGCCCCTGTGCCACATCTACAGTTACAAATATAATTACAGATATAATTACAGCTGTGGGGAATTGAGCACTTCAGAAGGGACAGTCTCTCTGCAGGAAGATCTGGACAGGCTGGAAGAGAGGACTAACAAGAAACTTTATGAAATTCAACAAGTGTGAAGTCTTGTACCTGGGAAAACATAATCCGAGAATGCAGCACAGGCTGGGATATACCTGGCTGGGGAGCAGCTCTGTGGAAAGAGACTTGGGGGTTCTGGTGGACTTGAGCTCAATATGAGTGAATAGAGTGCTGCTGCAGCAAAGAAAGCCAACAGGATGCTAGGTTCCATCGACAAGTGCTTCACCAGCAGATATAAAGAAATCATTATGCTCACTCTGCTCAGCATTTGTCAGACCACACCTGAAATATTGTGTTTAATTTTTGTCCCCACTATACAAAATGTGTGAACAGGACGGAAAGGGTCCAGAGAAGGGCCACAAAGATGATCGAAGGTCTGGGAGGCCTGCCCATGATCAAAGTCTGAGAGACCAGGTTTTTTTCAGCCTTGAGAAAACAAGACTTAGGGGAGATCTTATCACCATGTTTCAGTATTTAAAGGGTAGTTACAAAGAAGATTTCCTTTTAAAAAAAAGTACCATGGAAAATACGAGGGGTGACAAGTTACTCCTGAGGAGATTCTAGCTGTACACAAGAGGAACATTTTTTACAGTGAGAACAATCAAGCATTGAAATAATCTCCCCAGGGAAGTGGTGAATTCCCCAGTGTTGGACACTTCAAAGATTCAACTGGGAAGGCTGCTGGGACATCTTATCTAGACTGTGTTTTTGCTTTTGCCAAGAAAGTCTGAACCAGCTAATCCTTCAGGTCCCCTTCCAACTTGGTATTCTATTATTCACTGAAGGATTTTATTTATATTAGTGAGTGAAAGTGACCTGTATCCCAGAAAAGAGTTTAATCCCATTGTGCCAAAGGCTGTAAATACATGCACAGCAGTAAGAGCAATTTTGTTCCATGTAGCATACGGAGAAAATTAGTTCCAGCCACAATTTTATTGGCTTCAGAATGGCCTCCCAAATGAAACAATTTTGTTCGTTCAGAAAGATTCACGTTGCTGTTTCAACTCATTACTTTTCATATTCAGTAATAAAGCAGAAGCTTAAATTCTGGTTCAGTTGTATGACTAGCACAGTAAAATACAGTGAAAATATTCTTGGTTTGCTGTGTAGTAAACAAGAGAATAAAGCTCATTTCAGAAGTGGTAATTAGTTATTCACTTCAGTCCCACTTAGGAATAACTGTGTTTTTATCGCAGAACACCTCATTCTTGTTTTAGATCCTGACTATTATTTCCATCAATGTTCAACTATATTGCATTTAGCTTTACTATGCACCTCTGACTAAATCCAAGAAGGTGAAACTGAATTTTTCTGGGGAAAGTAGAACACTTAAAAAGCTCTCCAGGATTTTTCCTACAGATTTTCTTTTACCAGACTTCAGCTTTTCAAAATAATTATTATTTGGGATGAGAAGAAAGTAGGAATACCCCAAAAATATTGACAGTTTTTGTCCAATTCTAAATATCAAAATCTGTAAATCAAAACCTGAATAGATCTGATTGTTAAGATCTCAGTGCACATAGTTACACATCAACGAATTATTAATATAAAGTGGAATAAGGGCACACTTCAGTGATACATCTGAGACAGTGCAACTTCTCCCCATGGCAGAGAATGGTTCATCCTGCTTCTTCCACCTGCTGCCGGGTTACTAGTGCCAGATCTAGTGCCCAGGATGATCACCACCATAGTGCCCATAGGATCATATGGATTTTTTTTTACTTAACTACACAGAAAATTTACACTGCAAAATAAGTGTATGTATTCTGAAAAATTAGCAAAATAAATCATCTCAGTGACAACGCAAAGATGAGAACCAGAAGCAGCTTCTATGTGGCACAGGCAGAAGAAGAGTTGAGGAGTGTGTGGGAGAAGAGAGGGTAAAACGGGTCTGCTCTTTACATCCATAGCAAATTATCAGATGGATACAGCTGTACTCTACAAATATACAAAACCACCCTTCTGGCAGGTTGCAACATAATCCTTATAGTGTTCAATAAACAACTTCTGTCCCTAATTAACTATTTTATCTTAGAATCCCCTGAGCCCCAGAAAGGAAAGATGCTATATGCTGTAGATCCAGCCAATCTGCTCTGGATGAAGACACCAGGTCATTTTGGTTATTTTACCATAGGGCCAAAAATCCATCTGTGTGTACTAGGCAGCTTAGGCAAATGTATTCACATCCTGGATGGATTAAAAATAACATTCTCTGTAAAGAAGCTTTTAAACACGGTTTTAAGTCTAACCCTCAGCAGTCTGTTATCCAAGATTCATCTTCCATCTATTCTACAAAGTTGGTCAAATATGAGATTAAACTTTAAAAGCTTAATTTTACAGGTCTTAAAACAGTCTTATTTCACCAATTCAATAGTTTAATATTGCTTTTTCTTAACAAAATATATACCAGAATTTACAGAAATGCAGTTTCTCCCCCTCTTTCTGTCACTCTTAGACATACATGGAGTGATTTAAGTGTTACTTTTGTTTGTGTATGGTGCTGAGATTTTAATCAACTCAAAATTTATGGACTGAGAGCTTCTAGAGTTGTTTTGTGAGAGACTAGCAGCATTTCTGACATAAGCAATAGATGCTACAATCTAGATACCCAGTTTGATATCCAGACAGCCAGTATATTCTATTTATCCCCTGCCCATCCCCAGCTTTTTGCACCTTGATCATGACTATGGTTGCATCACATATCCTTTATTCAGAAAAAGCTTGCATCTGACTTTTTTAGTTGGCACTGTTTATCAAGTTGCAGCAGCTACATTCTCCTCTTCAACTCCTTCTGGCTGAGCCAGAGGGTCAGTATGATGACTAAGGGCAGTAAAACCCAATTTCTTATTCTGCTGTGCTTCACCAGGCTGCCTTGCTATTTTTAAGTCTGTGTTCTACACAGTGGCATGTTCTTGTCCCCATATTTCACTGTCTTCTGGGGAGCATCCATCCCTTTATCTGATACCACGTTGCCCCCTAGTGACAAGAACTTCACTTCTCTCATGTTTCTCTCCATCCAGCTCCTGCACTCCTGACTTCTTTTCCTTCAGCATGTCCAGTTGTTTTATTTGGTTTTGTTTTAGAACATACTGTTTTCTATGTTGGAAATAAAACTTTATTTATTCTGTCCCTTTGGGATATTAGTTGAGTCAGGCTCATTTTGGCTCCCTCTGCAGAAAAGTCCGCATTTCCGTGCTGCACTCAACCACAACTATTTATATGCTAGTTCATCCAGATAGGATTTCTACCACAGGGTTTAGTTATTGCAGAAATCAGGAGTGGTTTTACCTCCATCAGCGTGAAGGCATGTGGACAATGACACCTCCTACACAGAAAATTCATTGGAAAATGGGAGGAACAGAAAAAGTTTGGAGGAAAGGTACTGATCTAATCTCATTCTCCATATTACTTTCCTAATACTGATGTTTTAAAGGTTATTACTAAAAAAAAATTTCTCCATACAGTAAGAGAAGAATTGTAAATGTGAATCAAATCACTCTTCTGAGGGTTTGGAGAGAGCAGCTCTCACCCTGATAGCTTGGTGGGTGTCACGTGCTACAAAGATTGAACAACACTTGAGTCTCCTAAGCAGAAGAAAGGGGTGAAGATAGATAAGTAATATTCTTTAAGCAAGCAAAATTATTAAAAATATTTTTAGTCCTGGGCATACTTATAGCACTAAACCTGCAGGGGGGAAGCAGCTGCAAACTCCTCACGTTTTCCCTTGTGACTAAGGAAGGACTGTGTCCAATGTGTTCTTCATGCTCCTCAGTATATCTGACTTTCAGTGCAACTCTCATCTGGTCTCTGGAGGAAGGAGGGAAGGCCCCAGCATGCTACCATGGCACCTAAGTGTTATTTCTGTGTTTAACTAGTCATGTATAAACTCGTATAAGATTTCTAAAATAAGTAATTGATAAATTGGAACCAGAAAGGAGAGTGTCACTCATAGGTCCTGACAAACTAAGTGGGATGGGCTAGACTCTTACTCTGGTTTTATCTGAGTTCATCTAGTTCCTTTCCTTTTAATGCACATATATCATCATGGCTAGGCTTTGCGAACGAAGATTTGAGAAGGGCTCTACCCACACTTGTTGTAAGCGCGTTGGTGGCTAAAAAGGCCAATACGAGATAGGCATGTCCAGTTGCAAATGCACATATAATAGACTTTTATGAAAACAGCAGAGAGATCTCCTGTGTTCCTGGAAAATGCTGTGGCAAGAGCTGGTCACCATTCTTTCCACACAAAGAAATAAATTTTGATTTTTACACTAAGGTGGGCATTTGAACTGCTTCCTTCACTCAGGGCTCTAATTCGGTATAATCCTGCACATTAAGATAATTGTCTTCGCTTTGGTTTTGCTAAATATAATTTCCAAAGGCACTAGCTTCTAGTGAGACCTCCAGAAACCATTTCATCACTACATGCAATCTCCCTAGACTACACAATCCCTCAAAAAAAATGGTTATGTGGGCACTGAGCAGATCCATATCTGCAAAAATTGATGGGAAATTCCAGATGACAGAGAAGTTCATTGACTAAAAACATTTTATTATGATAAGTGATTATTAAGCAACTCTCAAAACAGAGGCAATACTATTAAAAAATTACACTGTCTTTGATTAATACCGACACTACAAATATAGCAACATGATATATTTATTCCAAACTGTGCCATTGAGTAAATGAAATAGTATTAGGTCTTGCTTGGTTTGGACTCACTGGTTTCCTTCTGTTCTGTAATCACCTTTTAGACCCACTGTAATACAAAAGTGCTTCATAAGTTGTGAGACTAGTGGGGAACATTACTGGAAATCAATATATACATTAACATACCTGTCCCATACTAGTGAGGAATCAGCGTGATGGACTACACATGAATTTCCAAATACTGAGCATGATGGTGAGTGAGGAAATGGTACTGGAGTTTTTTACATGACCCAAGAAACAATCATGTCTATATTCTCTATCAAGATAGTCTTCACTAACCGTTACTGGGTTTTGGGATTTGCTTGGTTGTAGCTTTTGTTTTTTTAAAAAATAAATTTCCTAGTGTATGTTTGGTTGGTTATTGGCTTATTCTGCTGGAAAATGACAATCGTCTAGTCCAGCTAAGACTTTCTAGGGCTGTGGAAGAGTTGATGAAATGTACTAATAATCTGAAGTCACTGCTTGATGCAAATGGGTGGTATCCTTTCCCATTACAGGAGAAGAAGGAACAGCTGTCCTGCACACATGGTCTTGAAATCCATATACAGTGCATTTGTTAAGCAGAGTTTGCCTACACAAAGCATGCATGATCTCTCTGCTCCTCATTACTTATCTTCATTACAACACTGATGTCATCTTTTCCCTGTAATCTGAGAAGTATTCTGGTTTCAGAAATCTAATATGCAACTGCATTTTTCTAAGATAAAAGGTACTAATAGCAGTCCCGATAAAGATATGCAACTGAAAACAACATAAGCTCTTGGCAATTTCAAAATCTCCCTGCTGGTTCACTGCACACCATTATTCTCTGTGCCATGACATTTACTGCTGCTCCTGAAAGAAATGCTGTATGGGGTTGCCAAAGATGCTATCAGAGAACAGCACCATTAGGGAATATGCCTGGATGTGACCAGAAAAGTAATTCAACATTTTTTGGTCACCAGACTATAGTTCTTGGAAGAAAATTGGATGGTGGCAACAGCAAAGAAATAAAACAAAACAAGAAAATCCCAGACCTCTGCCTGGAAGGGAGACAAACATTCTGACAAACACAGAAATTAATATGGAAGTTTTGCAAAACAGTGTCTTAGGCAGATTTGTTTTCCCAAGCAGATTCGTGAATTCTTAATCAACCACCCCAGCTGTCCCAGTTGGGAAAGTCTACACCTCTTTTTCTGCTTGTCACTCTCTGTGCTGAACTGGCATTTACAAAAGTAATTACCTCACAACATGTAGTTGAACACCCAGAAGTACTAAGAATTTCTAATTTTGTGCCAGGTAAGTTGTGCCAAGATGAAAGTGCCGGCTCAGCTCAGCAAGAGAACCAAGAGTCACGGGGTCACGAGGGAAGCTTGGACTTTACCGACAGAGACAGGTTACCGGGCAGCTGTTTGGAGAAAGGGTGGCTGGCTGCTTATGAAATGGAGATCCAAGACACTCAAGTTCCACTTTAGAGAAGCACTATATAAAAGGAAGCAAACATTGTATGTGCATGTGTGTATGTGCATGGACACACCTGATCAAGCTGGTGAAGGGTCTGGAGCACGAGTCTTATGAGAAGCAGCTGAAGGAACTGTGGGTGTTTAGCCTGAAGAAAAGGAGGCTCAGGGGGAACCATATAAATCTCTACAGCTACTTGAAAGGAGATTGTAGCCATGTGGGGTTGGTCTTTTCTATCAGGTAACAAGCGATAGAATGAGAGGAAGTGGCCTCAAGTTTTGCCAGGGTTTAGACTGGATATTAGGAGAGGGTTCTCAAGCATTGGAACAGGCTGCTAAGGAAAGCGGTGGGATCACTGTCACTGGAAGTGGTCAGAAAAAAGGTGTAGGTATGGTGCTCAGGGACATGGTTTAGTGGTGGACTTGTCAGTGCTATGTTAATGGTGGGACTCAGTGATGCTAGGGGTCTTTTCCAGCCAAAATGACTGTATGATTCTGTGTAACACATCACACAGCCATTGAACAATTAATGCTTTTATTTACTGAAAAGCATTTTTAGTTGTATTATTCCAATATTTCTTAAAATAAATTGATTGCAATCAACATCTTTAATTGCATTTTACTCATAGTTCAGAAACAGTGATATATTAGAGTAAGAAAGTATGAATGCTCAAATCAAATAGTAGGCAAATACTTTAAATCATATTGCAGTTCAGAAATGTGATGGCATTGTCTGCTTTTATTTCTATTGTATAAGCGTGATCTGCACAGTTATTATCATCTCACAGAGACTCACACACTACATTGTCAAATTTGCATGAAAACAACAGCTGTCAAACAACTAATTGCAAGAAAGTACCAGAGTGAAAAAAGCTATGAATTCTCTTTGGTAAAATTAGAGAATTCATCAGAATTAGCTTCTGCATGACCAAATGGGATAGAATCACATCTACAGCATGTGGGTCCTCCAAGTACACAAAAGTTAGCGTTAATTAAAATGTTTATTTTCCATCTGTACTTTGCAATCCATTTCTACCCAGTCTGCTCTATGTGTGCACTCCAGCAGAAACTTTGCAATCCAGACATTTCCATTAAGATCTGCCTTTTCAATAAAAAGATGTGGCACACAAAGAACAGTCACAGCTAGGAAGAGGGGAGATGATCACTGTGGGTGCAAGGAACCATTTGTGTGCCTACAGGCCAGTTATGTGGAGAATCAGCTGAAATACCTTGATGCCTTAATGTCCATCTGGTTTTTTGATTTTCCTAATTTTGTATAAGCTTTATAAGTAGTTATATAGTAGAAGTAGATTTAGAAGCAGCAGCCCTTATTCCTTTACCCTTAGTATAGTAACTACACACATTCCCCAACCCTATCACCCCATTCCATGTTCCCCATATCAATTCTATCCCTGAATTCCATTAGAAAATGTTTAGTTTCTCGTCAAAGTAAGCCTATGTTGTTTAGAGAACACTTGTACCTTGGCCTAAGGTACAGTCAAGAACTGGGTGAATATATACCCCTTGTACTCTGAAGAAGATGATGAATGATGAAGAGAGGGTCCCGAGAACCCCCCAGCCCCAATTCCCAGGGGACAGGATGGGGGTGGATCAGGGCAAAAACCACAGAGTGGAAACATCTAGGATTGTACAGACAATATTATAAATTGTACCATCTGTACAGGGGGGGATGCCTAGACACAAATTAAAATCCTTTCCTTATCTCACCTCCAAAACTAATTTGCCTCGGATTTTTTTCTCCCTGAATTTTCTTTAGGCAACAACCTCAAGGACCACTGAACTCTTGGCAGTGGCCACTGGGGATGCTATGCATATATGATCAGTCACAGAGGAAATAATCCTTGATGCCACCAGAGAAGCAGAGATTGTGACAAAGCAAAGTATGTACAAATAGATTCTTGCAGCCATTTCCTGACATTCTGCACCTGTGCTGGTTAAATGAAACAACAGATGTGGCCAGATGGGCATGGATTACCTTCGTCATACCTTTAGCACAGAACCATTTGGTTATTTATTAACAGTTTGGGTACTTTGTTGCAATTCATCAGTGACATCAGGCCTCAGTGGAAATATTGGTTTGTTTTTTGATTTTTGGGGGGTTGGTTTTTTTGTTTCTGTTTTTTATTTGATTACTTTGGTTTGGGGGTTTTTGGTTAGTTTGATTTCTTTTAATTGTTATTGTTTATAATACTTACATGGTTATAATATCTTCATTTTAGAGTCTTTTGTGATTTAAACACAGCATTTAAATAAAGCACACTAGAATGCTGAATGAGGTAAAAGGCAACAACTTAAAATGGATATCTAAAATTTTGGAATATCTCTGATAATCCTTTTATAATAAATAATGCATCTACTATTGTTTCATTATGTGTATTGAATATCCTTTCATTCTTACTTATTTTTCTTTTATAATTTCATATGATTCTTCTTTATAATTCTCCTTTATTATATGTATTAAACTTATTATCTTCTAGTACTATAGAATTATAATAATAACAAATTTAATAGTTCAGTAGTCCATACCACCCTGGGAACCAGCACCTGAAGTCTCTATTTAAGCCTAAATTCAGGGTGCAATCTTCTTTTTTCCCTAGAAAAAATGTATCCTCCAGGGAAAGGCAATGAATAATTGTATCTTCCTGGTGTGACTACCACAAAGAGAGATGAATAGGATACATAGAGGTGGCAAGAAGTACAGCAGCAGCAATTGTTTCCATGGCTGAAATTTAATACATTGGTTTTGTTTAAAACTAATTCCAATTTAAATTCCTTTGGTTTACAATTTTCTAGTCTTCTGCCCTATACAGTCCTGCTTTCTCTTATGTTTTAATTTCTCCTCTTCTGTGCAATAAAACGTGTGATAGTTAAACTCCCATATCTATCTCTGCTAATCCAGCAACCAGCCTGTAATTCCACATGACCCTAAGTACCTGTCTCCTAAGGCTCAAATTAATTTCTCTTTCACTTAGCACCACAAGGAAAGGCACAATCCTTGTGCTCAGGCCAATCTGTCACAATTAGTCCCAAGAAAACTCATTTTATCTTTATTATTGTTTTTTTCAGGCAAGTACTTGAACCCAAGCTATGAGCCTTGATGCCAAAGACTGAAGCACAGCTCTTGCAAGCACTGGGATGCTGAGCATCTGTGCCAGCTATGAATGATACATGTGTGAGGACTAAGGTTGTTCTGTGAGCGATGTTAAAGTGGGTTTTGATCATCTGATCAAAGAGGGCTGTAAATCAACATAGGCTTTAATGTAGTGAATATAAAATTTTATTCCTTCCTGAATGGAAGTGAGTTGCTGTATGTAGGGCAGGGCTGTTTATAACACAGAGAACCATTTGAGTTGTCATTTTGCACTGTGTGCAGGGTTGCTTCAAAAGAGTGAAAAAACACTTGCAAATATATTCTAAGATTTTTTTTTTATTAACTATAAGGGAGCTATCTGGTTTAGATGCTTAGGTAGAAATTGGAATTCTGTGTTTCTACAATGAAAACATTAGTCTTAAATTTTGATAAGATAGAGTTTTACATTGACCTCAGTCATTGCAATTAAGAGACTTTCATGACATGAGGTCCATTTGAGCACCCAAAGACTTCTGAGATGAGGATATCTCATCTCTGCCGATCATCTAGGTCAAGAGATGTCTGTTTGCTGTGGTAGACCTCTAAGATGTGTTGAAGGAATTGGACACTACAAATGCCAACCTCTCCCTGTTGAAGAAGGGAGAAGGTTATAGCCACCAGTGCCAATAGAGGAGATAGACCTGCCCCATTTAGTCACATTTGATCTTCTCAGAGTGCATGAATCTGGCTGTGAACATAGCCAGGGGAGGTGGATATCAAAGAGTGAGGATGTGAGTCTCCAGGGATGACTACTGTACCGTGTCAGGGAATCCCAGAGCTGGCTTCCAGAGCCTTTCTTGGATTCAGAGCAGGGTTTGGCCTGGGGCACATTGCCCAAGCACATGCAGAGAGTCTAAATATTGCAGAAGAACCACACATCCATACTTATATCAGTTGTTTTGACTAACGTTACATATACCCTTAACGTGTTGCACTCTGCTTGTATACACTCTGCCTTTCTCATTCAACTTGAATCCTGTAAAACAAAGAATAATGCAATCAGTCCCCATGAAAGAAACCCATGTTTAGTACCATCACACAGGCCTTCATTTTGCTGTTTTGATGGATGCGCCTGCAGCACAATATTCTAGGGCTCTAATTCACAGTACTGTGACCAAGGTCTGTCTCAGTCCATGCATGAATTATCCAGAGAATTTTGGCTTCCTTACTACACTTCTACCAGTTTTAATGCCTGTGGGAGCAATTGTTTGGAAAAATGAAAAACATTTTTGCTTTCAACGTAGCAGAAAATAATTCTAAAAGGTGAATGACACAAACTCCATATTCAAAACAGAGAACTAGACTATCCAGACAAAGGAATAGAAAAATTATTTGAACACTAACATTTAAACAAAATCAGTGAATCCCCATAGTGAACATATACTGTTTTATTGTAGCAGAGTTTACTTTGAAATTGTCTTCAGCTCATACATATGTGGATGAAATGAAACAGAAAAATACTACCCAAACATAAATTAATATCTGTTCTTGGGATGAATCTTCAAATGTTCATGTGTTACTTCCACTTCTAGAGAGCCAGAAGAACACAGAATATTTTATAAATCTCAGTGGATAGCCAAATGAAAACAAAGAAGATGAAGACACCAAAAAATGAAGGCTCTATACTGCACTTGGTGTCACTACAGCCTAACTTTGCAACTCTAATTTTTACAGTCTCACTAAAATTTTTAATTTATGTAGAAAATCCATGGACATGGTTTTTACCAAGTGCCTAGTAATCTGAGGTGTTCAGAAAGAAGTTCAAAGCATCCCTTTACTGCGAAGCAGTAACATCACAGGAGAAGAATCTACTGAAGTTCTGTGTAATGTTCAGCATATACATATGCACCTGCAGACCTGACCTCAGGTTAGAGTTTATTCACCTCTAATGTGCCAGACAGTGAGGAAATGGAATCAGCTTTACTTTAAAGGTGCAAAACTTGGTTCTGATTCATATACCTGTGAGTGGAACAACAAATGTGTGCTGAGTTAGGAACAGATGTCAGTTCCTTAAATATTGACTCTAGATTTAAACATCTGCTTATGTGTGCATAACTGGAATTTCTCAGAAGCTAAAGACCTCTGATTTAGTTTGAAGGTCCAGTCCCTTTATCTAATGTACAAATAAACCAAATCTTAATGGCTTATTACTGACTGTGTACTTAGCCTGGATCAGCTCCTGAATTTGCTTATCTAATTATTGTGGCTAAAATAAAGTGTGAATACAAGCATTACAATAATTAATTATGGATTCATTCCAGCTTCTCCTGAAGTCATTGGCTCTCTTGCTGACAGACTTAATCTAGTCCTAAATCAGCATTTAGGACAAATACTATTAGAACAAAACAGGATAAACAATTTCTTATATTTCTAAGGTTTGCAAACACTTTGGGCAAGTCGTTATTTTCCTGTTAAAACACTAATTTAAAGTACTCCTGGTCATCTCTCTTGGTGAAGAAAGAGATGCGGAATATAAGTCATAAATGGGATGTGAGGATGAGATTCAAGTTTGTCCTATAGTTACAAGTGTGATATAACTGTGTATCTGGGCTGTGCCTGTGCATAAAACCAGTTAGCTATCTCACTAAAAGCAATTTAAACACTGGACCAGTTTGAGACAGGAGGGTGAACTGAACCTCTAACCACTGTTTTCACTAAGGAAGTGGCTAACTGTTACAGGAGCTCCCCTAGTAGAAATTCTGAGCAGTAATGACAAATCCCCTTGGCAGCTTATGTCTGTATCTCAACCAGTTTGTTTCTTTCCATTGCATTGATTCATACTGTAGGTGAAGAAACTACTATTCCAGAGACATCCCAGGGTGTTCCTACTCCAGAGCTAACCAACCTGTACATTGACAGGATTCTTGTAAATACTCAATAGGAACTTCTGAACATGCAGAAATCATCATGCAGGATAGTCTTTTGTGCATGGTTAAGATCATTAGGAGCCCGTGTTAGACAGTTTAAGACAACCAAAAACAATGGATATGGCTTGTGATTAAGTGATTATGAAGAACTTAGGGCCAATTGGATGTAGGAATTCAGTAGAACAATATTTTGAAGAGTCTTGTCCAATGCTGCTGGAGATACTAGTACAACAGATACCATCATTACTACCTAGATGGTGGCTGACCATCCTGGTAAGAGATTTTATTCCTCATACAAGCACTATCCTGTGCAAAGATCCCATTAATTAGGAGTTTTTTTAGCAACAATCTCTCCATGAGTGTCTGCACAACACATAAACAAAGTTAATTTCTCTTGATGTGCATGCCTTCATTATGTTTCATGTACAGATGCATCAATCTGTGTTCAACCATGTGAGTAGTCACATTTTGCTTGCTCAATAGTGTTTCTTTTACAGAAATCTGTACAAAAGCTGAGGTGAAATGCGATAATCTCTCTCAGTCAGCCTTGCTGTGAAATCAAAAGCAGAGGCACAGAAGAGCTTGTGCTTGACTTTCATTCTTTCTGTTTTCAAATACATGGAATTTCTTTTAATTCTTTAGTCACTGATTGCTTTAAGCAACTTGCCACACTTTTAAAAAAGAATTAACTCCTATATTGCTATAGCGAACTCGAATAAAGAGCATTTATGTTTATTGTTTTCTTAGACTTTCAAAGATGGAGACAAAAGAAACGATAGCAGAGTCAAGGTGGGAGAATATACTGGAATAACAACCTTTTCAGATAATGTTAACAAGTCTCCAGACCTGGAAATGGGAGAGCAGAATAGTGGGTTACTGTTGTAAGCCAGAACCAAACTGTTTAACTGGACAGTTCATAGTTGGTTAAAAGTGAATGAGAAGATGGCCTTTTTGAGACATCAGAAGAAAAATGGGAGCTTTATTTTTATCAGTTTCCTTTGGTTAATTTTATATTGCACTGAATTATGTAATTTATTATGAATCTGTCGTATTCTGTATTAACTGATTTTTTTAGTGATTTGGTTCATGAGTTACATTTTAATGAGTTTTAACAGAAGTTTTATTAGGTCCATAATTAGTTCAGAGTACAGACTTAATGAAAGTATTACAAAGCATAAATGACCATGTGCAAGACCTATAGTGAATAAGAGCCTTTAATCCTTGCAAGATTGATCCAAATGATTTTTCTGTGTTCAATATTAATTGTGGGGGGGTGGTCTGATTTTTAGCTAATTGGGACTCATTAACAAGTCTTTGCCTGTGGAGCATATTTACTGTTCAACACTGTGTGTTTTATAGGATCATATAAAACACATCAAAGTTTTCCTATAAGGGAAATGGACATCATTAATGCAACAGGCGTCCAGAGAATATTGTTCATGGAAGATATACAAATTAAATGCTATAAATGTTAAATAATTAACAAGGGAAAATAATGGTCTCCTTTTTTTAACCTCGGTCTTCTATCAAATGGTAATAAGATCCAAGAAATGAATTCAAAGAATAAAAGAGAACGTAATAGAAAATGTCCTGGCACCCACCACTTTGAGATTATAACTGGGATAAATCAATGCAGGGGTATACAAAAGGACAATTAGATAAGGGCCAAGCAACCGTTTTTTTCTTCTGTAAATACAGATAATGAGGTTTTATTGGAACTAATCAGAACTTCTGAGAACAGTTTCCACCTGGTTGCTTCCTGATACACAGAACATCAGCTTCCTGTTTGATAAATAAAACTGCTTTCCTAGTCTCTTGGAAGAAAATCACACAAAACACATTCCATTTCATGCATGTCAGAAATAAAAAATGTGTCAGTCATGCAGGCTTAACTATGATTTCCCCAACCCTTCTGCATGGCAGTACTTCTTTGATTATGACTCTAACTGCAGCAAAAGGCAAACTTCAAACCCTCCTATTTTCAGGGAAATGAGAAAGAAAATAGTGTACAGCACCATCTCCCCTGGGCTGTCCAGTATGGATGGTTGCATGGAAGGTAGGGTTGTACTTTCACATGATAATTCTTCTCCAGTGTCTGACAAGCAGAATGCTGATGTCGAGGTGATCTGTCTTTCTAAGTTGCAGTATCATTTGATGTTACCCCTGGGATAAAGCCATATAACTTCACCCTTCTCTCTAGACTGTAGTCCTCCCTAAATATTTGTGATTTAGGAGTTTTAAAACACACACTGCAAAGTGTACCCCAGCTCCAGAACCAGCGGCAGCACAGCCATGCCAGTGGGATACTAAGTGTTGGGTATTGCTTCAATACCCAAGAGTATGCATCAGAGTCCATTGTATATGGTGTATACACACCACACTAGTGTGGCTGCACCTTGTCTGCTCCTTAGGGCTAGCTGTTGATATTTGTATGGTTTTGGGTTTCAGGCTGCTCCCTGCTCCTTGTTAAAACAATCCTTTCAGAGTTCAGAGCTGTGGGTCTCAATCAGATGTCTAGATATATTCTTAAACTACACTATGTAAAAATTTAATATAAAAATCCTCTAGGGAAATAGGCATTTATATTACACCAATGTTGTGTTTCTGAATTCCAACTACCTGAAACAAACCTTTAAAATTATTACTATGTGCATTCACTGATATATGTAATGTCATAGACAATACACTGATATACACAATGTTGTGTATAAATATAATATGGTAGAATATATATAGGCAGTAAACAGACACATACTCTTTATTTAGAATTTTACTGCATTTGTGTGATGTGCTTGGGAGGTTTTGATAAAGAAAGCTCCAAAGAATATTCAGTCAATCTAAAAATTTCCTAGTTTTAAATGTATGCCACTTTTTATTATTTTAGGTGGAAATGCCTACTCCCCCATACATATATATTTACTTATTTATTTAAAGCAGAAAAAGAAGCTTACTGTAAAGATGCAGATATATCAATAGCAATTTGTACTACAGCCTGCGCATTGAAATGGGTACAGAGAATTTCCTACATTTCACAGCCTGGACCACTGCAGGTGATGGTAAGTGTCAGCTGTGTATGTTGAGATTTTCTGCATCCACATCTGTTTGATTCACTCTATTCCCTCATGAGACTGAAGTTATGGACACAGCCATATCTGTTTTCCATGTATAGCCCCTGGGTATGATTTCATGAAGTGCTCTTCATTGTACAGGTTGGCTGCTCAGATTGTTCTCTGAGGACAGGATTAAGATCCAGCTGAATTTTTCAGGCTGTGTGCAATTTCTAAAAAAGAATTGGCTTTCAAAATAAATAATGGTTGTATGTTAGAAAAATAGAAATAAAGTTAGCTCCTATCTGGTCTGCCTATATATTGACATGGCCTCTCTGAGTATTTCTTCCGGATTAATTGGCTCTATGTGTGCAAAATGCCAAGATAGATATTGTAAATCAGAGATACATTATATCTAGTAAGAGGCAGGAAATATGATTATGATGTAGAAGGAAACACATATAAGGATGAGCAAGAAAAGCTGCATGTAAGAGTTATACAGTTCTAATATGGGAAGTTTCACCCTCTCACTTAGAAAACTTTTTCTCAAAATCAGTAATGAAAAAATCTTAAAAGAACTATCTTATGCTATCAATATGTATATATAAAAATATGGGATATTTTTATACTGTTGGATTATTTAGGACGGGGACTCTTTTAGCCATAAGACCTGCCTCATAGACTAGCCTTATCCGTAGTAGATGACATTTGGCCTGGATTTCCTCTGAGCCCTTTTTGTAGGATTGTACAATCTGCATGAAATAATCTGAGAGTTGCATTGGAGCCCATATGGTTGAGCTCTTCGTAATGTGAATCTGGGGCTGTGCATTGTGGGCTCTCAGGAGGAGACTGGATTAGTCTACTCAAAGGTAATTCCAACCTGAATTGTCGTATGATCTCATGATGTCATGATGTATGCCAGAATGACCTCCAGATGTTTGAAAGCACAAAGGAAGACTTGGGAGGATGAATGAATACATATTTAGAGCAGGGATATTTTTGTCTTTTTTTTTTCCCGGATTATTTTTGGAAATGGTTGTTGATGCATCTTATTTCCTGAATAATGTCTTGGCATTGTCTTGGACTGGCTGGTAGTCATTTCTGTGCCAGAAAGCACTAATAATTAAGTACTAGGGTAGATTAGGAGTTCAATGTTTTAGCTACCATCTTTAGTCTTAGCACAGAACGTTCATGCATGGGAAGTATTTTCTTATTATTGTGGTTTAAACCCACTGGAAATTAAGCCCTACACAGCCACTGCCCTCCCCCCATCCCCTCTGATGAGAGAGGGACAAAAGGCTGAGATTAATTTACTGGAAACAGCAATGAGGTAAGAAAACAAAGAGTAACACCAACAACACTAATAACAATATGTATAAAGGAGAGTGATTCATGCAAAATGCTCACAGAGTTTGACCAATTTGCTGCTACCACAGCTCACAATATATGGCTCCTGAGATGAAGAAGAAACTGGTGGACAAAACAATCTGCACCTGCATTTTTTCCCCCAAACCCAAGATAATAAGAAAAAACGGCAGACAAACCCTCTGGTCATACAGGCACCACGCCACCGTTCTGTTCACCACTTACTCCCCCAAGAAAAAGGACCAAAATGGTCATGGAAGGTCCACATGCCCCCTTTTTCTTCCACCTGAAGCCACACCCCCTTTCTTTGCTGAAGTGAGAATCCCTTATTTCCCCCACTGTCACTGACCTGAGTGATATAGAATAACAACTTACACATGCCCACATGGCTCCATGCTCTGCACCCTCATGACAACTGCAAGAAAACTAACTCTGTCCTGGCTGAAACTAGGACATCTATTTATCTAAAAAAAAATAATTAAAAACAAAGAAAAAAAAAAAGAAAAAAGAGCAGCAATATAAATACTACCCTTCTCTGTATCACGTTCTTGGTGAAATGTATACCTTATAACATCAAAAGAGGCAGGATAATCTAATGGCTTTTTCTGGACTGCATACTATGAAACTATTATTGGAAAATTTAATATACAGAATGCGCAAAGTAGCTCCAATTTTGTTAATGTATTACTTTGTTCTCGTGACACTGAATACACTTCCATTCTTTGATGACCACAGACTTCAGGTACTTCAAAGAAAAACAAGTTACTGTTACCATCATTTTCATCCTGTCTTATTTTCATTTATTTGTTCTTAAGTATTTTTTTTTAAATTAATGTGTTCTTCTTTCCACCAGTGCCTGTCAAAAGATGGCATTTTTATCTAAAAGGAAGATGAGGTACCAGAGAAGATGCTGTTGAAAAATCTGCTGTGAACAATACAAAGATGAAATGTTCTAGAGATATTTTTGCTTATTATCTGTAACAAAGTAGGAAGGAAAAGTGATATATTTAAAGGGTAAAAAGGAGTTTTTCAATTCTGAGAAAGAAGCATAAAATTTTTCAACTCAGTCAGTTGACTTACAAGCAAGAGCTCTAAGAGAACTAGCTAAAGGAGATTTCTGAAATAAGGTTCTTAATTTGTAATAGCATATTGGTAACATTGAATTGGCAAACTGGTAAACTGAATATACCTCCAGGGATTGATAATATTCAATATAATTATCTTGTCTGAAGAGAATTAAACCACAGAAATATGAACTTACTTAACTGACTTGAGTACAGTAAATAAAGTCATGCTTAATTTGTGATTCTACCAATAAAGAACTAAAGTTTTAAAAAAATCTTATATCTTGTGAGCATTATGAACAGCATCTTTCATGGAGAGGTTTTGCTGCAGCAATCTGTTAGAGAGCTGTTTGAGTACATAAGCCATTTTAAAATCCTTTATTTGAGTGTCTCTGCAGCTTTCAAATAATATCATATGACATTTGTATTTAAAAATTTTAAAAAAACCCAAACTGTAGTATATTTTAGGAAATTATTCACTACATACTTCATGCACATTGTTTATCCAAACTTTATATTGATTCTCAGTTTCACTTGTCAAGTGTCAATGACTTCTTTAATTGCTGAATACGTCCTGTGCAAATGCTTTTGGTCAGAATAACAGTCTGATCTAGGTGCAGGAAGGATCTTCGTCCTGATCAAAATGTCCAAAATCCTAAATGTTTTTGTTACAGGGAACTTTGCTTTCTAGGACCTCCTGATATCTTTGTTGTTATGAATTCCTCAACCATCAGAGAAACTTCAGAACAAGAACTGATGGAAACATGCACAAACAAGTCCCCTGTTTCTAGAGCCAGAAATCATACAATACCCTTCATATACTCATGAGACTTTATCTGCAAAGGTTTGTGCTTTGTGATACTTTTAGTGAACCTAGACTGTCAAAAGAAAAGTCTTTTTCTGAAGAAGCCACAGTTAGCATCACAGAATAATAGAAAATTCAAGGTTGGAGAGGATATTTGGATATTAATCCAAATCCTGACCAGGGTCAATGAGATCAGGTTGCTCAGATCTCTGTCTAGTCAGGCTTTGAATATCTCATGGATAAAGATCCCTCAGGCTTTCACAGCCACTGTTCAAATGTTTGAACATTGCAATATTGAAAAAAAAAAATCCTTATATAACTTAATACATTTTTCTTGAATATGTATAATTGGAACTGTACTCTCTACTTGAGATGAAAACTCCTAATAGTCTTGTTCAAGGAGTTTTGGAAAATCTGTGTTAAAAATTACTTGTATGTCCTAGGAACGTTTGACTTTTTCACAGTTGTATCATATTGAAAATTTATAGGCTTTCATTGATGAACTCCTATGACTAAGGCCCTTGTCTTCTAACTTTTTCTAACTAATGTATTCCTAGATGATAGTGGACAGGTCTGAAACTAGGCTTCCAAGTTTATTTTATACTATCCCCTTGCACTGTATGAATTTCATCTTGTTCCTATTAGTTCTTCTCTCAAGGTCATTTAGTTCCTTCACTATGATAAAGCAATACTTTTCTGTCCTTCAAATGATGCTTCCCAATTTTGTTTCTATGCCAAGATCATAAATAAAACCATTAAATGTGACTGTTCCCAAAATTGATTTTTGAGAAATTTCAGTAGGATCCTCCTTCTAGGCTAATGCTTTCCCTTCAGTCGAGCTTGTTACCAACTCCCTACTTTTATAGTTTCTGCACTAAGTAATATCACCTTGATCTAAGTTTTACGTGTGCTTCCATGCCAAATTATTTTCTGTATTTAGCAGTAAATTTCTTCTGCTTATTAATTAATTTTCAATAAGAACTGTCTCGTGTGATATAAGCTACCCCCTCAAATTGTTGAAATTACATTGCCTCTCTTTTTTTCTATGCAATGTCAGTCATTTCTCCCTCAAAATGACTGAATTGGTGGATCACTGGTTTTGTTTTTTCTTAGGTTATTATATTATGGAAAAGTTGCAATTAAAGAAAAAACTCAATACTTTCAGAGCTTTGCCATGAAAAGTCATTGAATGGAATAGACACATCAAGTGGTGGGACTCAGTATGAAGATATTTGATATACCAGAAACAAAACCATTGATTCAGTAGTGGCTTCCAGTCTTAACTCTGTGAAAGTGTGAAAGAAAAGCCAAGAAAGACTCTGGAAAGATGCTGAAGACATGATTAAGCCAATGCAAAACCATACAGGAGAAGACATTTTGTATCTTCTGAAAACTTGATTTGCAAATCTGGAGGTATTGGTATCTGAATGCATTTTGAAGAAAAGAAAGAAACCAAATAGACAAAAAGTTTCAAGAGAGGACTGGGTTTCTTTCTCAAATTTTCTGTTTGGTCTTAACTTTAACTGCTTCCTAATCATTTTGTATTCCAGATTCAGAGCATATCCACACTTCTGCACAGCTCAGCAAACACATCTGGCAAAATACAGTCACGAAATATTTGACCAAAGACAAAATACCTTCCTACTGCACTTTCACTGTTTCAGAAAATAATTAATGTCAGTTGAACAGAATCACTCTTAGATGAGTGAGCAAAGGGACTGTATTTCTCTTATGCTTTCCTGACCATTGCTTTGTAAGGTTGACATGTTAACATTTTGCCCCAGTTTATTGTACATACTGTACATTCCGTGTTGGACCCTCAAGATCAAGAGGTACAAATGTAGAAGGAAAGGAATCACTTTGCCTTGCTACATCTAAGGCTCTGTTTCATATATTCAGGTACAGCAAAGTGAGTAAGCAACAGAAGACAAATCAAATTAATTTTCCCTTTATTCTGATTGTGAAATTTCTAAAATCAGATTGTAAGGCTATTAAAAAAAAAAAAAAAAAAAAGAAAAAATCTTTGGTCTTGGAATCATGTATGCTTAACTTTAAAAAGTTCAATTCCCAGTGAACCTAGTAAAGTTACTTAGAAAATTTTGGACTATATGTGTGCGTGTTTCTCTGTGAGATCTGTATTGCAAGGAGTTAAAATACCTTTGGTTTATAATTCCTATTCACTAAATAGCCTCTAAATTCAACAACATTGCTCATGCTGTTGTTACACCAAATGACCTACATGCCTAAGCAGTGTCACTTTAATTGCAAATCACATATTTTCCTTCAAAGTACTCTAATTTGTGATTAAGATTGTGCTATTGGTTATTTAAGTAATCACAATCTGAATCTGTTTCTGCTTAGTTAACTAGTACAAATAATTAAATAATTACATAAATTCCACAGTAGGTAGAAGCTGTCATGTATATATGTAGCATATACACAGCCTGACCTTCGGTGCAATGAAAATACATGAAGTGTAAATCCCACTAAATTGTAAGTCTGATCTATATCCCAAGAACAAAAAATAACTAACCTACTCACACACTGAAGTGATATGGTACAGATTACTCCTGAGAGGTTGTGAATACAAAAATTGAGATTAGCTGTGTGAACATTTAAATACTATACTCTCTTTCTCGTGTATTCTGCTATTAAACTCTCACACCCACAGCAGTCCTGGAAAGCAGATTGCCTTTTGAATTTGAAGAATATTTCTTTCCCATATTAATCTCTAAAACATACCCTCACCTCCATCACCTGTTTTCCACTCAGTCACAATTTTTCTTTTTCTTTGACCAAAGCGAGGGCAGCAGTTGCTTCCCACATCCCTTTCTTTTAAGTGGTATGTTTTCTTTCACTTCTCAATGACGAAAAAAGGGAGAGAGACAAATTCAAGGAGATAATGCATTTGACCTCTCTGTTAATATTCAAAATGCTGGTCAGGAAGGTTAGGAGCAAATATCAGCTTTCTTCACACCTCTTAGCTCATTCCACAAATTAATAACATCATACTGGGAACAGCCTAGACCCTGCGTAATGAATGTTAGCCATAGTTCCTGCTGGCTGCTTCCGAGGATGCATTTATTTTTCTCATTGTCTTACACACAATCTCCCAGCTATTGTCTGCTACCCCTGCTCACTCAGGAAACCTCAGAAAGTGCTAAAGATGTCAAGAAGCAATAAGCCTCATTTATTTTTATGGCCTTCATCAGCACTTTCTTTTTTGCTTAAAGGCCTATAATAGAATCCACTGATTAGAATCAGCACCATATCAGAATATAGATATGATAGCCCTTTTCTGAAGGTGAATGGGCTACTGAAGGACACTTTCTCCATTTGATACTTTTAGAGGATACTGAAGCTAAACAAAATTAATTGTGTTAGTGCATGTCTTCTTTTCTTTCTCCTTCTTGCTACTTTCCCAGGCATTTGGAAATTGATTAACTAAAATGTTAAGGAAGATGATCATAAAAAGTCCATCTAATTAAGAGGGAATTACTCAACTGAAACAATAACAGACGGTAAGCAGTTGGATTTGATAGCTGTTAACAAAATGGCAACAGAGAAACTTAGATTTTAAGAACCACATTTACCACAAAACTAAACCAAGAAACAAATAATTGACTTCTGTTAGACTTTTCTCACTTTAACTTCATCCACATAATAGTTACAGGCCAGTATATGACAAATATGTCCTCTGTTCGCTTCCCTGAACATATCTGACCTTAAAAATATTCTGTTTTCAAACCCCAGATATATAAACCCTATACAAACATTTAAAAAATAATTAGTTTCTCCTTAGTGCACATCTATTCTCCATAGACAATCATAACAAGTGGAGGTTTATATCTATAAAAAAAATTCACCCAAACACTTCCTCAGTGTCAGATGGCAACATCCACTCAAGCTCTTTATATGGAACAAGTAGTGTACTTTCTATATATTCTTCATATTCTGCTTTAACTTTCTTTGAGAGGCAATACCTCCAGGTCACATTGGTTCCCAGATGTTCTGAGTGCTTGGAAATCTGCTCCCCGCAGATTTACTGGTGGCACGGGAAAGTTAATGCTTTTGAGTATCGACTTGTTTTTGAATAAGTAAGGCTCAGGGTAGTACAGGGACTAATATTTTAAGAATAAGGTTTCTTCAAAGAAAGAAAGCACTCTGAATGTGAAAAATTGAAAAATCTTCCATGCTAGGACTACCCGTGTAGAAGTGTACAAAGACTATTCTGTCTCACTGAAATTGAAAATCTGCTGGGTTATTTAAGTATGCCACTTGCCTCTTCTATATAAACCCTGTATAATGCATTTTTACAGTCATGAAGTGTTGTTTTCTTTAGGTGATCAGAGTAAGAGGAAAAGTTGCTGCAGAAGAATAATGGAACAGCAATCTTATACGACATGAACAGATTTACTATACTTTCACAGAGATTGCTTCACATTAAGACCAAGATTCAAAAATTAATCAGAAATCACACCCACAAAAGAGACATCCTAAATCCATCAGGCTGGGAAAGACAGAAGAAAAATATGTTACTGTGCTTAGATCATCTAGTATAAGTTTTCATTCAAACAGAACTAATCACCTATGAAAAGAAAGAAAAATATTAATTCTTCATGCCCACAACTGTTTTAAAAAACCCAGTGTGCTATAATCAGGATTTGTTGCACTGAAATTCAGCTCTAACTGTAATGAACCTTCATAATTTTCCTGTGTTCACTATAGGTAACCAGCTTTGTATGTTCTAGATGTGGCTTGGGATATGCGTGCTTAATTACAAGTAAAAGCTAGTAAAACAGCATGTAAAAAGCTACTAAAATTGTACTGACCTGAAACAAAAGGTAAAAAAAAAAAGAAAAATAGGAAAGTAGTAAATGCAATCACTCTTCGTGAAAGATGTAAGAGGAAGCTGTACTCAGTATCATAGCACAGGGGAACCATTTCCCCCAAAATCTTGGTTATTCTTCATTACAGCTTTCACAAAAATGATACGGAATATTTACAGCCAGCTAATGGAAGCAGTTAAGCACACACAATTTCCTGGTCCCAAGGTGGTGGTCCACAAAGATGTCTACCCACATGCCTGGCATAGAGGTAAGTAGACCAGATAAAAGACTCTAAAAATTATGTTTGGACAACTCAACCCTCAGATGCAGATGTAGAAATGCAAACTTACCCTCATGCACACTCACACAGATAGCAGTACTGTGCATAGACCATGATGAAGAAATACAGTCCATTGCTACAGTAGGATAGGTTTTCAGGGATTATTATCTGTGATGAAACTGAGTTATTTAGCATGGCTAAAATCTCCTACCTTGCCACATTAATGAGCCTTGCCTCTAAAAATAGCTCCTATTTCCTTCCTCCAGAGAGTTGTGTTACTCAGACCTATTGAGGCTGTTGAACTCTGCCCCTCACCTGACTGTTTCTTTCAGCCTTTGATTCTAATTTCTGGTATAGTTTATACTTTCATTGGTGCTCTCCAGCATGAGATCTGTGAAGATCATAGATTCATAGGATGGTTTGGGTTGGAAGGGACATTGAAGATCATCTAATTCCGACTCCCTCACCACCCACTAGACAGGATGTCACCCATTAGACCAGGTTGGTCAAAACCCCATCCAACCTGGCCTTGAACACTTCCAGGGATTGGGCAACAATAGGTTTTTTGAGCAACCAATTTCCTGAAAAACCCACCACCCACACCATAAAGAATTTCTTCCTAATATCCAATCTAAACCTACTCTCAGTTTAAAACCATTCCCACTTGTCATATAACACATGCCCTGTCTGAAAGTTCCTCTCCAGCTCTCTTGTAGCCCCTTTAGGTAATGTAGGGTGCTAGCAGGTTTCCCCAGAGCCTTCTCTTCTCCATGCCGAACAACTCCAATTCTCCCAGCCTGTCCTTACAGGAGAGGGGCTCCAGCCCTCTGAACACCTCCATTGTCTCCTCTGGACTCACTCCTCTAGGTCTAGGTCTTTCCTGTGCTGACATAACTGATGTTTATATCTAAAGAACAGTGATTCCCCCTTCTCTTCCCAACCTCATAACTATAGTGTTGGAGCTTTGGAAACTGCAGATCATGGCCTTTCAGGTTCATTGCACATTTGTACAGTCAAGCAGGTCTTGACAGCAACTCAAAGCACTCCTCAAAGGCTGATGCCACACAGTTCTGCAGTGAACTCAACCTCATCATGCACACACGGTGCATTTGGGGGAATCTTAAGGGAAGAAACCTTTCTCATTGTCCCCCTGCTCTGTTACATACATGAGAAGCCAAACTTCCAGCATGAAATAATATTATAGTAGGAAAAAACAAGCCTTGCAACATGATACAATGCAATGGTGATAAAAAGAAAACTGTTTGAGCACTTTTAACCAGTAATTTTTTAATTCTCCGTAAGTATGTTATTCAAACTTTTCATAAAATTTGCAGAGTTTTGGCTGATTTCTGATTAAATAGAATTTTATTTTTGTTTCCTTACAAGTTTCATTCTAGACAGATGGTTAGGGAGAAGTCAAAAACAAACACCAAGCAGAGTTTAAACTTTTACAATTCAGGGTTAAAAAAAATCACCAAAATCTTACTACTCTTACCTAGTAAATGCTTTCTTAGGCAGACAGATAGAGAGATGAAAAGAGAGTTTTCCTGATATACTTAAGCTAATAATAAATTAAACAGATTGGATATTTTTAAATATAAATGCAAGTGAAATAAAACCAATTGAAATACAGTACATTCTAAGTTCCTTATGAAGTGTAACCATGAGATTTTCAGGCCCCGTGGTGCCACACTCTAGAAGGGAAATTAATAAATAAAGGTGTGAGAGTCAGGAGCAGCAATTTTTAAAAACTGTACAAAGGACCCAGATCGCATGTAAATCACTTGAAAACACAGAGAACTACAACTTATGTCAGCCATCTCTTTTGTATTCAGAATCATTAATCTCTTGGACATGACAAATCTTTTTAGCAGAGGGGAATAAATTTGAGATAATAAGTTTTAAAGTAATGAATAACTCTTGCCTATGAAGTGCTTTAATGACTCTCCTTGTCAGAATTCAGATTTTATTATTAACTCTACAGAATGGCAGCAGCCTGAAGAGATAGAGTTACAAATCAATTTCACTGCTTTTTCATAACGAGTCACTAATTGACCTCAATTACTGATGAAGTCACATATTTTCTTCTATGCTTTATTTTAATGATGTGTATATCAAGGATTTAGTGACTGGTCATAAAGGAATTTATTTTAACTCTATATTGTCTTGCACAGGCTTTTAATGGCAGAAATATAAATCATTTTGAAAGCATTAACTTTTATAATTGGAATGTATTTTTTTAACTCTTATAGTTAAGATGATCATCATTTTCTTAAAATATGTGCTTGATTTATCTACTTTAAAATAAGGAAGAATTGTAGTGAAGAAAGAACATTCAGATTCTCTATATAGCACTAATGATTGCAGACTATAAAATATTTTACTTAACTTTCATGGTCTTAAAAAGAAATTACATTAAAATTAACAAATGTCTTTGGTAAAACAGGGCTTACTTAATTCTTTGTAATTATGAACATCCTTATAAATTTTCAAGGTATTTGGAACATTTTTTTAAGTCGTTTTTCTTATTTTTTTTCTGCAAGAAACTCAAACAATTTTTCACATTTCCTTGTGTGTTTGAACTACTATAAAATGAAAACATTTGACTTGTCCTGAACTAGAGGAAATCTAATGTAAATACAGTTGTTTTAAATAGGATTGTTGTACCAGTCACACCTGAGTTTGTAAGCTAAAAAAGCTAACAGTTGAAAGATACAAGCTTTCAGAAGTTCTTTGAGAGTGTATATTCACTTTAGATCTCATTCTGGGCATAATTTAAAACAGAGAAGGGAAGAAGGAAGGGAGCTGAAAAGAGTAAGGTAGCTGCAGGTCCATTTGCTTATCTGGCCAAGCCTTGCACCTGGTGGCCACATAGGTGGTCTCTATAAGTCTGGGGGCCATCAACAGGAACTATCCATTAGTATGTGTCCACCAGTGAATACATTGTTCTGCTGGACCAGATGTGGTGCCAAAAAAGTACTGATTTTGGTTTGTTCTTATCTCATGGCCTGTTATGGCTGAATGATGTATGAGCATATGTGTGTGGGTGTGGGTGTGTGTGTACTGGGCACATCTGCTAAGCACTGATGCTAGCTGGACCTGTACACACAGTACCAGCTGGAGTCAGGGAACTGCTGCAGAAGGAACAGCAAAAGTCTGTGGAAGACAAGAGGAGGAGTTGCCTGGATACTGAAGCATATCAGTGTGTTTGGAGACCAAAGTGTTATTGAAAAAAGTTTGCCTGCACTTGCTATACATCATGTCATGTAAAGAAGCTATAAAAGTAAATATCATATAATAAAAGTAAAATTGCACTAAATGCTCACATTCAAGCCTAACTTCTGTACACAAATCAAATACTCTAATTCAACCATGAACTTTCAGTGGTTATCATTTTTTACTTCTATTGCTAGGAAGAAGCAATTCTATAGATCATAAAAATTTCATTCATAGAATCATAGAATCATAGAATTATTTGGTTGGAAGGAATCCTAAATATCATCCAGTTCCTATGCCCCTGTCACAGAAAGAGACATCTTCCTCTAGACCAGGTTGCTCAAAGTGCTGTCCAAACTCTCCTTGAACACTTCCAAGGGTGGGGACAGCCACAGCTTTTCTGGGCACCGTATGCCTTGTTACATGAAGTCACACATATAATGATATATTTTAACCATCAAATCTATGTAATTACTGCTGCAAGTCAGTTTTTTTGACTATGTAAATGTAATGAAAAATAACTGAATCCTAAAAAGAAGGTGGGTAGGGGGTGTGGTACCCAATACAGAAACAAACACATCTAAAGTCAAATGCAAATATAACATGCATGCAGGCATCTTTAGAAAAAATATTAACCCTTTAGCATCTTGTCATCTCACAGTAACACCAACGCACATCTTGATATTATCCAGATAAACAGAACCATATTTCTTCCCATAAAACTTCAGTGATGGCAGCAAACAGTAGAGAAGGAAGTAATTCAGATTCCTTACTTCACATGTGAAGTGCACAACAGTGCTATGTTTGTTGGAACAAAGCTGCCTGTCTTTTTCTAAGCATTAAAGAGATATATATTTAAAAAATAGCAGTACCTCACAGACGGGGAGATAATTCAGGCTTGACTGTCATATGAACAGATTTAACATGGAAAACCTTTGTGAAAAATGGGAAAATTTAATGTAAAGAAAAAACTACAATAAGAAAAACATATAAAGAACTCATTACTGGTGCCAGAACTTTTAGTCCTAAATTAATATAAGGCAGTGTGAAATAATGCAGAGGAACATGGGGAAAAGCTAAGAATTGCCTCCAGAGAAAAGAAAGAAAGAGATATGAAAGTTCTTTGACTTTAAAGAATCCTAGGAGGGTAAAGACTCTACTCACTAAAAATTATTGGGCCATTTTCATAAAAATACTTCTATTTTTTATGGGACAAAGCACAGAAAGAACATGTTTTTGTCAAGCATTGTAAATCTCTTCTCACTTTTTCTTATAATACTGTGTCAAAGGGCACACCATTTCACACACTGATGGAAAAAGTAAAATCATGCCTCTCTTTCCTTACACTGATGTTGGCAATGTGAAAAGCCATGACTTAACCCAATACAAGCAAATAAATGTTAAGAGATGACCTGTACTGAATATTGTAATTATAGAATCATAGAATTTTAAAGGTTTGAAAAGGTCTCTTGGATAAAGTCCAACGAATGATGTTTTGGTTAAGCAATTTGAATTCTTAAGTTGAACAGGTGTTTGCTCCTAGCTGGATTGAGCTATAGTTTAGATCACTTGCTGCGGAATATGGACAGCTAAAACACACGAAAATGTGCCATGCTTTCCCAGGTTGCATCCAGCCTGGAGCAACCACTTATGCTCTGTCTTTAATGGAATTTAAAATTCTTCTGATGTGTCATCTCTACTCAAAGTTGTAGTGCAATCAAACCCTAATTGTGAAGAAAAGCAGGGCCAAAGTGTACCATTTTGCTGGTTTACATGTTTTCTAAAGATGCTGCAAGGGCCTGCAACTAACCTGAGATGCAGTCGGTTGAGGCTGATATTTTGGTAAGTATTATGTTAATTATATATTCATATACATACACCTACATATCTGCAACATTAAAGGTTCCTAATTTTCTTTTGTAGAGGTAAGCTTTGTTTTCCTTTCCTTTTCTGTACCACCTTGCCATATGAATTAAAAAAAGGTGTCTGAACAACACTATTTCATACACATATCACTTAGACAAATAATTGTGCCCAAATTGTGCACACGTGCCCAAAAAAATCAGGTGGAGCACATCTTGTTCGAAGGATCCTTGGGTACTGCATCTTCATCTAGAATATAGGCTGTCTTATACAAAAAACATTAGCTTGGTTTGTTCCACACTCTACTTTTCTGCCTTACATATTAAAAATGTATTAAGATGTTTAAATTACAAACTCAGAAAATACATATAACATAAACCTCCACTCAGCTTCTATAACTGCATGCATTTGTGTGATCTCAATTCACACATTCACAGATTTGTCCCCATAGGACTTTGCCTCATTTAAATAACAGCCAGTTTCTTTGTTTGTCTGTGTATGTGCCAGACATTATTTAACACAAACAATTTAAATCTTGCAACAGTTCAGCCTCATTAGTTTCTTAATGGATGCAGGGATGGACGACAGCTGGAGAAAGGAATGTTATAGAGCAGGGTGATGTTGGTGGTGCCAAAGTGATGGAGCAGAAGAGCACTGCTGGAAACATGAGGGGTTTCATGAGGAATAGAATGTAATAGAATATAATACAATACAATACAATACAATACTTCAGTTGGAGGGGTCCTACAAGGATCAAGTCCAACTGTCTGACCAATTCAGGTCTGACCAAGTTAAAGCATGTTGTTAAGGGCATTGTGCAAATGCCTCTTAAACATTGACAGGCCTGGGGCATTGGCCACTTCTCTAGGAAGCCTGTTCCACTGTTTGACCACCCTCTCGATAAAGAAATACTTATCAGTGTTCAGTCTGAACCTCCCCTTGTTCAGCTTTAAACCATTCCCATACATCCTATTACTGGATACAAAGGAGAAGAGTTCAGCATCTCCCTCTCCACTTCTCCTCCTGAGAAGCTGTAGGGAGCAATGAAGTCACCCCTCAAAGCACATCCTGGTTGAAGCAGGAAAAACAACTCCTAAAAACAGCCAGGTGAGTGATGTATTTTTTCTTTGTGTTTGAAGACAACCTAGGGCTATGGACAGTTCATACTGGCTTCAGTGGAGATAATTCTCCTTTAAGCAGTTTTAATCACACATACACACAAATTCTCATGAAAAGTTGCAAAATGCATCCTATGTATTTATTTTAGGTTGCAATTTCAGAATTTATGGTTTTCACATATTTGACTCATGATTTTTGAACACAGGGAGGTTTTTCAGTGCTTTCTATTGACATCAACTCAGATGACAAATTGACATCAACAGTTTATGTAGCACCGGAATTGCCCATGAACAGTGTGTCTGGAACAAAAATCAATTACTCACTTAAACAGCATTATTCTCAAATATTTAATACAAATTATTATCAAACAAAATAGTTGTAGTAAGCATAGCTGAACATATTTAAATTAGTGTAAAATTTGAGATCATACCTATAAATTATAACCTCAAGTAAAATAATTTCTAGAGAATTTTTAATATTTAATTACTTAATTACATGAGGAATTAAATTCTTTCTTTCTTTTTTCCCCCTTTCTTTTTTGATTTTTTACTCCAAAATAAGGGTAATAGAACTTTTCATCTTTTCTCTTGCTGTCTCTTTCCTAAGGATTTATAAATATTTAGGGATGTTAATTAACATGTTTTGGATTTTTATGCACGTTTGTTTGCTTGTTTTTTAATTTGAATAATCCTTAGAGATAATATTTTTTGGATTTTTTTCCAGTGTCTTTCTTGAGTACTTTCACTGATATACACCTTGGTAATATAATTTGTATTAAAGAAGAGATGTTTCACAACTTTGATATTTGCTCAAGAGAATATAATTTAAGAGGGGAATATAAAATATGGGATACACTGCCTTGTAAACAAATCTGTGCTAACCTGGAGCTGGTGATTAATCTGGCCAAAACTATAAGCACAGCAAGTGGGATTCATCTCAGTTTTAGACGTGTACGACATATCCATCTTGAAGCCTTCTCTCATCATCAGGGCAGTGGTACAGGCACTTTCAAAGCATGTTTCATCTTCTGCAGATGGATACATTAGGATAAGCTGAAGCACATCTTACAAAGTCTATTTCTCTCCACAGAAGACATTCCTGGGAGACTGCCTGAGATGTAGACATCTGCATTATGGTTAAATAGATGAATTACGTCCAGCATCTCTAGAGTGCTTTCAAATTGTTAGAATTTCTTGTCTCTATGTGAAAAAAACCCCAAACAACTAATTAAACAACAAATAAACAATAACACAAGCAAACTTGAGTTTCCCAGTTCTATGCATTTGCAAAGTTTTCCAGTGTGTCTTCACACACAGCATGACTTACAAACAAATTATCTGTTAGTATGCACAGAAGCATTTTGGATCAATTGCTAGATCAACCTGTATTTAAAAGGCAGTACTGGGTTTCTGGATCCACAGAAAGCTGCAGTAACCATTAGACCTTCCCTTAAAACCTCTGCCTCTAATATTGTTAACAGGTATGAACTTTGTGCTTATAAACCATTGAGTTTGGTAAGTCAGTAACCTCATGCAAATTTAAAGCCAGCTGGACTTCCTTTTGTTTGATTTCTGTTAAGTCAGAGGAGTACTGTCTGGTGTCCTGGTTCTCTGCACAAAGAACTGCTTGACTGCCAGAGACATCAGGTTGTCCTCTGGGACAGGGAAAACTCCTTGAAGTTGATCCTCTAAAGAGTTTCCTGATTTTTTTTTTTTTCAACCATGTCACCAAAGATCACCCCCAGGGTATTTGCTGAGGACACTGTTCATTGACAGGACTCAGAGGAACTGCATGAAGCTGTGTCAGGAAAGGGTTAGGTTAGACATTAGAGAAAGGTTCTCCACACAGAGGATGTGGGTTGGGCACTGGAATAGACTCCTCAGGGAAGTGGTCACAGCACCAAGCTTGACCAAGAGTTCAAGGGGCATTTAGATGATAATCTTGGGCACATGGTGTGACTCTTGGGGATGGTCCTGTGCAGGACCAGGAGTTGAACTCGATGATCCTTGTGGATCCCTTCCAATTGGACATATTTTGTGATTCTGTGTAATTTTCTCCAGCTTCTTCCTGTGTTTCATCTGACAATTGCAGTGTTTTGGAAAGACTAATGACAGGTCAGAGAGAGAGAGAGAAGGTGTACCTTCTCATTCATAGCCCCTGGTCATGGTGTTTTGGCTGTACATTGACCATCTTGAAAACATCTCTGGACAAAAGCAAAAAAGCAATACCTGCTCCCACAAATATTGCTTCAAGAATGCACCTTGTGTAAGCAAACTTCAGACATGGGTAAGCAATCCCACCTAGGTGGAAAAACAGAATCATAGAATTACAGAATATGTCGAGTTGGAAAGGACCCACAAGGATCATCGAGTCCAAGTCCCGGCCCTGCACAGGACCATCCCCAAGAGTCACATCATGTACCTGAGAGCACTGTCCAAATGCTTCTTGAACTCTGTCAGGATTGTTGCGACCACTTCACTGTTCCAGCACCCATCCACCCTCTGCGTGAAGAAATTTTTTTCTAATATCCAACCTAAACCTCCCCTGACACAACTTCAGGCCATTCCCTCAGATCCTGTCACTGGTCACCCCAGAGAAGCGATCAGTGTCTGTCTCCTCTCTTCCTCTCACAAGGAAGTTGTACATGAGACCTACAATGATATCTCCCCCCAGTCTCCTCTTCTTCACACAAAACCAACTATATTCACATGCTGACAGGATAGAATAAATTCAGTTCTCTTTAAACATGCTTTAGCTGTGCATCAATGAGAAATCTAGCTGCAACATGTATGTTTAAGTTTCTACCAAATGTTGGCCACAGGTGTTATACAAATTTCCTATTTTAGCCAAACAGATCACAGGAAAAGGATGGCTTGGCACATCAAGGGTACTGAAAACTACTTGATTCTACCTACAGAGAAACTCACAGGCACTTCTTATATATGCTTCAGGTGTGGCAGGCATGCCTGGGAACATGCTTTTCTATCATTGAGGCTGGCTGACATAGAAGAGTCCGGGTTTTATGGCACTACTAAATTCTCAGCCTGCAGACAGAGAGTCTGCCTTGAGAGTGCCTCCTGGGTGAAATCCCTGAAAGAATCCTCCTTCAGAACTGAACTCAAGAGATATTTAAGGCAACATGAGCTGGTAAGGGCAAAAATCCTGCAAGGAACTGCTTGAGCAATTTCCCAGTCTGTGCAGTCACATTCATATGCCCGGTAATGTTCTCCAGCTCTGTTTAATTTACTGACACAGATAGATCCATCTTTCATTCTAAAAAGTGAATCAATCTTTCATCACTGGGGCATAGATACCTGTGTAGCTGGAAATGCTACCCAGACTGTATTATATCTTCATAAAAATGTATGATGCTGAACACAGAGCTCAACCCTATGGTACTATAAGAGGACAGATTTTAATGGCATTTCCAAAATAACATAAGTGACTTACACCAGAGGTCTAAAAGGCCATATCAATATAACAATCCTTGCCTTCTTGTATTCACCTATCACACTTATGCTTATGACAGAGAAGAAGGAAAAGAAAAACACTTTTTAGTACTTGTTTAGGGTTAAAATATTGGTGGTTTATGAACCGAAGTTGGAAAAAAAGTATCAAAGTTGTAGGACAACAAAGGAGAAGCGTTTGTGTGCACTGGCAACTCCTTTATACAAAAGCAGTTAGTACATGCCTCAGCTGGCCATAACTCCAGCAACAGGGTCAGAAATAGATATATAATTTTTTACTTAACCTACTTAAAAAAAATGTGCAGATTTGTTTGGTTTGTACAAAATAGATTCTTAAATGCACTTGATGAAATAATTTCTGAAGGTGTTGCATGCTTTCCAATACTCCTACGAGCCCCATCACATTTGATCCATGATATTTCTCACTTTAAGTTTTCTTTGGAAATGTTTTTGTGTAGACAGGAAAAAATGGATTTAGATTAATTACATGAACTTTTTACTATTAGTAAAAATCAGACTGAGTTGATTTATATGCCATAAAATCCAGCAATTGTTGCATTGTCTCTGCAAGAAACTGAAAGTTAAAAAAAAATTAAAAAAATAATGAACATTAGAAATAAAACAAAAATAAAACATAGGAGTGATATACTGTGTTATTTATTCCATTTACATATCTGAAAATAATGATTATAGTAATTTTGCAGAGATTAGTTTCTGGAATACCAACTTCCAGTCTTTCCCCTCCCTTCCCTTCCTTTTAAAGTGCAGTTACATTACAGAATTAAATGCTGAAATTACAGGAAGTAATATACCAAGTGACCAAAAACAATTGTTTGATGGATGTTTGAAGATCTCAACAAAATTAATGTTCTACAGGAGATCTCAGTATATGTAAGTGCATTATATTCTTGCTGAGCAGCACTGTTTTATATCAATGCGTGAAATAAAATATCACAGAAGATTTTCTTGTATAACAGGGCTGACTTATTACAAAAGAAACCTTAACACAATTCTATTTGTTCTGCTGAGGCAGAAAACTTCATTAGGAAGCAGAGAGTAAAAGCAGTAAAAAAGTAAAAAAGTCTTGGTATGAGCTGTGAGGTCCAGAAGCGCTACCCACCTCCTGGTGCTGGATTTATATTTGGTGAGCTCTGGTGGGCATGTCAGGTACATGAAAGATGCAGGTTCTGAACTAACGCCAAACACACACCATAGAACACATCTCCCCCATGCTGCCTTCTGTTTTTTAAAGTCTTTCCTCCTGAATTCCAAATAATCATTGTATTCACTTCATTCTGGATACATCGCTCTCTTATGACAGTCACTTCATGAACACTGCAATGAGAGCCCAATAATAACATTTAGATAGTCTTGTCTTCTCCATTGTAAGACACGACCTTGTGCTCTGTCACGTAAATGTTTTTCAGACTTTGGGCTGGAACTTCAGAATAAGTAGTTAAAACTTTCAGTAAAGAATACTTCTTTTTAATACAGTATCCTAATTACCTTACTAGTCCTCTAAAAACGATAACTGTCTTTCAAGGCTTTTTGAACTCTGAAACTGGAAAGTCATGGTTTTGGATATCAAAGAATCATAGAAATTTTTATTAATTTATGGAACAAGATTACCTATCAATGTAGAGGTTGTACCCAAACTGAGTTCCTTCTAGAATAGAAACAAGCCTGTGATTGATGAAAATCAAGCTACAGATGTGAGTTGTTTAACAAGACTGAGACCCTATGGGTTTACATGTCATGAGTCCAGAAGACCTTGTCATTGAAGTTTTAAGCACCTTTTTCTGCCTGTTGTGTGACATGGAAGAAGCACAGAGTTCTGTTACATAACAGTACATGATAAGATAAATTATAAGAAAATAATAAGGGATGCTTATTTTCTTATTCCTTTAATAGTTAAGACTAACTGCTAAGGATAAGTACACTTTTCTTAATATCTTAATAAAGGTTTTGTAGCAATCCCCCCCAAAAAATCTTTATACTTTTAACTTTTTGAGTACAAACAAAGGAAGAAAACTTCCACTAAATTTTCTAATAGGTGCATTTTGGCAAGTGTCTCTTCGGGCTGTGTTACTATAACATACCAGCTACAGGCTGGTCTCATTACTCAGGAATATGAGAGATTATCTGAACTGCAGCCTCTGCGTCTGAAATGCCTCCCCATTTAAACTACAGGCAAGCAGGAATGTATAAACTTCTGTAGTCTCCTGATGGTTGAGCAGAGTGCTGAGACTAAAAGTTGCCATTCAAATTTTCATCCCATTTTAAAAAAGAGAACACTGGCCAGAACTGGAGGCGAGATGTTCAGCAGAGTTGTGCCGCAGACTTGCTGCAAGCAGCTCTGCAGAAACTCCTGCTACCACCCTGCTGCTCTGCGGATAATTTTCAGGGCTGTCGGTTGGAATCCTCATTTGCATTATTCACAGATGTCCCTGAAAAGCCATGTATCCTGAGACCATTTTTATAACACAAGATGTGAAATGAATGTTCTGTAATTTTAAATTAAACATCTGCAGGTTTTCTTAGTTATCTAGATTTCAAGAAATCCTGCTTCCATTTACAAGTTAATTCAGTTTAGTTCATTCAAATTCTACAGGAACATTGAAGATCTTTGCATCTTGCAAGAATATAAAACACCATAAATCAAGTGCAACATACAACTTGTCTCTTGCAATTTTGAAAAAGATCAGGAACTGCAGCAGAAAAATTAGAAAAATTATTTCAACACATATTCTGGTAAAATCAGAAACAGAACAGCTGTATAGTTTTCAAATTGCTATATAGATTTATTAGACTTATTTTTTATTGTCTTTGTAACAAATTCTAATGTTTAAATTTCCTAGGTTGTCATTTAATTTGCATGAGTACAGTTTCCATACCTTAAGGCTGTAAACAGGCTTAAACTTATTCTTAGTATATGGATTAAATTAGTTAGAGTTGGTACACGCATGTCAGTATCTCTGGAGTAGAAAAAAACACCAGTGTCCACTTATTTTGTCTTAAATTATATATTTCAAAGGCAAGTCCTCAAAAATGTCCCCTTTTTCCTTCCAGATTCACTGCTCAAACTTCTGTATTGAGATTATGCCTATTTATACATATTTCAATAAACTTCCAATATTCATAAATATGTTGCAATGAGGCTTAAAGATTGCATTATTCATATCATTTGTAGTTATGCGCAATACTTAGCAAACTAAAACTCGAGGCACATTAGTGTTGTTTTGTTGTGCCAAAAAAAGCTCTGGTGACTGCCCTAATTTGACTACAGGTACAAGATCCACTCATTAAAAACTAATGTCTGAATAAATTTGACTAGGAGGGCTAATGAGGGTAGAAAGATACCCCAGATGTCAACAGAAAGTCATATATATCTAACACAGTCCTTCTGAGAATTTCCCCTGTCTACGATAAAGATTTTGTTTTCTAATATTGGAATAGTTGTTAGGTTGAAGAATCAGGAAAGCAGAGAAAAAGAATAGAATCTCAGACATAATCTATTTTTAATTTAATTGTATATTTAATGCTATTGTTTTTGTTTTTCTCAAATTGGTCCATCTTAGCCAGGATCTCATAACTAAGAATTGACCAAATAAAGGAAACTGATGGTGGATTTAATGTTCCTTCCACTGATTTACATTCCACAGAATTAATTCTTCTGCTTTCTTTAAATTTATATTCAGAGGCAGTCATAGTTTAATCAGACATCCATGCAAAATAGAAGATGGAGCCCCAGCAGGTTTGTGCGGTGTTCCCAGCTCTGCTTTTTGTCTGCTGATGACCTTAAACCAGTCATCTTATCTTCGAATTAGCAATTCTTATCAATAAAACAAGAATATAACCAAGTAAGTGCAGAAATTATTTCAAGAGATCACCCTGTTCATCTTTCCATTTTGAGAAAACTGTAATTATTCTTAGAAAGTCTCCAAGAGATATTTACTTAAGATGTTTCTTAACCTACAGGATTAAAAGGTTCCAAAACTTATTTTGATAGTCTGATGATGATGGAACTTATTTTCTGTTGGTAAAAGCTGTTCGAAAGTTGGTAATTAAAAAACCCGTAAAATCTTAGATGTCATAATAAAGTATATATTATTCAGTTTATATTATAAAATGCTGACCCAAGTGACTACTGTTAGACATTAGAAAGATTGAAGACTTTGGAACAGAATCCCAAAGTATTCACTATCATCTGCAGACTTTAGTATCTTGCTTTTATCCTTCCTCAGTTGCTGGGAAAACAGAGAAAAATAATAAATTAGAAGACATGGTGAGTTTCAGAGCAACATCAATTTATTGTACTACAGATTGCGATCTTGGCAATAAGGCGTCACTAATCAACATCTGTTCGGGATAGGAGTACAGTAATGATGGAAATGCTTTGCTCATGTCTCTGTTTGATATTTGCCTTGGGAATGTGAGAATACATTTGCATATTCTAGGAGGACCATAATGTGAATAAAGAATGGTTTTTCACTAAGCAGAGTTGTAAAATAAAGCTTAATAAGGGGAAGACATTTCCTAGCCATGGTACCTATCAGCATGCAAGTGAACTAGTCTGCTAAGGAAAAGTGTACAACTCGTGTCCAAGATATCAAACTATCACATGTTTAATCTGAAACTTTATTACAAATCTGGCATAAATTCCCTCTCTGATGAGATATGGCATGACCTCCATCTCCTGAGAGCCCAAAATGAATTCATGGGCAGCCATATACCTTCTAATTATTGCTGTAAGAGGCTGTAATTTAGGGAGCATTACAGTTTGTGGTAGGCAGCATGAAAAATGAATCTGAGCTTTTAAACAAAAGTTAAGATAAATCAGTGTGAAGCCAAAATATTGGAAAATATTAACATTGCTTTTGTAGGCAAGGATACTTGCCAATTTTCACAAAATAATGATTTTTTCATGGTTTTTGCAATTAAAATATGCAAAATATTCTGAATACTGTGAAAAAAGAGACAGAAAACTGAAAGCCAATAGTGATTGATAATTCTAGTACTGAATTTCTTGGTCACCTTTATTTATGTAAGTCACAGTTTGATGGATACTTAAACACTATCTGATGGTATGCAAGAATTAAACTGAAAAATTTGCTGAAGCACTAGAGTATACCTCCTTCATTCTAATTACAGCAGCTTTATTATGGATATATGGAGAATCAATATAAAAGTACACCCCTATGTGTTATTCAATGTCAGCTTTTCTCATAAAGTAGAATTTAAGTCTCAGTTTAGTAAAGTACTTAAACATATACATAACTTTAAGGAAGAGTAGTTCCAGTGACTACATAACAAGAGGTAAGATAATCAAATTTAAATATTAAGTAAAACCTGTCTGAGATATGTAATAATAGATTACATAGCTTGAACAGAAGATTGTTAATTGGCAATCTCTAGTCATTTTGCAAAAGAGAAAAGTACAGTTATGACAGTTACAAATGTAAGAAATCACACAAAGACGAAAAGTGATTTGGTCAAGGTTATTTCTATCACTAGCAGAATAGTGGAAGCATATCAGCTCCATTTGTAAGGCCTTGGTCAGTTGACCCAGTGGACCATGACTCTTAACAAAATTATAACACAAGCACTTTAAATCTCTTTTTTTATCATAATTTCTTGTTTTGATTTGGTTTTTTGGTTTTGGTTTTTTTTTTTTTTTTGTAGATTACTACATTGTGAGAAGTATATCTTACGAAAGGGCAAGAATATATAGCAGATGTAACCCTACTTTGTCTACTATATATAGAAATACAACTTCTGATTAGTGATTGTGTATATTAAACATAATTGTTTGTTTAATTTTCACAGAAGGCAACTAAGTTGTTTAGGAAAAAAAGAAGCAAAAAAAATCCCTGATGTCCTAGAAACTTAGGAGGAAAGGTAGATCTTTGTAATTACTCTACTTATGCTGGACTTCTTATGGATTTCATGGAGGAGGAACAGTACTCTATGAGACAGAGTGTCTCATTCTAAAATCAGTCAGTGAGACCGACCTCTAAAAGGACCTGTTTCTCCCAACTGAGAATAAAGCAAACTCAAAGGGAAAACATAAAAATCTGTGCTGTATATATATTTAAATGTAGGAGTAATAACACATTCAACTTCTATTGATCAGGCCAAGATGCAATCTCAAGGTTTTTTTACAAGCACTTAGAGGTTTCTGAAAAGCACACCCAACTTTCATTTGCATTAGAAATAGGTTTATAGATTAATTTATAGAAATGTGTACATTCATGCAGGAATTTTGAGACAGAGTAGAAAAAATTGTCCTAAATCCCAGGTAAATATCGTCATCTTTGCCACAAGATGAACCCAAGACTTGTCTCCTCTCCATAAGAAGTCTGACTTTAAAAATAAAATATTGACTATGCAGGCATATGTGTAAACTAGAAATTAAAACCTTTGTTTTAAATGACAAAACGGATTAAAAACCCTTACTGGGATTCTGTTTCAAAATTTTTTTCTCTTTATAGGACAAGATAAAATACATTATCATAAATACTGAAGCTGTTTGGTGTTTTTGGTGAAAAACCAATGTTTCTTCCACTTCTGTAAATATTGCTAAAATGGGAAAACAAATAGAAGCAGGACCAAAACCACCTCTTTTGAAATCTGCTTTGGTTTTACAATGAGACTGGATAAACTCTGGTAAGTTCCCATGGAGGTTGTGGAAGCTACGTCATTGGAGATTTTCAGTATTTGCCTAGATGGATCCCTGAGAAACAGGATTTAACTCTGAAAGCATCCCTGCTTTGAAAAGAAGCTTGAACAGAGTGTTTTCCAGAGGTTCCTCACACCTTAAATTACTCTATGATTATTCTTATTCTGTGATTGTCCCTCTGGTGGTCACATTCAATACCTTATAACACTTTGTAATCAAGCCAATAAATTTAAAATAACTGTAATTGAGAATCACGATTCTAATATTCTCTAAAGGTAGACAAAATCCCTGAAGAAATTTTCTTAAAAAGAGAGAAGCAAGACTCACGCACATAGATAAAGATGGAAAATAAAGAAAGGAGCACACAGGAAAGGAGTGAAGATGGTAGTCGGAGGGGTAAGGGTGTGCAGAATGGAAAGGTACATGGATATCCTGAACATAGGGACATCCAGTTCGTGAGACTGACAACAATTTTAGTTGAAGCAAAACCAAAAAGAAGAGACAAGAAGAAGAAAAAAATTAAACACTGAAATGTAAGAACCATAACAAAATTGAGGCAATGGAGACGATCTGAAGGACAAGAGCTCTCAGGCCACAGATGGATGGGCCAGTAAAGGAACCACCTAAGTGTAGCTTTACTACCCTGGCACTTCTGGGAAGAAATGCAAACTTTATTTGGATATAATCACAAACTAGTTTGGATGTTTGAGGAGGCTGGTAGGATACTGTAAAATTTGTACTAGGATGTTTTGGGACTAAGCCAATATGCCAAACTTCTGTGATATTTAGGGGAAGGACCAAATGCAGGTAAAGGCTTGGATCAAAGAGATTTGTGAAGGAACAAGCATGGAAAAATGAAGGAAAAGTAGATTAAAGGGAGTTAGCTCTATGTGAACAAGCTGCAGATCAGGCCAAGGTTCACCCCTGATTACCATCTGAACTATCTTATTTTCCAGGTGACCTTGCTATCTGTTACATACGGGTTGACTTGCCAGTGAATTCAAAGATAGGCGGAGATTAGAAACCCACAAGATCAGAACTGAGGGCTAGAAAGGAGACAGAGAATTTTGACATGGATTCAGAAAGGACTTATGATGTGGTCTAGTGTCAAGGTACTCATGGATACACATGCATCTGTGGATCAGGAGACTGAGGATGTGTGCATGTCAGAAATCCTGATCAACCAGAGCAGAGAAATAAGGTTAGCTGCCTGTTTTGTCCATGTCTGTGCAAGTGTTATAGGTGTTTATGTAGGTTACAATAAAGGCACTGCTCCCTGTCTGTGTTAGTCTGTGCAGCTGGACATGTGTATATTGCACATCTTGGCACCTCTAAGGTACAGTCTCAGCCTTGCTTCTGTCCAAACCTGCAAACACAAAGAGTGACGTGGAGAAAGCCCTCAGGTCTTAGAAGCACTCAGATTTGTGTTCCTTTAAAAACAGTACTGTAAAATAGTGGGAAGATTTTTTTCTTTTTTTTCCACTAATACAAACTTCTGATAGAAAGCTTTACAGCCTTTAAAAAGCAGTAGCATACATGCTTTGTATATTCTGGTAGTCTTGCCCACATCTCTAATGAGACCTGACGTTTTCACATTGTGGTCTACAGTGGCAACAGCAACTTACCTTTGTCCTGTTAACAAGACACCTGAGTGACACCACTTGCAGGCTGAATCAATATTAAAGTTGCTTCTGTTAGCAAGAAAACACACTTCAATGACTGCTAAAACTAATGAAACTTGCCTTCCTCATGACTTGTCTGCTATATTCCTATATTTCTTCTAAGATGTTTCAAACTTCACACATTTTCTTAAGAACCTACGTACTTCAATATCTCCAAATTTATCCTGGAGTCCAGCACATCTAGTGGCTTCTGTCATCATGTGGGCCCCATGCTAATACAGAATTGGATTAATGCTGATTTTCTATATGGACATTGCCAAACATATATATGTATATGGTTGATTCACACTACTTGTTATTCAATGGGACCAGGAGACAATCTCCTATTTGATTGTTAGTTTTCTTGAATTCATAAAAATATGTATCTTAATGAACTCTAACTTTCTATAAAATTTATTTGAAAATTATCAAAGAGCTCAAAAATTGGTGAGGGAGAAGGAAAAGGAGATAAAAAGGCCGACTTGGAGAAAAAATTACATGGTTGTTTTTTGGGGGGTTGTGGGTTTTTTTTGGTTAGGTCATTCTTTTATACAATATTGTTTATAGATTAAAAGTTTCCACAAATGAGGTATTCTTTCAGTTTCAAGTATCATGTCAGGTCTCTCTTCCCAAAAATTTTAGAATCAGATGTGTCTTAGCAAATGTTTTTTATACGTGTGCCATTTCATAAGCAAGTTTTTTCATAACTGTAAATTCACCTAGACTTGTCTTACCCTTAGAATGACATGAAATTTTTAACCACTGATTTGTACAGCAAGAGTGTCTGCTTTCTCTTTCTAGTGTTCAGGAATTCATCCAGCCTAACTTATTCATCTGGTGTAGTGTCCTTGTATGCACTGACTTTTGAGATAAGAACTGAATTAAATTTCTGAGCAGAGGAAGGGAACTCTGTCTTTTTTATGCTGTACTTTCCAGGGCAGCATTGCAAGCTATTATTTAGGGGCATCACAAGTCAGAATAACTCACAACTCATGGACTCATGTGAATTCACAAACACTACCAGACAAGCTTACACAACAAATTAGTAATGCCATAAACTTTGCTAACAAAGCACTGATCTGCTCCTACTTACATTCAGATATTCTGGTTTTGGTACAACACCTACTATCGGAAGTCAATGAGTTTGAACCTACATACTGAAATATATTGATGCAGTCACAGGAGGTGCTATTACAGTGTTTAGTTTTTAATTTGTGTCTCCAGTAGATGGGAAAATGTTTACCTTCTTCATATATGAAAGGGGTGCATTTTATTTGTTAGTATATACATTAAGTAAAGTTTGGAAAGAGGTTGTGGAATATAGTAACTTGCTTTGCTAACTCCATCAGGAAGCAATATTGAAACAATTCCTTATGACTGCAAATCAAATGTACTGGAAGAGGGCAGGGCTGCCTGAGTTCTCAGGTATGCATGCAGATAAGAAAGTGAGTCACATTTCAAACATAACTGGAAAACCTAACCCACTCAGTATCTGCTGAAGGGACAACACATGGTAAAAAAAAGCCAAAACAATTTGAGAGGTTTCTGGAGTACATTGATATGCAAAGTTCCTAACACAGATGATCAAGGAGCTGATGAGGAGAGGTACTCTACAAGACCGTGCCTTCTTTGCTTTGGTCTGTACTGGTAAGATGAGTCTTCTGGAGGGAAAGTCTGGAGCAAGGTAGACTTACCTTTGTTGAAGAAGGATGAGATTAGGGAAGATTTAAATCAATAGGACTTGAATAATCCAGGGAACCCCAGTAGGATGTGTGCACAAGTGCTGATGGAGCTGGCCAGTGGCATTGCAAAGCTACTTTTGACTATCTTTGAAAGGTCATGACAAATGGAGAAGGTTCCTGAAAACTGGAAGAAAGCAAATATCAACCTGCCTCTTACCTCCAAGACTCTGCATGGAACCAATTGCATGGAGGTCACTCACTCATTTCCCTCTGATCTACACAGAAAACACAACCTCCTATGAAAGAGGAGAGTCAAGAGAAAGATCTCTCTGGTGCTCATTCCAAGGAACACTGTTAGCAATTTGAAAGGAATTTTGATACACACAGCTGCAATAAAATCATTATATCCATTTTGCATTGTCCATATTGCAATTATTCAGTATGCAGAGAAACCTGCCAAGAGGTAATGAGGTGACATTCAAGGTCTTCATCTTCATTACAACAGAACCTTCCAGTTTTCACCCACACGTTCAAATGCACAGCTTTGCATGGAGGTATTTTCTTTAAAATAATCCCACAACCAAAGGCAGGGGTGTAAGTGTGTGTATGTGGTGGGGGGTGGAGGGTGGTTTGTAGATTTTTTTGTTTTATTTTCTCTTAGAGATTCTCTTTCATCATAATTCACTCTACAGAGGAACTGTAGAATGACTAAATGTACAGTGAAGCTAGCAAATGGTGTAATGCAACATATGCACAAAAGCATTTTGTCAAGAAATCAGACTCTGCTCCTGAGCTACTCAAACAGGTAGAGTGATGGTCTCTGTACAGCTCTAGACAGTTCTTTGTTGCAGTCATCAGACCTACGTGGTACAGGGCCAGTCAAAAAATTAGTGGAAATATTTCTATAGAAAGTGTCAAATGATTTCCCTTCTCCCTCATGCAGACTGCAGCAAAGCTCATTTACCATCCAAAAAAACCCAAAAAAACAAAACAAAAACCAAACCAAAAAATACCACAAAAGACACAAACAAGCAAATTCAAAGCGATACGATTGTATTAGCACTGTATTATTATGCCATTGCATACATAATTTAATTAACCATGTTGCAGCCTAAGGTTGCCTGGTACATACAATATTAGGCAGCTTTAGAATTTCCAAGTCCCTAGGTATTGCCTTCACCAAGACTAAAACAATTCACTTGTCTGAGAGAATCACATGCCATAGCAGATGCTAAGTAGGTATACAAAGGGATTATTACAGCAGATAGTGTAAAGGGGAAAAAAAGAAAAGGGGAAAGGGAAAATTTGCACCAGGGAAAGAAATTTGTCTTTTTTTGTAGAATGCATGTTACTGTTCAGAGAGTTTAGCATTTCACTTGCTGCATTTTGTGCATCTTACCTAGTGCGAATCCTTCTAAATAAATTTTGTTAAATAGCCTTTTATACTGTCTCAGAAATCCTCCAAACAAAACAAAGATAAACATTTGCTTTGGGAAACAAATAAGATGCCAAGAAACTTTCCAAAACTGACTTTTTGGTTCTCATTAGTGAGAATTTTTTAGGTTATATCTTGATACATTAAGGAAGACTTTTATATGATAGAGAATCCTTTGTAACAGATATTACAGTTTTATTGACATGTATTCCAGAGGAATTTTTTTTTCTCCTTATGGGAAAATACCATGACCTCTTTCTTTCTTAGCAGGAAAATACCACCTGAAATATTTTACCAGCAAGAACTCATGGTTTAACTATTCTTAAGAATTAAAAAATAAATTAAAAAAATCGTTTATCAAAGAGAAAAGCCATGATTAAGCAACGATAGTAGAATCAGCATTTAAAATTAAAATTTAAAACCCAACCAACTAAGCAACCAAATAAAAACAACCAACCAAACACACCACACACACAAACAAACCTCCAAAAACACTACCCAAACCGATCCTGCATTTTCACCTTGTCAGTTTTAATAACTTCCATTTTTCTGGTGGCACTATGCTGTCACCTACTGGTTACAGAGACACTTTTTAAAGTATTGTCATTTGAAATAAAATAAGAAGCAATATGGTTTGTTTTGGAGGATCTGGAACAACTATTCAGCTAGTGCAAATTAATAAAATTTTCTTTAAAGTTAGTGGAATTTGGATGGTTTACAGTAACTGACTGGCTACTGCTGGCTCCAAGAAGGAAGCTTTGGTCTCCTCTACCACTAAAGCCCTTGCAGGGCATCTTGTTAAAATACATCATTGGTAAAATATTTCACATTCAAATGGCTCCCATCCACAGGTTTTTTCCTTCTGCGAATCTCTGTTGCCTTGATACATGGAAAAAAAAGTCCATCTTGGTACTGTTACTGAAGTGCTGGCTCTAGTCACCAACAGCAAGTTACCTTTCACAGTTACCTTTCACAGTTACCTCACCTTTCACAGTTACCTCACTGTTTTGCCAACCACCTTTTTTATTTGTGTGTTCTCTACTATGTAGGATGATACTGACTGGCTGCCATCTGCCTATTTCAGCCCTGGAATGCAGCCAGAAGCTATCCTTGGGTTCATCTCTTAGGGTGATCACATACTGGTGCCATATGTTTCTGATTACCAGGCAGTTGTGCCTCATGTTCAACATGGTCCTGTACTGACAGTCCGAACTTGCTGCTTCTCTGGAAAAAGGAATGTGAATCAGCCCATATAAATTCCGGTTGCTCCAGTGTTAACATGTGCATGAGACTCCTTGAGCAAGGCAAGGGGAATGGGTTCTGTCAAAACTCCAGACTATGGCTATAGAAAACAAAAATATTGTTGGGCAGCCGATAATAGGTGAATATGTGAGGAGTTTGCAGCTACTCTGAGAAGTCTAATCATGTATTTACTATACACGATCCTGCTCGGCTACTGTACATTGGGATCCACATCTCTGAAAAATTGCCACTGCTAGGAAACAAACTTGATGAGACATATCCTGAAGTCTCCTTATGGAATTACAAGTGTCCATCCTCCTATCTTCATATAATCACAGAATAATTTGGGTTAAAAGCGACCTTAAACATTATTTAGTTCCTTGTCATGGGCTGGGATGCCTTCTATTAGACCAGGTTGCTCAAAGCCCCATCCAACCTGGCTTTGAAAACTGTCAGGAATGCAGCACCCACAGCTTCTCTGGGTAACTTGTTTTAGTGTCTCACCACCCTCAGAGTACAGAATTTCTTCCAAATATTCAATATAGACACACTGTCTTTCAGCTTAAAGCCATCTCCTAGACTTTTGACCTTACTACTGAAGTCACTCTCTCCTCCCATTACATGTTTCTCAAAACCATATCTATACTGGAAAGGAGGAAAGGGACATTCTTTTTTCCTTTTATGTTACAAATATACATCTATCACTAGAGATTTTTATTTTTTTTTTAATACCCTTATGCACTTCCCTGCTACAGAGTTCATCCTCTTCTTGGCTTTCTGGGCATTTCTCTAGCCAGACGGTTTCCAATTGCCCCATATTGATGGCAGTACCACACATGGAGACTGGCTGAAGAAACAGCATTTTCAACAGCAACAGGGTAAAAAAGATGCAGGGTAAAAAAGATGCAGGGTAAAAAAGATACTTTATCCAGGTCTCAGCTTCATTAACGTGATGAGCTTTGGGTCAACACAAGATACTAGGTACACCTGCCAAGTCGCACAAACTTCCAAAAGGAATACTTAAACCATTAAAATAATTCATCTCCCTTTACATTGTTAAAAAATTCTATTTATTTTTCAGCGCACTTTATGTTACTCCTTAGGTGTTATAAAAGAAAGCTAAAGCCCAAAATAGAGCTGTAATCTGCAAAGAAATGGCATGGTAGTGATTCTCGTTCATCATCCAATACCTGTTGTTCTCTACCTTTTTTTGACCATCTGCTATATAATTTCCTAATTTACACATTCAAACAGAAACTGACTGTGTTTTTGGAGATGTACCTTCAGGTACAGTTCCTTTAAACAATGACAAAAATGTACATACAGTTGTAACCATTTTTGGATAGAACAGCAGGGCTTAAATACTGCCTGCATGTTCAGTATCCGAAGGAAGAAAAGAGACACAGCTTGTGGTTTGATGTATAACAATTTATCCCACCTTTCAAGTGTGTACAATGGGTGGACGCTTGGAAAAGAAGAAGGAGAAAAAATCTGGAGAGAAGAAGGTGATCAAAGCAGACGAGGAGTTAGTTGCTTTGCCTGGACAAATAAGAGAATTCTTGGGTGACGACCATGCTCTAAATTGTGTTTGGGGTGTAGCCCTACTCATATCTTTCATTGCAATATGTTAAAAAAAATAAAAAGAAAAGTGACCAGTCTGCTATTCCCTTTCCATAATTCACCTTTATGACACATTTCTTTGTTAAAAACTTGATATTTCCTGATCTTGAAATTGGGCTATTCCTTTTATCTTCCTTGTCTATTCTTCAAGAGTAATAAGAAATCAAGCATTTTGCAAAACAAAGGCTAAGAAAAGAGGGAGAACTGAGGGAGAAAAACAACTACTAAGAAGAAGTGCTTGACAGGTTAAGTCCAGATCTCTGAGGAGTAGACTCTTCCACAGTATCAATGGAGGAAGTGATTTGAACCACTGATTATACATGGTTTTGTACTTTTTTTTTCCATTTCTTTTCTCAGATCATCTACAATAAAGAGTCTGTCACAATTAATAGCAACGACAAAGAACCTGGTCACAATTAATAGTAATGACAAAGAGACAGAATGAATATGAAAAGATTAGGTTTTAGTGTGGTTAAATATGTTGGATGATTTCAGAACAATTGTTATGGGTGTATTTAACGGTCTTAGCTGATGGTATGTCAGCACTTTTGAGAATTTAGCAAGTATAGGATAACCACTGGAGAAGGAAAAGGATAAGTATGATCACTAGCTTCAAAAAGAGGAGAAAACAGAAAAAATAAAATCTAAAACTCTTAGTTAACCTTCAATTCACATAAAATAATTGCATAAAGAGAATTTCCATGTTGTTTTAATGATGCCAGGAATGGAAACCAAGCATGAGGTTCATGAATGACTTCAAGACAAATCAGAAAGCCCAGCTATGAAAAGCCATTAGCAAGTTTCAATTGCATTACCACAGTTATGTCCTAAGGTAAGCATATCTGGCTATATATACCTCCATAATGGCACTTAGTGCCCTGGTCTAGTAACCACGGCAGTGTTGGATCAGGGGTTGGACTTGATGATCTCAGAGGCCTTTTCCAACCTGGCTGACTCTATGATTCTATGATTCCATGATTCTATAAAATAGCTAACCTTTAAGTGAATAAAATCTCTATGCTGTACAAATTCTACCCATGACTTTGGGAATGTAACACCTACTTATTCTCTATATTCTCTGCTTGGATCTTTGCCAAAGAAGGTCCTAGCAGGTTATTTAGCAGTTCTTAACTTCTACTTATCAGAAGGAAAGATCTCTATGCATCAGCATCTTACATCTGTCAGATAATCTCAGAATGCCTTAAGAACCTCTGATTCTTATTTTGATATAGCAATATTTGCATCAGAAATTAACATCCTAGCAAAGGAATAATGAAAACAGTATTTCCATCTTCATACCATCTCTTATGCATACAAAATAAAATTACATCAATCAATCAATCAATCAATCAAATACTTATAACAGAAAAGGTACAGAGTTATTATTTTATTAAAAATACAATACATGTTATCAATTATATTTACAGAAAAGTAAAAATAGTTGAAGGGCAATGTATGGTCAATTCATTCTGCTAACCAAACCAGATCTATAAATAATGGTATATGTGATATAGAGTCTCTATCCTCCTCTGTCAGATGACAACATTTAAAGATTACCACAACTCACTGGGTTGGGCTGAATCTGAATAAAAAATTGAAAACTCACACCGAATTGTATTTTGTGCAAATGTTTTACAGTGATGGACTTCAAATTTCAAAACAAACCCTATATCTTGGACAGACATAGATCCATTGTCTTTATATATTTTACCAACATTTCTTTAAATGGAATGTCAATTTTCTGCATACAGTACCAGGTTGCAATGGTGGATTATTTTACAGCATCTATTTCCCTGCTACATAATTTCTAATGGGGTTATATCAAACTCCCCTAACAAGAGGAAAAAAACTATTCTTATTGCTGATTTTCAGATGTCTATTTGAAGCTCCAGACAGCAAAATGCTAAATGCAGTAAAACAGTCAGTAAATGCAAAATTTTTCTTCAAGTGCCCTGTTCCTGGAGCAGAATCTCTGGAGTATCAGTCACTCAAACTCCCTGAACTAGAAATGTGAAATTCCCTATAACAGAGCTCACTGTCCCCTCAATACTCAAGGTACTCAAAATACCATCAGAAAACCACCTTACTTATGGTACAGCTAAAATATAAAGCTGTTCAATAGGGAAAAGTTCAAACAAACAAACAAACAGGCCCTAAATAGCATTTTTTGAGCCATAATCTGATCAAATTGTTCAACTTCATGGAAAAAGTACTGGATGAAGTACTACAGTCTCTTTCACTGAGGAACTCAAAACTAGATCAACCTTAATGGGTGCTTCTGGCTTTTATAGTCCATAAATCTGTTACATGAGGCAAAAATGTTTTAGTTCACATCACCTGATAAAATATTTAAGTCCTTTCTATTAGCTCAGCAAATTTGGAACAGGAGTTTTTGTGATAGATATGAAAGATAAATGGATTTTTACTGAGGTGATGACCAGGTTTAAAACTAAAAAAAAAATGTTTATGCTAGAGAAAGGTAGTGTGAATCAGGGTTTAGCCTTTAAAGTGTTAAGCTCAACTTTCTGTTTATAAGGAATATAAAACATCTATACTTTCATTTTGAAATTATGTCATACTGGGAAAAAAATCAAGGGAAGAAAAGACAGCATTTAATAATTTATAAACTATTTTAAAAGTAACTAATAAGAAGACATGAATCTTTAAGAAAGAAAGTGAAGAAATTTGCCATTGAAGAGCTGTAAAACTGTTATAATAATTAGTGTGAAAAGCTTTAGTATAGAAAATAATGCATCTCTGAAGAGGATGCTCTTTCCTGATGTGAAATGGGGCTGAAAAATCCAAACATCTTCAACACTGTATTGTCAAGTAAGCAAAAAGATCAGAAATGTTGAACTACTGAGAGTGGGTCACTGGGAGAAATGGTGAACACTTTGTTGGACTGACCCAAAACCAAGACTTTTGATTAACAAAATGTATTGAGGTTTGAAATTTGAGAAAGCTTTAGACAAGATGAAAGTGGAAGATAGGGAGGGTAGCCCAGAATGGACCATATTGAGAAGCAAAGATACAAAGTACAGTTTCTATAGTACCTGATCAAGAGCAGGACTTGGTTTTGTAAACATGCAAAATCTCATGTGACCTCTATAATCTGGGATATATTCTGGTTCTTCCACATGGCAGATATTCCTCTCTTGATTTCAGAATGGAAAAATTTATCCAAACACCCCTCCCTCCCCCAAAGTATCCAGTCCAAGAAGTCTATTTTTTTCCTCTCTGTAGAGTAGTCTGAACAATCTTGACAAAATGGCTTGAATAACAACAGATGATATGTTAAGCATGTGAGTGTACACAACATATATGAATGTAATATCTGAAAGTGCCTGACAAGGTCTTTTGCCCAAAACTGATAACACTGAGAGGAAATTAAAATGACAAAGTTTGTGTAAATCAACCACTAATCATATTAAAACAGATTACCAAAAGTCTTTTCAAGCAAAAAATGAGTCTGTTTGACATCTAAAAGGAGCATGAAAATGTGTGACTGTGGAAAGATAAATTGGAGTATAAACAGAGTGGCAGTCAAGACTAACACTTCCAGATGTGACATTGGTATCACAACCTCCACCCAAGGACTGTTGGAGTATCATCCCTATCAGATGCCATGAAGAACCTGCATTCTACTGGTGGGCTGACAATGTCAGGACAATAAGTAGGGACCCATACCTGGAGGGGCTTTCTTATTAGAGGGTAGCTCAGCAGACTGTTGGAGCAGCACAGGTGCATGTGAACATGGAGATGCCTCAACACCTACAGAAGGGGTGAGCAAGTAGGAGCTGCAGTTACAATGTTTACCTGCAACCTGCACTTTTGGTGGGGTAGTGTGCAAATAACTGTGAGTGTGTGATTAAAAATTGTGGGGATTAATTACAGAATGATATTTTGAAATCTGTAGGTGCTTATTAATACTTTTTAAGTATCTGTTGAAATTATTTATCTGTTGTATTGCTGATACTAATTCTGAATATATAGTTCACTGATTGCCAATTAATTACATGTTGCTAATATATCACTACAGAAGTTTAATCCTGATTTAATACAAACCACAGGAATTGAGCACTTTTGACTGTATCACTAATATTTGAAGTGCACAGAGTAGTCAGTGCTATGACAGTCTTAACAATCTGCTTTTCCCACAGCTGCAGTTTTGATGTCTTCCAGGACATCAAATACACTTATCTTCGTTGTTAAAAAAAGTGGCTGCTGGTTTACTTGCCTATCTTAAGCCCTTTGGCAGGCTCCTTTAAATCAGAAACAGGTATTTGAGCCCCTTCTGAAAGTCATAACATCCTAAACCAGATTTTGTTTGGTCTTTTTCTTTCTTTCAAATGGTGCAACACAAAATAAGATGTTGGGAAATTCAGACCCCTGTATAAGCAGTGTGCAGTTTGCCATAACATTAGAAGAAGAGTTAACCCACTTCGGCAGGCAATGTAGTACATGTTTTCGTCCGATAATTATTCTTCACATAGTTACCACCATCTTCTCTTTCAGAGTGTGATTGAGGTTCCACTTCCAGCAATGTTTGCACTAGTCAAGAATAAACATACTTATCTGGAGACATGCTAGATACCTGTATCTCTTTCAAAGGATCTGTGGGAACTCAATATTATAGGAAGAGAGGACTCTTCTTTAAGATATTGACTTAAGCTAATCAAGTTCATTGAAAGTATTGTCTATAATTTTCTATCTGCTACAGATCAAAGGGGCTGCTATTTTAAAAAATATTACCACTGGAGTCCAAGTATTTGTTTAAATCTGTTGGCTTGGGCCAAACTGATAGTCTGTTATTCTGACATCCTATTATTTTTCTGTAAGTAAAATAGAAAGATGTAGATCTTTCTGACAACAGTTTTCATTCTCTGCACCAGACTTATTACACTCAGCACTTCTCGTGGAAAAGAGCAGATGGTCAAAGGGTTGATACACAGAGACCTGACACTATTTGGTAAAATCTCTGAATTAATAAAATCTTAATATTCTTCAGTGAATTTAATACTCTAATAACAATATTACTTCTACTGCTTTTTTTTGTTCAACTGAACGTCATCATTGGTCTAATATCAAATCTCTGAGTTAGTAAAAACTTAGCTGGACTATTAAAGCAGCAAAAGCATTCTGACCTCAAGTAAACCATCTGTGAAGAAGCGACATGTCAGGAAGTGTGAAGACAGCAGTGTACATCAGTCTCACAACTGCTTTGTTAGCTTCTTACTTTAACTGATAGTAGTTACCATATCATATATCCAGCCAGGCTACATTACAGGATACAATTAAGTACTGGTCCTCTCCTCTGTAAAACTGAAACATAAGGCACTACAGAAAGAGGACTGAAGGATTTATGTTGTTATATTTCAAATTTATCATATAAATACCATCTGTTCATATTTCTTATTCTCATAATTTTTATTATCATTACTGTAGTTATCCATGAAACTTAAAAAAAAAAAAAGATAATTCCATGCATGTTCAATTTTATCTTTGACCTATATAAGAAATGTATTAATTTGGGGAAAAATATTAATGGACACTCTAGAAACATGATCTGCCTCTGTATTTAACATTAATTCTTGACACACTATTGAAATGTTAAGACTGAGAGAATCATGATGGCTCTAATACAATATACAAGCTATTTTGAAAAATAAAATGTTTTGTGTTAACCTCATACCATACTCTTTGGAGCATATTCAGCTGCAAATTATTAAAAATAAACACATTATGCATCACAGATTATGAAGCTGATGTCATTGTGGAGTCATATCCCCTGAACAGGCATCTATCCTCTCCTTTCATGGCCGCTATTTTTTCATCCCAGATCTGGAGTTGCTCTGCAGTGAGACATAATTGTACTTTGTTGAGGTTGCCCTGCAACTGTGCAACCTGATGTTCCTTGACACCCAATGTGTCTTTCAACACGATGTTTGATGAAAGACTAAATCAGTTGTCACAGTCACGTATGTGAAGGGAAGAGTTATAGGCGACTAGTTTATACTCCCACCAGATTATTCTGGAATTTTAGGCTAATGGAGTGATCCACTATGTAGTCCAGTAAATGAGATTTGTTTTTCAATTACTAGCAAAAGGCCGTACAGTTTGTCTTGACCTTGCAGTGCAGGTTCTCAGGACTTTGTGAGATAGTCTTTGTCTTAACTGTTTTCAACTTGTTTTAACTACTACACCAGCTATTTAGCTGTCATGTTTGGTTTTAGTTCACACTGATAATAAGGAGTTAATCTTGTAGATTGAATTATCTATGATCCTAGATTAAGCTGTGGTTTTCAAGACCATAAACTCAAGACATTGCCAAAGGTTTCAGACTGTTATTACAAATCACAGTAGTCAATCAGTAGCCCCTACAGGAGCACAGACTTATTAAACTGGCTTAGATATAACAAAGAGAACAAAAACCAGATTAACTGAGAGAAAGCTCACATATGCAGAATGAGGTCATTATGTGTTCATAGTCCATCACTATGAACTAGTCACTGAATAAATCAGAATTCAGAGGATACAGAAGTGGATTGGATCTTCTTTCTTGTCTACATCGAGATATTACTTCTGCACAACACAGAGTAGATGCTGCCCCATCCTGGGTAGCAATTCTTCTAAGAATGTTGAGGAGATGGCAACCTGCACTGGAACCAGCAGGAGCTGCACTGGGTTCACTGGAGCTTGCAGGTGTTTCTAGAGTTCATTAAAAAACTTGTGGAAGTACCAACTAAAGAGAGGTGGAAGGAACAAAAAAAAAGTAGTAAAGTGTATTAAGCTCGATCAGAAAAATGAACTTTTGTTCTTGAGTAAAAATGGCCACAACCAGAAACATTTGTAGTTGCAGTTTCTCTGTTTTAAACTCACATTTATTTTACTATGCACTGAGTCCCATATAATTAATAACTTTCTCCTTTTTCATTTTTTTTCTATCTTTTTCAAAAACAAAGATTAGAAAGTTACTTAAATACAAGGTGCACAGCTCTTATCTCTGTGCCTTAATAAAGGAAAAGCTGTCATCTGAAGTACACCACAAACCAATGAAACTGACCTCAGTAGCCCATAAGATAGCAGAATACTTTCTGAAGAGATAATGATTACACACGAGGTCATGTGTAATGACTAAAAAATAGCCTTGACAAAAGCCGTTTGTACAGACTTACTAAATAACATGGATAATTACGATATTGTTGAAATATATTTTGTTTAATATTTTGATAAATGAAATCTAGTACATTTAAACTCTTTAAAAGGAGTTAACAGAAAAAATATATTTATTAGGAAAGCAGAAAATGAAACTTTTAGTAATATAAAGAGCCAGTTGCAAAGAAGACTAGAAAAATGATGTTGAAATGGTAACTTTGATAAAAGGGAGATTACCAAAGAAGCTCTCAAGGATAATTTTTTTTCTGGTGATACGAGTATAATATGCCAGAATTACAATAAAATTTGCAGATGATGACAACCTGTGTATCAGTATTTCTCTGTAAGAGGCTTGAGTGTTAGTTTGGTGTGAGAACTCATTTAATTAAATTTGTACTTGAAATCAAAGAGAGATTTACATCCAATGGAATATGAAATTGAAACACATCACTTCTTTCTACAGTGTACAGAACCAATCGAGGCCATTGCACATCACACATCAAAAAAGGGGGGAAAAAAGTAGCATTTGTATTTTAAGGTTTTACAACTGCAACCCCAGCAATAATCTGTCATTAGCACTAAGCATCAGACTCTAAAACTTCCAATCATTGATAGACTGTTTGGGTTATTAATTACCTGTAGATTGTAAGAAATGTAAGCACCTGTTCTTGTATAGTTCAGTTTAAGTTTATGGTTTAAAACTAGCACAATTACAACAAATTACACAATGGATAAAAAAAAAATAAAATGTGACTTTGTGACTTTGCTCCCTGTTGTACTCTGACCTGAATTCAAAATTTGCTTTCCTTTCCTTCCCCCCCCACCCCCACGCTTAAATGCAAGCACTTCTCAAAGAAGAGGTAGAAAATATTTGTTATCTACAAGGATCATCACAACAAAATAAAAGTCTCTGGAAGGAAGGAAGAGTATACAATATCATTGGATTCAATGGCCTAATCAACCTTCCTGGGTTATCCCAAGAGCATAAAGGATAGTGGAACTCTTGCGCTAACTCTGCAATAAAAATATACTCAGTTTTATTGCCTAACTATAATTGCTTCATGTTATCAAGGCACACTTTTCTATGTGGAGCATCTGTTGCACAGGCTGAGGCAAAAATTAATCCTTTCCTGTCTTGAACCAGGACTTTAGTTCCCAGTTTCAGTTCACTGTTCTTTTCCTCTTCTATTTAATTTTGAATTTCTCTTCAAATATCCAATAATGTATTTCTAACTCTGAAATTTTCTGGGGTTTTTGTCTGGCTAGACGTAGATAGGACAGCATTCCACCTATGTCTTACCCTTTCTGCATTCAAATGAAACCTCCAGATAGTTAATTATATACTAGCTCCTACAGTTTCCTTGCTCCATCTCCTGTGGTTTTAGTCCAAATTAGGCAGTGCCCCAAGTGCCTAGACATGACATCTGGGAGAATTCCTAGGGAACTAGCCATAAAGCTTTACAAGGTATCTCTGAAAATGGTTTTAAACTGGTTTCTAGCAACTTCAGATCCATGGAAAGGAGTTAATATTTATCAGCTCTTCAGTTCCTGCATTGCACTGTGCTCTGACTTCATATTTCTTGTGCTACTCCTCTCATTTTCTCCTTATCTATCTCAGTGAAATAACATGAAAGGCAAAAGGGTAGGGACCTTTCATAGCCATTTCCATTTCCTCTCTTTTTTTTTTAATCTCAGAGTACTGGGTTTCTCATGATTCTTTTTCCCCGTCCTGTTGCTCATCTGTGTAAAGTAAACATAAAAATACCAAACACTTGAATATAACATCTACCAGATAAAGGAAAAAGCAAACACGTCTCTTCACATCCCTGTAGTATGTGATTCCACACCACTGCAGTTAATTGCAAGGTTTACATCTTAAATTTAATTTCTAATTACAAGTTAGAAGATGTTTATCCAAATTATCATCCTTGAACTCTGCCATACTCAGGTTGGCAATGTTGTAAGATTTAATCGCTGATAAAATTTCTTGTATTTTTTTTTTTACTAACAGCTGGAATTAGCAAAAACCGCATCTCCTACCAACTTATTTTCAGGTGTTGCTCTGTCTAGATATTGAATAAAAAGATACTACATTTCTGTATTAGCTTAAAACCTTCATTTTAAATACAATTCTAAACCTGGAAAAAACTACTGATTTTTATTTTCTTTGCGTTTATTTTTAAACAAGACAACAGAAACAAACTCTTAACACCATAGGGGTAGAGGAGACGCTCCATTGACAGAAAATCCAGGGAATGTGGACTTCATACTTCTCAATCCAGTGCAGGAGATGGCACATGACAATGCAAGTTAAGAGGCACTGGAGCATACAATCATACAGCTCACTCCACATATGAAAGTGCCTGGGTTGGGCACTCAGGAAAAAGCTTCCAGTAACCCCTCTTCCATGCGTGTCTTAGTGCAGGACACCAGCTTCTATTTAGAGCTCTGTTGTTATCATCAGTGGACTACCCCATGCAATGTCTACTGCAACATGGAGCAGGACAGACACTGACATGCATGCAAAAAAACCCAACACTATATATTTGGATCTCTAGAGCATTCAGTACTCTCATAAAAAACTGCAGGTGACATCACCTCACACCTGTTTTGTCATTTAAAGTATGAAAATTAGGAAACTAGCTATCAATATAAAAACTGAAAAAAGTATGAAATTTAGGAAACTAATTGTCAATGTAAAACCTGAACTCTGATCCACTTATTAAATGGCTTTTTTTGAAACCAAAATAATTCTCGTTTGGTAATACCTTGCATGGTTGTGTGTGTGTACATATATGCTAGATTATATCTACATGTATATAATATTCAGTATAAACTTTTTGGCGTTAGTGTGAGAACCAGTAACTAAGAGAATCACTGGATAAACTAATTGTAAAATGTTACATAAGATGAGACATATGCATAATATTTGAAAGGCTCTATATTATAACCATTATTATGTAAACTATTTCTAAGATGTGAAGATCCAGTCAAACTAATTTTAGTGGGATGATATCATAGTTTCCAATGCCCTCAAAAGTTCAGGAGAATTTATGGAAAAGTTGATTCTTGTGGCAATGAGGATCTCACAACTTTGAGAGAGAGGAAGGGTGAGGATGGGATATGAAAGAAATTTTTATTCAATTTAGCTACAATAGTCATGTGTAAAAGTATGAAAATTCTTCTTCTTTCAATCACAGCCCAATATTTTCAAATGAAGTGTTATGCTTTTTCTTTTTGAGCTCACTTTATTTGAGCAAAGATTTTGCTCAAACCTTGTTAGGTTCCAAGTTTTTTAAAAAAATGCATTCCACTAATCTATTTGCAATTGAATGCAAAACTTCCTACAAAAGTGCAGAGCATCAACCCAGAACAAACAACACATCAAAATCCATAGATATGGCATGATCCCAGTAATGAAAAATGAGCTTTGCAACAGCCTGTAATTAGCATAGGAATGACAGGCACATTCTAAACCTTTCCCAACATATGGGTAATTATTGAAGAGCTGTGACAGCAATGCATCAACAAGCCTATCCATCTTACCGCTGTTCTACATCCTGGCTGCCTCTCAGTGGCTCTTAACTGGCCACTCAGTAATTTGGTGGAAACCTCATCACACAAGAGCAATGATAAGGTTCCACCCTTTATGAGAAGAAAAATCAAAAGAATCATCACTTAAAAGGAGTGTTGAGATTCCAGATAAGCACCCTAAAATATTTTGTATTTCCAACCTGCAATCTCTTCCACCTTATAATTGTTTGGTGGGAATTTTCAAATGTCTGTAATAATGAGTATAAATTTGGCCCATAATTCTATAACAAAAATGTGGAGGAGGGGAAAGATAGAAGACTTGTACAAAATACGTCAAAGGAAGGTGACTCTGGACTTCTACAAGTTCCATATATTTGAAAACCTGTTGCCCCAGAAGCATTCAAATATGAAAATGGTTATTAATATCTTGCATTATGGTAGTAACTTAAAGCTTTCCCATGGGGAAAGAAGAAAACTCATTGATGATCACATTGCCTAGAAAGACAATTTGGAAGCTCTGAATGAACCAAACAAACAACAGCTAGTAAAAAACCACAATCACTATTATTACCTATTCAGAAAAGGAAAACATTCCTACTCCTACAGGAGTAGGAATGGTCACTGATCTTTGTGTTAATAGTTACAGGAATAATCATATCCTGCTATCAGCACTCAAATTTTTATTTATGTAACAGTTAAATAGGTTTTTTTTGCAATAGTCTCAGAAGATGAAGATAAAACATGATACTGAACAAGAATCTCTAAGTCTAATTACTCGGGCTTTTCACCCTAAAATCTCCTTTCTACACCAGTCAAGCTTGAAAATGGCTTGCAGTTCGACTTTGATTTTAGATATACAGAAATGGATGTGTGGACAGAGGGAGAGAGAAAAGAGAAGGAGAAAGGTTGGGGATAATATTCACCTTCACACTTAACCAGTTCTCCTAGCCTAAGTTATATAATGGAAGAAAGCACTGGAGTAAGCTGACATCAATCACCCTTATAGATCTTTAGTTTTTATTCATTGTTCTATTGATCTCTTTCAACATTATTTCATAAGTAGATTCCAATAAAAGTGATTTCTTATTATGTCTCTATTTTAACTCATAAAGCATATGACACAATAGTTTTTGAATGAAGGACAGGTACCCTAAGGTAAAGAACAAAATCCTACATAAAAGCACAGATTCATTGATCTTTTCTTCAATAATAATGATTAAAATCCAATGAAGCACTATTACCTTAATAAATTATTCAGCTCTCCTTCCCTTTTCCAGATTCCAAATGGATGCACTTCAAAAAAAAAAAAAAAAGTTCAAGCACAAAATGCTGAAAATACTGGATTCTCCAATCAGTGAGCCATGACAATGTTAAAAACATGGTAAATAACAGTATCTTACAGATAAGAAATAATTTGGTCCAAAGCCCAGCTGACCAGTAAATGAGGAAAGAGGACAAAATGCTATGGAAAAGAGGGGAAGAGATTTTGTCAGCTTTTCTATTTTCTAGGCAATTTTAAAGGGCACTGTTTTCCCTACTCAGCCACATTTTCTCTTGCAGTGGAATAATGAGGACTGTCCCAATAACCATATTTCTCTCTTCTGTATGAGAATACATCCCCTAGGAGTTAAGCTGGAGGTTTATACTCATCTATTGAGTGTCTTCACCTCAAATCACAGGATTATTTAATTGTCAAGGTATTTTCTGACTAGGACTGCTCCTGGGATATCCAGCTCTGAACATTAGATTTCCAGAACAGGATGTGAAATTCACGGAAATAAAGATGGTAAAGCATGCAATTTTTTTGTTAGCTTGAAATCTTGTCCCTTCATTTTAATTTATTAAAAGTTTTGAGCTAATGTTTCAATCAAAGTTTCTGATTAAATTAGTATATACTGTATGTTCACAAAGTATGAATTATATGGCATAGGAAGCAATCCATTCTCCATATACTTACACAAACTGTACATTTGAATATGTCCTCTTTTTGAATAAAAACTTGATGAAATAGTAGAAATACCAGCACAAGATAGATAATATTTTTAGACGATGATGATGCATTAAAAAGAAATGTCTCATATAACCATCCTCAAATTAACCTCTATGCCACAGCTATAGTACATAATTATGTATCAGGATTGCTAGGGAAACACTTGTCAATCAAGATGACTCTGACTATAGACAGGAGTGCATAGAGGTGTCAGTCACTGAAAATAAGATTAATTATTTAAACCATAAAGATTTCACATTAACTTTCCACAAAAGGTCAAAAGAATCATATAAGCACCCATTTTCTCTTGTTAATGTAACTCGTAGTTTTCAGTCAAGGGCAATGTTTAAAAGTGTGCATGCCTAGCTTGATATAACCTGATAATGAGCTTCTTAATGAGAGTAGTTTTCTTTAAAAGAAGTTACCTAGCTTTACAGAAAGAATTAGCTCGGATTGATAGATTATCTAGGTAAGATGATATTTGTACATGCAGTTTTAAATTTCTTCTTTTGATACAGTCTTAATACCCTTATGATATAATCAGCATGATTAATCACCATGGCATAAACAATCCCCTCCCCCTAAAAAACTGTATTAGTGTGTTGCTATCTGTTGTGATGAGTACTATAATAGCTTCACTTAGAAAAATAAATATCAAACATATATCAGGTATTTGAATTTCACAACAGGTAAAGGAATAAAGCACTTAATTTTCATTTTATGTACACAGTGCTTTACAGTGTGAACATGTGCTTCATGTGCAACCTTACTGACCATTAGGTCTGTCAAAATTGACCTCAGCTTTAAACAGAAGATTCTAAAAGACCACAGGTGGCCATGAAAGACATGGCCAGCTCTAATTCAGTATAGCATGTTCTCCTTTCAACTGGAGACAGATACCAGATGACCAAAATAAAGAGCCTACTTGCACACTATCAATTTTCACAAACACCCTCCAGCTAATCCCATATACATGTCATCTCTCATTGAGATAAAAAAATGTGCTACAACCAATTCCAAGCTGCTCTCCAGCTTCATTTTTGGTGGAGTCAGGGAGAAGCAGTGACTTTCTACGTTTGTAATGATAGAAACTGGGAAAAAGAAAATTCTCAATACAGTTGTTCTTTTCTTTAAATTCAAACCCCTTTGAATCTGTAGATGTTTTCCCATATTCCAACCAGGACCAAGTGTCTTTGCAGTGCTATTGTTACTGGGTTTTTGTGACAGTCTCTCTTACTCAGAGTATTAGGAAGAAAATATCTGATTATCAGATACCACAGAAATCCTATTTAATCAGTGGATTATACATGTCATATTTTAAGACATATAAAGTGCTGGCCTCTCCTGGAGCAAACCACAACTTTAAATGTGATAAAAAAAAAAAAAAAAAGAAGGCTTAACCATCAGAACAGGGAGGATCCATTTTTGCAGTAGTGAAAGCAGGACAAAAAAACCCTCTGCTTATAAAATGAAATTAGTTTCATTTATAAATGAGAATATAGATTGTGGTGGCCTGTGATAGCAGGGAACAAGATGTGTTGAATTGTAAGACCTCTTGTTTAAAAAAAGCAGCTCTGTTTATTGTCTAGTATGTACCTGTTATGTATCACATGTTTTTGCTGCAACTCCAAAAAGGTTATTTCCTATGAACCAGGGCATATTCAAAATTTTGCAAGCACAGAATCAATTAGAATGACATATTTTATTTAGAAAATAATACCAAAAATATCAATATCCAGTTAAAAGTCACACTTAAATTACAAGTTTCCAGTAGGAGTTCAGAATGACAAAGCTGTTGGGTAAATCCTTTCTAGTGAACATACTAACATTACAAAACATGCTACTTCTACACCTAGTTTTATGTCTGTTATTCAATACCACCTCATCCCCCTGGAAGTTCTTTCAAAGCTGGTTCTAAAGTGCATGAAACTGCTTTTTAGATATTCTGAGTACTGAAATACAAAATACAGCCATGGAGAGATACTGGCTGGGGGGGTTCCTCAGGAAAAGTGTCCAATTATCCAGTGTGAAAAGCAGGATAGGAAGATATTGAGAGACATAGACTACTGAACTTAGGAGTAACTGGGCAGGCAATGATATTGGGGCTCAATAAATTTTCACTCAGGGCAAGACGTAATCTGTGAGAAAACCAATCCTAATGTAAAAGCATATAATTTAAATGTTTACCCAACAGAGAACCTCAAGGAAGAAGAAATAAAGTGAACATCCTAAGCCTCATTAAGCAAGTACAGGTTTCTCTCAAACACACATATCAATATATGTCTTTCTGTCGAAGAGTTAGGCCACAGAACTATAAATGGGACTTTGATTTCTGCATACAATCAGGCACCTCACAGTAAAAATTTTGTCTATATTTGTTTCTAAGAGAAAGAATTTAATAAATCAATATTTTGGAACTGAAGTATGCATCAGGTTTAAACATAGTTATTATTTATTTATATTTATTATTTATTTATAATTTAGTACTCAAATGCTTCTTAAGAGGACTGGTTATCTCATGCTGAAAAAGAGAGAAAATCAAAGTAAAGTTGCTTGTCAAGGATAATCCTTCAGGTTTGCAGTGGTGTTAGGAATGAAGAATTGACCTTTTCAGTCCCATTCAACCCTACAGTATCTCTGCATCCCAGAATAAAAGGGCCAAGCTTCAGAAGAGTGTTTCCTCTAAAGCTGCACAACATTTTGCACCAAAAAAGTCCCATTTGACAACACTGATATAATCTGAAATTACAAATTTATGCATAGAGTATGGCATTATATTTTCAAAAATGAGTGATCAATAAACACAATATTTGGGAAACTTTCCTTATGTGGTATTGGTGTACACTACCTTAGAGTAAAGGGAGAAGGAGCCATTTAGCAGAGCTCACTGTTCTTCCAGATTTTGGAAGGGGGGAGTTAAGTACCCAGATGCTGAATGGAGTCACACCTAGTTGAATGTAGAATGCTAAAGAAGGGGTAGAGTCCAAAATGCCATATTTGCATTATATATTAGCTTTAAGGCAAAAAGTAGAAGACATCCCCAAAGCAGCAAGTTAGTTTCTATGGATCCTATCCTTAGACACCCCATTTTCTTCATTAACACTGTAGAGAATTTAGGCATCCTTGGAAGTGTCTTCCTCAAATACAACAACACTTTAATGCCTAGGTCTGTTTGTAAATCTCAGGTAAAATGTTTGGCTCAATGTTACACAAGAAAGTTGAGGAAAGGAAATTCTTGAAACAAATGATGAAGAACCATTTGAATGGGTAGCTATATAATGTCAGGTTGTTGGACCAGCTCTTCTTACTGCATAGATTATTTCAGAAAATAAGCAGTAGTCAATAAGACTCCACAGCCAGCTGAAAGGTTATTGGGAAATGTTTTGGAAATTTCAACGATTCATAAACTTTCAGTGTAAGGAATCTGGATTTATTATGGAGGTCTAGGCTGGTTCCTACTCAGAAAAAAAACCTATTTTATGTCAGTTTGAGTTTCGGAACCCTTAGAAACTCTTCATTCAAAAATTCCTTATTCACAAAGATATGTTGTATACCAAGAATGCCTACCAGAATAAACCCCTAATTCAAAACAAGAAAAAACAATTTATGGTAAAAAAACTGTGTGATGGAAAAAATATCTTACACTGATTAAATTACAGTAGGTTTCCAAGTCAGGAGCATGTCTTATGTTTTCCATGCTTTTGTTTTGTTTTGTTTAACTGAAGCAGAACTTTATGAAATTAAATTCAATGGATGTGTGGAGAAAAATAATGGTATATGCATAACCTCATCATTCAAAGCCTAATATTCTCCTAGCTGTCTCCTTATAGGAAATAGCTGTCTTCGATTGCAAGGAACCAAAGCAGTTCAGTGAAGAAATTTAAATTTTATTCAATTGACTAAATAGGAAAAGAAGATCTAGAAGACCTCATTGAAGTGTTTAAAAGGACACAGAGAAGAATTAAAAGGGATCGTCTTATCCACTTTTTACAGTCCAGTATACAAAATAATTTGGTATGATTATTCATTGTATTATTAAATTTGAAGTAGAGAAAATATTTATTGATATATCGAGAATTTGGTCACCTTGGAGACTTTGTCATTTAGACTGGTGAGAAAAAAAATCTGTGCGTGGGCTGGAAATTTAGTTAAGTGAAAAGGTGTGAACGTGATCCAAAGTGATTCAGGAAAAATACCTTCTTTCATGAATATTCTTTCATGAATACTCCTTTCTTCTGCCTCATGTTCCTCAATGAGTCTTCACAGATAAATAAGAGCCAACTGCCTCCTCCAAAAGCTGATATGTCAGTTGTAGTCATTTAGAATAGTATGATTCAGGTTTAGTTAGATGCAGTACCAAATGACTGAGCTACATGCAGTTGATTTGAATATTTTACAAATGCGCACCTCAGGTTTGTTTGCACATTACAGGGTAGATAAGCCTCTGAAAAGCTGAGTGTGCCTCATGCATCACTTTAGCAGAGACCACAGCCTCTGCTAAAGAAATATTTTCAGAATATACTTTGTAGCTCTTAACATCAATTTGGAAGTAAAGATTCTCTACCTTTCCTACTTTAGAAAATACTAATAATGTTTAGGCACATTTGGAATTCCTGAACATATGGAGGAAGTTAGAATGCAGTTGTGTTTAACAGGGAACAAATAGAAGACCAAAGTAACTTTCAAAGGAAAATTTAATTAGACCTCACTGGAAGATGGGATTCTCACTTCAAGTCTTCCCGAGTTTGTTGTCATTCATTCACTCCATCACAGAGACCATCATTATGTGTAAAGTCTTACATTGTAAGCTAGTTTCAGGAGAAATTTGCCACTTCAACACTTTCTAAGTCTGAAAAGTTCTAATATTTACTTCAAATGTCTTTATCTGAAATTGGTGTTATTCTATTTTCTGCAGTTCTTAAAAATATATTAAAGAGTTAATTTTGAAGATTAGATCTTTTGAATTGATCATTTGATCCCTCCATGTTTAGATTCACAGTGATTTTAAAAATGGAAACCGTGAACATTTGGACATTTTTTCCTAATGTATTTGGTCTAGCTGAGATGGAGTACATTTTCCCTATAGCAGCCCTTACAGTGCTATGCTCTGCATTGTTAGCTAGACTGGAGTTGATAACACATCAGTGTTTTGGCTACTGCTGTCAGCGCTGTCTCTCCAACATTCTGCCCTCTCCCCCTCCTGGGAGGAGACACAAGGAGGACAGTTGACTCAAATTAGCCAAAGGGATATTCTATACCATATGGCATCAACTCAAATATGAAATCTAAGGAAAAGAGGAGGAAGGGGAGACATTCCCTATTTACAGTGTTTGTCTTCTAGAGCAACCACTACACATCCTGAAACCTTCCAACCTGGAAAGTGGTTGGACATCACTTGCTGATTGGAAGTAGGAAATAAAATCTTTTTTTTCTTCTATGTTTATGCTTGTGCAACCTTTAACTTTTGCCTTAGAAACGGCCTTATCTCAACCTATGAGTTATTTTCCATCATATTTTCTCTCCCCTGTCCAGCTGAGAAGGGGGAATGATAGAGCAGCTTTGTGGGCACCTATTGTCCAGCCAAAGTCAACCTACCACATCTAAAAATAGGTTGAGATAGTTTAGAAGAAGGGTTACTCTCTCTTGAACAGCACAGTTTCCCCCAGAGTTATATTTAGTCCTAACATAATGATTTTACTCTTGGTGCATGTAATTTCTTGAAAGATATTTAAAACTGCATATTCATACTGTATATTGATCTGGAGAAAGGACCAGTTAAATATGTTGCTTTCCATTTATGTACATGCATAGTCTCTTTTCAAATGATTGCAAATTAAATATTTACAGCATATTTTTTTTTACCTTAGTGAGTCAATAACATCATGGAAACAAATCTCTGAAACTAATAATGTGTTTAATAGAAATAATCAGTCTTTTCTAACACTAAATATGACCTGCAACTTGGAATTCAGAACTACAATCTCTTCTTATTTTGTGGGACAGTTCCTTATTGTTTAGAAACATTTGCTGGAATTATTTCTATTTCTACAAGGACTACTGACAAAATAAATCAAATAAAATGGAACTGTACAGGTACAAATGATGACACAGCAGCCAAACACGTAAAGAATAAAGCCTGTGGCATCTCAAAAAGGACAATTTAACTTGCCTATCCAAATGGAACTTCCAAAGAAATTCTATTCATGCTCCTTTATTGTGCAAGCTTCACTTGAATGATAATTTAATCACTGGCAAGCCCTGTTCGTTTGCAATTCAGTATCTTAGCTTCATGCCATATTACTTGGTTTCTTTGTGATTTATGTATAGCAAGTCAAATCATGGCTTTTCCAGATGAATAGAGGTAAGAAGGTTTAGAGATGTTTGTTTTTACACTGGAGAGATAGGATGTTGGTTTATTTGCTTCTCACATGTGTATTGGAACTGCGGTTATCCAAACAGAACTCCAGCATTCATATTTGGCTATGCCCAACACTCCAGAGCAAAGAGTGTGGAATGTAGTCAACAGCGAGGCATCCTTGCATGGCAAACCTTGAAATACTTTGCCTGAGTGCACAATGCCAATCATTTATTTTCACTTTCTTCCAGCTGAGATCAGGATAGTTAGCACAGACTGAAATCAGAAGGTCAACTTCTGCTAGTCATAATTCTGGAAGCAGCTCTCCCATCACAAACACTGCAGGATATTATCTTAATCTTCAGCAATTAGTTATCAGATAATATGCAAATAATTTGTATAGTGTCTGTCGCAGTGTGATCCTTTCCTCAAAGAAGAAAAAGCTTACATTCTATCAGCTCTGGCTTCCTTAGCCTTTAGGAATTTGGCTAATTTCCATGTCCAACATAGAAGAATACAGGTACTGTGCTAGACTTCATTTTTTTTCTAACATGAGGTTAGAAGTAAATTTACTTCACAGTCCCTCTGGTGTACTCCGCTCAGGAATGCACATTGTTTGGATAATGTTGGGTGCCTTGATGTTTTCCCTTTTCAAGGACTTAGAAATTCTTATGATTCAGACTCTATCTGTTCTTACTGCATGGTCAGTGAGGTGTTTTCATCCCCCTCTTTTTACCTGAAGATTAGAGCTTAGAAAATTTAATGAAAAATGACCAAACATATCAACCTTCTTGGGTTACAAACTGAAATTTACATATTTCTTTTTTTCATCAAATGTAGCCTTTTTGCAGTATGACTTTGGTTCAGAGAACTATTCCAACCACACCTAGATGCAGCTATGTGTACACTACCAACACAGACACAGAATATCAGATTGTGTGCCTGGAAAAGTAAAGATCTTTTTGTAAGAGCAAACTTTGGTTGGTTTAAAAGTTTTATCAGCAATCCATGGAAATTTTTTTCACTTAGGAACAGAAATAGCTCTTTAGATGGCAATGTCTCCTTCTATTCTTCTTTCCTTTGTTCACTATATGTCTTTTAACCTCTGGATGAATGAAGCAGGGAGTTTGTAGATTGGCTTGTCTGGTCACCTCAGATTACCTACAGAGCAGATGTAGCCTATAAACCAAGCAGTGCTAGGACAGGGTAAAAGAGAGGGGAGAAATTATTATCTCATAATCCAAACACCCAATGGGGCCGAGAAGAGCACTCAGTTACACATGAAAGTTAAAAAGATTCATGAAGTTGTCACAGATCAGCTCTACGCAGGCGAAATCTTTTCAGATGAGATGTACCATGACTGTCCATATACTTTTTCCACCACAGACTGGATCAAACAGAACTACTTTACATTTAACAGTGATTAATGTCTTATGAACAAATTTAGCAACAGGTAGGAAGATATATAGTAACTCGTTAATGACACTAGAACACACATGAGCATATGTCTAAGTTGGTTGCATAAGAAATATTAAGAATTGTGAAGTTTTACTTTGGGGAGCTTGGTGTTTTTCTGAATTGACAAAAATACATATTGTACACTCACACACACTTATTCATTACAGCTGATGAAATGACACCACTTATGAGAAGCAAAGTAAATCAAATGCAATTTAAGAATTCATCTATTTCTACTCCACTCAAACCAAATCAACCTGTTGAGAATTGCAGTGATCATATGGATAATTAACATTGTGATTGTTATATTTGTTTCTTTATGAGGCTTTAATGTGTTGTTTGTTTCTCCCCTCTTCTTCTTTCCATCTTGATATTTTAATATGAATTGTTTAGTCAAAAACACTTTAATGAATCTGTGAGAGTAAATGAATTGTAAACTATCCACCCACTTTGTCCCTTTTTTCTGTATTATTAACTGTGATTGTAGTTGTTAATACAGATTTTTTATCTGTATTAAGGATGATTGATGTTGCAATAGCATCATTAGACACTGAAAAGCTTTAGTGCAATATAAAAAGTGGATCCAACCTAGAGGAGTTTCTAGCGCAAAGAATAAAGTCACAACATATCAATTAACTGTGTATGTCATACACAGTTCTGACCAATAGCATTTTTTATTTTTCTTTCAGAGCTTCTGGTGTTTTCATCGTTTAAATCAGGAAGAGTTTGGATGGCTTATCCTCTTAACTTACTGCAAAAGAGTCTTCACTTTCCCCACACATCTTTCCATAGTTGAAAAACCATTAAATCTTAATATTTTTTCAAACAAAGTTTAATTATGCAAGTGTAAAACTGTCTGGAAAGTGTAAGATTATGAAAACAGATACTCTGAGTGGAGTTTGTTTCCAAGAGAGCCACAGGACCCTGATTTTGCACTGTGAAGCCTACGTGTTCTTCACTGCTTCAGTTCTTGAATATGGTTAAAGCAAAGGGATGCGTAGTGAGGCAATAACACAAAATTTTACTAGGTCAGGTATTTCTTTTTTATGCTGAATTAGCTTGTCTGACTACTATTATTTTAATTTAGCACTAGTGTTGTGTTTGAGGTCACTTTAAAGACTGAATTCAAGTTGCATTTAACAGTTCTCCAGCATACTAGGTATTAAAATATATCTGTATAAAGACAGGAAAAATGACCTTCCTTGACTTTAGGCACATGCTCATATTTTACCAGATACAATATGATTTGGGAGTAAATTCATATGCCGTTAGGGTCAATGACTCTTCTCTTCAGACAACAACCTACTAAGAAGAAATAGACTGTAGAGACTTCAGGTTCTGGCCACTTTTGAATGCTCAGATATTTCAAATTTAAGTACTGAAACCCTTGTTCTTTGTTCAAAATTTGACACAACTGTTTTAAAATGTGTGAAAGTACCTGAAGAACTTATGTCCACTCCTGAAAACAAAATAAATGATGCAGTCTCCAATGGATTTCAATTAATTTGTTCTGTTTTGATGGGATTTTGAGCTGACAGAAAAATTTATAAACTTGAAATCATTATTTTTCTTCCCACATCTTCAGTGTTTTGAGGTTCATAACAATACATTTCATTATGACTCTTGTATTACTGAAAGAAGTCTGGAAGAAGCAAACAACTTATAGCATAGGATATTTATGTCTCTTAAATATGAACAATTACTAACTAACTTTTGATGGATGCTATAAAATTATCAAAACTAAGAGTTTTGCTTATATGCTTAAAAATAAAAAGGTTTTAATTATTTCAGCAATCAAACATTGTAAAAGTAAAGACATTTTTCACATTGGACCATTTTACTTACCATTCTCTTGCACAGTTAACTTCTGATGATACAGAGACCACCAATAGTTCCTCAAGGAAACATCAGCAGTTATAAAGCTGTCTGTTTTTGCTCAGAAGATGCTTAATCATGTTTCTTTCCAGGATCATACAGAAGAAAATAGAACTGACCAAGTGAATAAATAATAATAATAATTTAAAAAAAAAGTAAAAACCCAACCACCAACAATAAAACAAATGACTCTTCGTCAAAGGCAAAGCAAGATGTGGATTTTGATTGAAGAATGGATTAATAAAAGCCTGGAAAGCAAATACAAATTTAAAGCAAGACTCTCAATTCAAACAGATTTTGTATCCTAAAATGGAAAGAAAACTCTGTAGGAACTTGGACATTTATCTTTGTAGGATCTGGTCCTGTCTAACAGTGAAAGCAAGCAATGTAAAACCTGAGAGCAACTCAGTAGGTTAGAGCTGTGCTACAGTCAACCCTACCAAGCCCCAAGATTGTCTCATTCAGTTTATTTTACTTCCACAGATAATCTCTGATGCTCCCAGTCATGACTCCAAATGCTTCTCTTCTTTTTTTTTTGTTTTTCACATGATCATATAAATACTTTTATTCACAGGAGTCCAGTTAAATAAACAAAACACTCACAACACCAAAGCCCAAAGTTTCATTTCATCCTTCATCCTTTCACTAGGATGCCCTTACAGAGCCCCTTAACACCCCAGGTACACTAACATCTTTTGAGAACCATTCTCTGTTTTGCCATCGAAACTGGAAATTATTCTAACTACTCAGTATCAGCAGGCCCCCACTGTGTGTAGATTTAATGTTGGTCATTCTTGCCCAAAAAGCTAAATGTGTCCCTCATTACAAGTCTTTCTCCTCTGTGTTTCTTTCCTGTTTGTACCAATGCTGTCTTTTTTTCTTTTTTCTTTCTGATTTTATCGATAGTTGGCTGCAATAAGAAAAGCTGATACATAAGGATATCAAGAGAGTTCATCACTATCTTGGCAAAGAAGTCTGTTTTACCAGTCTGGAACGATAGGCCTGCATTTTCTGTAGCCATGCAATTTCACTGCCAGTTTTCTTAACAGCCAGCTATATAGCATCATAAAAATTCAGTTCAACAAATTTCATTAAAATGCATTAGTAAGGGAGTCAATAATCATATGAACTCTTAAGTATTTATTTGATTTTTACTGGAAGGAAACAGGAAAAGACATTTACAGAAGCCAGAGTATAAAGGAGACTTTTGTGTCTCATCTATTATGTAGATAACATGTAAATTTGCCTTCATGCAGAAAAAAATCTGAACAAAACACACGTCACTCTATCACTTCATCCTATCTGCAGTAATTATTCTTAGAATGATTTTAGACCATCATATTTCAGCTTATGACACATTTTTAGGATGCAGATAGAATCACTGTTTATTAGAAAAATATTAGTAAGCCCTCTGGTAGCTCTTCCTCCCAAAACTACAGAAAGCTTTGATTTTGCAAGTTTTTGCTCACAGAATTGCACAGAGCACCTTTATCATGACCAAATATTGGACTAAGATCTCCAAAGCAGAAAGCAGGAGGGTCTTCAACTTAACTGATGTAACACGTCTAAACTTACAGAACTAAACCAATGCCAAACCTCCAGCAATTAATATATGCTGTCTTGTGGAATCCATTGGCAAGCTGAGTAGGGATGAATCAATTTAAAATGAGGATTAACCAATTCAGAACCAATTCAAAATAGGGCATGACAATCTCTCCCAGGTCCTCTGTCATCTCTGGTACACAAACATCAGGTTTCCCTTGGAAATAGGAACATAAATCAGTCCTTTGTTATGGATCATATCTGGAAGATAGGAAGGTAGCCATTTCTCCTAAACTAGTAGTCAGCAGGTCACTTAAGTTGCATATCTATTAGCTAGATTATTCTAAAATACTTCCTGTCCTGGCTAACTTCTAACTTTGTTTTGTTTTGTTTTGTTTTGTTTTGTTTTGTTTTGTTTTGTTTTGTTTTGTTTTGTTTTGTTTTGTTTTGTTTTGTTTTGTTTTGTTTGTTTTGTAAGAAGTAAATCTTCCATGAGAGACTGAAAAATAGAGGAACCCAGGAAATACTGGGTATTTGTAGTTTTATTTACTGAACCTGAACTGACTTCTAGATCTCCTTTCCTATATGCTTTAACTAAAAGGTTGTAGAATTAGCAACACTGCCATGTTGTCTCTCTTCGTAGATGTGAATATATACTGCTAGTCTCAGGTAACATTTTAATTTGGAAGGAACGAGCAATTCAAATATCAGAATATTGATTAAATCATTTACCTGGTTGATAGCAGATACAAACACAAATGCCTCAGTTGGAACTAAGCACTGGTTCTACAGTGTGTCAGGTGAATTACCAATCTCTGGGACACTGGATGGTGGACATGAGAAAGGTTTTGCTTGTGGTTTACCAGTGTTCAGTCCAGAAGATGCAACATGATGTTAGATGGTTTGCATCCTCCAGGTACAAAAACTGAACAAACAGCTGTCTAGTGCCCAGAGAACACAAACTAGACTTGTCTGTTACAAACATTAGACATCTCAGGGCATACCTAAAACAGACAGGTAAAGATATATCTCCCTGGAGAAACTACCTGCCTCCAGTTTTAGAGTATTCAAGAAGACCAAACTGTTGGCTTTGTTATCCACGGGTACAAGTAGACAGCTCTTCACCCTGAAATATAAATCACAGCTATCAAATTTAATGGGAATATTCCTATTGATTTTAACAATTCACATGGGATTTCAAGGTTCTTTGAGCATTTCTATCTCTAATATATTCATAACAGTAACTTCAAGAGAGTCTTAATGATCATCAGTTTTTCTTAGTGAAAAACCAAAAGCCCATATGAACTACAAGATAAACCTTCTTGGAGCTGTATTATCTTCTGGATATTATCATTGATTTGGATCAGACAGCAAGACACATTGAAATTTCTCTATGACTGATACGTTCCATTCAGTTGAAAAGGAAAAAGGTTGCATTTAATTAAAAAAAATATACTAGCATTAATAGTCACAACTTTGATGCTGGGCTTATTATATCACAGATTTATTAATAATTTGAATTAGAGGAGGGACTGCAGTAAGTATGCTTTCTAACTGTAGTGACAAATAATGATGTGCTTCCTCTTAGCTCAATTAATATAAGCTTTTATTTTTTTTAATTAAAAGGATTACTGAAGTGTCTTTTTGAAATCATTACCCCAATTAACATACCATTAGTTCACACACACACCTTGAAATTAAAATAAGCATAAATTCTTGGCCATAGAAAAACCTGTGTTTATCCATAATAATGGAAGAAATAATTGATGACTACAGAAGGGAGGTTTATTTGCTAAACACATAGATTATAATATTCACAAGACTGTAGCTACTTTGTCTGCAATAGTCTTGTAGTCTTTTGTCATGCAAAAAAATTCACTCAGAAAATCTTAATGCATATCAGAAATCAAATTTTCTATCTTTTAATCTTGGAGATTATAATGCTCTTTTGTTACATGAGGTGGACAATATTTAGTGTAATGAGGCACTGATCTCCAGCTGAAAGCTGTATATATTTCTATAACAGAGATTAAAGATTGTTTTGAGTAAAAACAAATTTAAGCAGTAAAATGTGTGCTAGGAAGAAGTTGAAATAGTGGTTGTGGAGATAAAATTAATAACATCAAAATGTCGCCCAGTTATTTCTCTTCCTTATAAAATAGGGAATCACTCATCTGATTTGTTTACTTACTTTCCCAGAACTAAATGTCTGCTTTTAGTAACGTATGATTTATTGTGCATTTAAATAGACAGACTCTGTGAACCACTAGAGATATTTCAGGGTCTGTTAGAGCATAGTTGTTAAACAGTGTTTCAAATAGGAACTTGGATTTATTTCTTTGAAATACACCTTTTGCTCTTGGTGAAATTTGAAACTTATTTTTCTTCTCCTGACTAACTAATTATTCTTTTATAGTTTTGTCAACAAATCAACTTAATAATAGGTTTAGCTGTTTTTCAAACCAAGGATGTGGTTCAACAATGTCTCTTAAATGGTGCTCAGTTTGGAACATGTGAATAATAAGGACCTTAAGCATGGTTTTACAAGAAAATAAATTCAATGGGTAATAAAGAGAGTGTGAAATTTTACATGAAAACAAAGAAGATGAATTTTATCTCTCAGAAGAAATAAACAGCATGTGCCTAGCAGATGAACAGGGTCCATCTCACGTTTTATTTTGATGGAACTAGAAGAAAAAATGACAAAAGAAAAATTCAAATATGTCCTTTTCATTGTTTTTGTTGAATTATGAAAGTATTGATGAGTACATGGTATGCCTGTTCTCAGGAACTTTGCTTACAGTAGTGTGATTTATTTCACAGAACCACATGGGTTGGAGTACATCCTAGTTGTCATCTACTTCAAATTCATACCCAAAGTTCATGTATGGTTGCTCAGGAACTTGTCCACTCTAATTCAGGAAATCTTCAAGGAAGGATATGCCATGGCCTTAGTTGTATAAGCTAATATTTGGGGGTTTGAAGGCTGGAATTCACTTCATCTCACATATATGTGAGATGGTTAATGGGAATCCATAATCAGTATAAAAGTCTAAAAACTCCAGCATTTTATTCTTCTCATTTTAGGAAAAAAAAACTGCTGCAGTTCATCAGATGAATCATGCTCTGTATCTTCCCTCTTTTCACTGATCATAAAGCTACCCTGGGTTACCAGTTCAAATTGAGTGGCTGTACCATAAAAATCTAAAGTCAGCTAGGATATACCTTATGCAAATAAAAGTAAGCAAAAATATTATTTTTTTTAGGAATGCAAAACTACTGTTTTAAGAAAAATCATGTTGTTGAAATTACCATCAATTATGAAACATTTTCACAGATGAACTAATAAAAGAGTGCTGGTAATTCCCAAATTACTCCAGCTACCTTAAAGAACATAGAGCTGGCAATAATATTGTGTTGTCTCCATGGAACAATCTGCTTTGATACTGATCACATAAAGTCAAATAAAATAATCTTGGAGGAGGTCCAATCGTATTTGATGCCTAGTCACTGAAGGATTTTAACTTGGTTACCTCTTTCTCAAAGCCTTGACTGCTGCAGTTTACCCACATGTTGACCACTTGGGTTTCCATCACTTTTCTTAGGAAATACCATTGGGAAGATTTGCTTTTGAGCTAAGGTCCTCTCTCTTTTCTTGCAACTACAGCCCTCATGAAAGTCTCCTTTTTTGAGTATAATTCATAAATGTCAAAATTATATCTGATAAGGTGATGGTAAAAGTAATGGTAAATAACTTTCTCCTGAGGGCTAATACATCTTCCTTCACAGTTAATGATTAAACTCTCAATGACCTCCATCATCAAAATTAAATGTTTATTCATAAATTAGCCTTCCAATTACTTCTCATTATTCCATCATTTCAGCCCCTTAATCATGAAATTTTTCCAGGCCCTTCCATGAACAGCTGCCAACTTGATTAAGGTTCTTTTGTTGTTGTTTGATTCCCTCACTGGTTATTGACAGGAACAGTCTATACACAGTATTTCAGATGCAAAGTATTACCCAGAGAAACCCAAAGAAACCTAATCAAGGACATGACACTTCTGTATACAGAGCTTTCAATCATCTTTTCTGAAATGTCGCACTACAAGCTACTGCTCAGTCTAATTTACTGCTGATACGTTTTGGTCTCCCTTGGCAGTACTGTGGCATCTAGATTTCTTTGTGTCTCATGCAGTGGAGGGTTTTTCTGGCTTTTTTTTTGGCAGACTTATTACTGTCTGTTTTTCCAAACTAAACCCACCAATTTAAGAGACAGCTGAGGAGCTGCACACATAAGCACAAATCACAGAAACATAGAATCATAGGATCGTTTGGGTTGGAAGGGACCTTAAAGATCAATTAATTCCAACCCCCACACCATGGGCTTGAACACCTTCCGCTAGACCAGGTCAAATCCAATCTGGCCTTGAACATATCCAGGGATGGGGAAGAGAGAGAGAACTCATCCCTCAGCATGAACTTCAAGCAAATGCCACTACACCAGTGCCATGCACTTATTAAAGGTTCATAAAATTTGTGATGATTCAGCCTTTTTGGTCACTTTTAGGGTTGGATTAAAAAGCATTTAGGATTTTGTCATGTGTTTGCAACAGAGGCAAATAGCTGATTTATTATTTTTATTCACTTTTTTTCATGGTGTTACCATGTTATCTGCTTAGTAGTCACATGATTTAAGTTAGAAATACAAATTAGAATTAAATCTGGAGGCCTAGGAGCCTGCCTAAGCTCTTTTTTTCTCACTGGCACACATTCTGTTTTTCAAGGTCTGACAGTGTTTTTAATTCGTGTCATTTTTTTTTTAATTAGCTTGTTGGAAAAGAAGTAAATTCTAATTTTCTGGATTATTCCCCTCTTCATTTTGCACTACTGACACGATCTCCTTCCCATCTCATTCTTCAAAACGTCAATGAATGTGTCCTTATGACAATAAAAATGGGACTGTTCTCATGTTAAGAACTTTTATCCCAAACATAAAGACTCATCTCTTCCTGAAATGGCAGTACCTTATCCATAAACAGTGAACCTACACAACAGGTTAGACCAGCAAGTTAGGAATATAATGTCTAATTAAAACCATGGGTGAAATTTAAATCAGCAAAATGCAATTATCTGAACGGAAGCTCGCTCAGGACACCTGGGTTATCTCCTGCCCTTGTAGAGCTGGGCACAGGATCATTAGTGACCACATGTAGTCAGAACCTCATTTTCAGTCTCATCTGAAAGACATCATCTCCAGCAGTACAATAGCCCACACACATGCTGGGGCACAAATTGAGAGACAGTCTATTAATGGAAATATTGATGGTAGCTCTCATAGCACCTTGCTGTTTGCTGGGTGCCTCTTCCAGCATGACCCTGATTATGCAGCTGTAGGTAAATAATTTATGTTCTGTATTGGATTTTCGGGCCTGTGCCTGCAGCAGCTTCTGACTGTTCTATTAAAATAGTACCTCTTCCCTAAACACTCTGCTCTGTGAGTTCTCTGTACCGTGCTGAAGGAAAATAGGAATCTGATCCTTGCAAAGAACTTTAAATGAACTCCTGATGTGTAAAGACATAATATAAATTATGGTTTAGCCATAAAAATATGGCTGGAATATGGTCTTGCTAGGACATAATCATTCAATTCAAAGCTATTATTAATCAATAGATAATCTATATTCCCACTCTTCCAGGAGATTCAATATCCTCTGGCAACCAAGCAGTTAAACATAAAAATTAAAGCTATTTTTTTTCAGTCATCATAACCCTGTGTATTCCTAATTCCAGGCTATAGCTGTACCATAGTAGCCCAGTTATTTGATGTCATACATGCCACAGTGTGATGTTTAATTAGAGGTATTCAAGCTATTAGTTATTTGCACAGGAAAGGAAAAAGTTTAGAAACAAAAAAAATGTACATGCAGTCCCCAAGGCAGGTTGAAAGGGTTCAATGAAGCACATATTTGTCCTAACACAATCCTGTGCTCCTGTGAATTCGATGCAGTTGTCAAACAATGTCACTTTGACACATAGTAGCACCAGCTAATCAGATTACAATGATAAACAATAAAATGGGAATTGAGTTGGGTCATTCTTGACCCACTCTTGTCATTCACCCTGAGGATCTTTCAAAGATATCTGATGACATGGCAGCCAGAGGGCCACGTCCTTGAATAACTCAGCAACTGCATCAAATAAATGTCAGGTCTGCTCTCTTCCCATTGCAGTATTTTCCATTCAAATCTCATGTCTGCTGTATATTTGTCCTTTTCTGCCATTTTCCTTTTGTTAATCTTAAAGAGGAGCAAAACCAGAGATGTGAAAGTGCAAAAAATATAGAATCATAGAATCATGGAATATCCTGACTTAAAAGGGACCCACAAGGATCACCAAAGTCTAACTCCTGATCCTGCACAGGACAGCTCCAAGAATCACACTATGTGCCTGAGTGCATTGTTCAAACACTTCTTGAACTGTAACAGGCTTGATGCTGTGACCACTTTCCTGAAGAGTCTCTTCCAGTGCCCAATCACCTTCTGGGTGAAGAATCTTTTCCTAACATCCAATCTAAACCTCCCCTGACACAGCTTCACGTGGTTCCTCTCGGTCCTGTCACTGGTCACCAGAAAGAAGATATCAGTGCCTGTCCCTCCACTTCCCATTGTGAGGAAGTTGTAGGCCATGATAAGGTCTGAGCTCTGTCTCCTCTTCTCCAGGTTGAACAAAACAAGTAACCTCAGTCAACCATACAACTGCCCTCTACGCCCTTCACCATCTTTGTAGCTCTCCTCTCTCATAAACTCTCCTCTCTTCCTCATTCTCATAACTGGGAAAACGTAAGACAGTTTCATTTGCCTTAATAAGTGAGTACCAGTCTTTAGGTTATTGGACAAAATTCAAGATATTTTTTCTACTTCTGAACTTTATATGAGATGTGTTTTTCTCTCAGCAATACGAAGAATTGCTACCTTATTTATTTTGCAACCACGGTGGGGTATTTTGCATCTTTTTCTTAAGAAATGAACTTGGGGTCTTTTTAGGGCACTAATCTAATACTAGATCCAAAACGTGGTGCACACATCCAGAAAAGCAGAAGTTCAAGCAGCACTGAGGTTGGGTCTCTGGGGCAATGCATTTGCTGCACAGAGATTTCATCTGTTCCACACCAATTTACTTCAGAACTGGCTGTGACAGGATGCTCTGCCCTTAGAATGTGTCAAGCAACTGGAACAATGCCCTATTTGCAAGGTTATCAGTGGTGGACCAAGAGAGAGTGTGTTATGCTGGTTTTGGTGTTGAATTATGCTAAAATCAGCCTGACTCAAATTACTTCAAAGATAACATCCTGAGAGTGAAGAAAAGACTTGGCAGACAAGGCAAAGTATCCTATCTAAAAATGCTAAGCTGACATAGCTGGACCAGAGGTATATGACTGACAGAGGTATATGACTTCATACTATAAAAGTCCAGTCCACTTTCATACAGTAGGTTCTTCTAATATACCCCTTTCTTGAAGTGCGTGTGGAGATTCCTCCCTTGCATGGGGGCACCCCTCAAGGTTGCTCCTCAAGGCTGAGTGAAAGAGATATATCCAACTCATCGGTATGGGTGTTACATCAGTCTCTACTTAATAATTGTAGGGCTTTTTGTTAGCTTTAATATAATTTCTTTAATATAATTGCTTTGATATAGTGCACTATACCATACTAGTATTTTAGCTTCTATATTGTGTAGTAAACAATTCTGGTTAAGATATTTTTGTCTAATCATTTATCAGATTAAATATCTATTTCTGTATAAATACATCTGATTTGCTATCCTTAATTCTGTGGGACAAAGAATTCTGTGGGACAAAAGGTTCAATTGCACCTCTGTAATTCTTTAGACTTAAACTGCTGACAATCTGGGGCTAAGATTGGATTCAGCCTCACCTAATCTCCTCTCTGAGAAGCAGTTTAGAAAGCAAGAGGATCCTTTCTGCACCTCATGACTCAATGGGAGGGTTTCTCTAATAAACTTTGCCTAAAGCTTCCACTCCACCTACAACACTGTTTAACCTCAGGTTGAAATTGCCTAAAACAAATTGGGATGGTCCTTGGATTTCCAGTAGTGTCAAAAGTTTGTTAAAAAACCTAAACTTACAAAGCTTTGAATGATGTAGGATCACAGAACTGAAAGAAATATTAAAAAAAAATATATGTACTGTGGTCCCTGGACAACACTGAATTGTTCACTCCCATCTATGATCTTGGGTCTTTCTTTTTCTAGTGTGAACTAGTTGTGTTCCCCCCCACCCTATTACATGTCATTAATCAGGCTAAAACCATAGAAAAGAAAACAAATTTTTTCCTTTTTCCACTCTCCCTGACACCAGTGTTTTCTCTTTTCACCAACACAAATTTATTACTACTTTATTACAACTCTTTTTGTCACTTTAACATCCTTAATTTCTAGATGTCCTGTAAGACAGGTCAGGTATCCCACCACCTCTTTTCATGTTTTTAAACACCTCTTATTCAGTTCATATAGATCTTCACAGCTGATTCTATAACCATTGCCTCTGCTTTCTGTGACAAGATTGTCTTGACCTTGACTCCATTAACCATACATAATATATCCCCAAATAGACATTTAACCACTATATATGTCACCATAAAGTATATAAAATTAACATCTAAATATCTTTGTCTTGCTAATCATGTGGAGAATAAAGAGAAGCTTAGCGGCTACTACATCAAAACCTTAATTCCTAGATTAGCAGGTACAGATGTGTATTCTAGAGCTGTAATAGAAAACAGCAACAGATCCTAAAATGCATCAACATTATCTGGCACCTATAATTAGCTACCACAGGGACTTAACAGCATTATCGTTCCTTTAATTTATAAACTATGTTTTCTTACCTGAGTGGACAATGTCCTCTTGCTAATGCAAGTACTGTTAATCTGCGACAGCCACATGGGTGTTCTTTCAATATCTATTGTAACAAGGCTCTTCATTGACCCTGCTGTGATTGCTGACGTGCGTTATAATGCCAGCTTAATTGCCAAACTATTAAAATGTACATGCTCAAATATGCTTATAACTGTATTGCTTCCTTTAGGTGTTCCTGATAGCAACATAAAGCAAGTGCTTAATATGAATTACCAAGAGAAAAGGAAGGGGAAATTTGAAACTTTCCTTTCAGTCACTTTCTAGCATTTGATGGGGTGATATTTTACACAGTGAACTCCAATTGAAGAGCAGTTAAGATTTATTTTTTTTTTCAGGATAAATCAGTGTTTCACTTAGGAACTGCTTTTACAAATCCCCTCCTTTCTCCTACATTTTCATATTTTGGTGCTAGATATATCAACTCACAAATGCAGATAGGAGAGCCAGATGTTACCTCTTGTTCATATTATCATTGCTGAATTAAAAACAAAGCAAAGAGCACTTTACAGGTAATGACAGGAGTTCTACGCAACTCATTTTTTTTTAGCAGCATCATGCAATTATTTTGATATCAGGAGGTCCAGAGTGACAAATTTTTGAAAGACGATGGGTGCGTTGACTTTTACCTTGACCCTGGTGTATTTCTAATACTCTTTTGCCTCAGAAATATACTCCTAAGTAAATAGATTTATAACTTTCAGTTAAAAAGATATAGACAGCTCTGTGTAAAGAGATAGAAAAATATGATCTTTGTCTGAAAAAAAAAGTATAGAACTTATCCACATGGTATAAATGAAGACCTGGTGTGAAGGTGTATTAAATGGGCATCCTTAGTGGATGCACTACAACTGTCAGCAACAAAACTGAAAAATGCTGCATGCTCTTCAGCAACATATTAAAGTTCAAAGTATGAAACAAAACCAGTTAAGACACTGAAAAGAGTTTTGCTGAATGCCTGGTGCTGTGGATTTAGTATGATAAATTTTTCCTTACACTTTGGCTTCAATGGTAATTTTTTCAACTTCAATTTTTATTTTTCATAAACAGCAAATTGAAGAGAAGGAAAGCAAGTTGAAGAGAAGGAAAAAAAGTCCATACAGGACCTTGCAGAGAATTTGTCTAATACCTACTCCACTTTTTCTTTGTTGTTTTATTTTGTCATAAAAACTATCATCTTTTCAATTCAGAAAATAAAAACTATATGTGCAATTCATCAACTGAGTACTTAATAAGTACTGTCAGTGATCTCCTTGTTTACTAGATTCTCTCAGAAGCTTTCAACTTTGCCTGCTTTAACTTTCACCTCCTTTCCCTTCCTAACACAACACAAAGAGTAATTTAGCTTGTTTCATCTAATAACTTTTAGTCATTTACTCATGGGCAGTCCTTAATTGCAACTGGAGTACCAGTTCCATGGAACTATTAATGTTGTTATTTATAAACATTTTTTTTTGGTAGTTATATTATCACTGTTTGGAAACTCAAGCTTTCCTATTGTGTCTGAAGAATTTCAAAATTTAAGAACAACATTAAGAGCTGCATCTCAAACTGTATAAACTCAGACGAGCCAATAACTATAAAGAAATATAATGGCAGACTGAACATTATTTTGACCTCATACATGCAGAATTAAATTCCCATTTGCTTCACCGGAAATTCTAATGAAGCACACTAATGCTGAAGAACCAGCAGCTAACATACAAGAGTTCACAGTCAAGCACAGGTGACTAAACCCAGAGGTTAAAAAAAACACACGCTTAATTGCCTTTATACCTTGAATGCTCAAATGCTGAAAACCATTAGTCGAGTACGACTACAGTCAAGTATGTTTCTTAATAAGACATCAATAAATCTGAACACTGCAAAAACATTAAAAAATGAGATCTGCTTTCTTTCTTCCAAATACTTTCTTATTCTTGGAAAAGAAACTGAGCCTATGGGTTTTATAAAAACCAAATATATCCTGACTGCTTTGAAACAACAATTAAAGTCATGTGGTACTGCAATTTGTACCTTCAGAGGGTACCATCAGGTGTTAAAAGTCCAATACTGCAAAGACTGACACCCCTTTAATACATGCAAGTCTTGATTTGGCTTTGAGATCTGTGAGTTTTTTTCTGATTAAAGTGGTTTTTTGTTTTTGTTTTTCCTGGGCTACTGGTAATGAAAACTTCTTTCTGTCTGTTGCAAGGAAAATGATTTCATGGAGCTAGTAATACAGAGGTACATAGTACTGGTGTAAGAGCCTGGAAGAGTTGAATTAAAAACAACAAGAGATACGTCAACACAAATCCATTTCTGGAATGCTCAAGAGTATTTGGGGAGATGCTATTTCAAAGCTTTTACACTTTTTTTTTTAATGATACAACCAGAATAGAAATTGTTATTTCAAATGATATTTGTTACTGCAGTTGTTACACTTTAGTGAACTTACCATGGTTTTGTTGGGTTTGGTTTCATCAGAGAACACCCCTAAACACATGACTTTGAAAACATACTAAATTTCAAGTTTATTTTTATTTTATCTGTCTCTTGCTATTTCCTCTCAAAATACAACAATAGCACAACATGCAGGATATTACTGTATGGGAGTGCTACCAACTCCATCGACCAGGAGCATACCAGGCTGATTTGGCAGGTACAGGTGGTTAACACAATTTGGCTGTTCAAGTCACAAACTCATAGCTCTACAGACTTAACCTGATGGTTCATCTACACTCACATCAATGGGAGAAATCCTACTGAGCAATGTAATTACTGAATGTTGTGTTTTGAACATTCAGTGCAGGCTTGTGTTCACACACTCCTGAGATGTACTTTTTACTTCTAAAATGGGTCCGTATTTTCAAACTTGCTAAGTCTGACAGTTTGCTATATGTTGTGCTCTCTAGAAATAGGATTGCTGTAAGCTGTTTATCTGCACTCTTCATGTAGTTATACTAAAGGAAATGGAGCAGCATCAGTGCACGTCTGTGTAATTGTAATAATTAGGCTTACACTCACAGTTTGGCAGTTTAGGACAAGTTTCTGCTCAGGAAGAAGGGTATTTTTGCTCTTAGAAAATAACATTATCAACCACTCAAATTGGTTGGTTGCTTTGTCCTTGTCCACATGGGAATTTTGAAAGCAACCTTTCTCTTGGTCCTAACAGAATATGTGTACAGGGATGACACTCATGTCACTAACTAAGGGTTCTTGCCTACTATTTTTCTTCTGTTAGATAATGATGATATCTAAGGCACAGTGAATATGAGCATATTATATTTTTCCACTGAGAAAGAAAGGCACTTAGGGCTCTAGGTCAAGTGGAGATGTCTGCAACAGTAGCTTCTATATTTATTACCTGTGTTGTCACTGAGTCATTAGGCACCCAGTTTTTCTTCAGTATGTTACCTCCCAAGATGGGTATAACAGATGGTATTGGTTTTTTGTCTCTGTTATGTTGTTATTCTATCCCTGTCAATGTACACACTTATGAATGAATTTCAGCCTGTCAGTCTTGGAGAACTGTGAAGAATGTAAGTATTGCAAATAGGTACTGATACACATTGGCATAATTTTCTCATTTATCTCAAAGCAATCATAGTGTGTTTACCCAGCATGTGCATACATAGCAAATTAATAGGCATCCTGCCACATGTCAATCACAACTTTAATATATTGTTCCCTCTCAGCTATTCCACTCTTCCACAAATCTGTTCTCTCACTTAAATCAACTCAAGGCACAGACGCATCATGGAAAGGTATTTCATAGTGAACATAAGTGTTTGAAGATCTATGTTGTACTAATGTCATTGTACAGCATACTAAGGTTAGCTTTTTTCTAATACTTAAAACCTACTCAGATATAAATCTTTTTATTGTGCAGTAAGAAACAATGATGGTCTGAAACACAACTGCCTATTCAACAGTATAACCATGTTCTGTTTATGTACACAGTTCTGAATATTTTATTTCTTTTGTACTTAGTTATACAGAACATGCTTTCCCTAAAATCCTGTACTATATAACCAAAGATCTTGATGATGCTGAAGTATCACAGGTAACTTCTGTAGTTCTAGGAGCAGTATTGTGATCTGTCTTCTACTTTCTCCCAATATTTCTTAGTAGCTTTCCCCAGAGGAAACCACAGCTCAAAGAATTATTGATAATTTCCTTTTCCTCTCTATTTGTTTCATATGTCCCTGCTCAGTGGATTTTTTTTTCTCTGACCAAATGATGATTCCAAGTTATTATTAATTACATATATTGTTATTATAATTATACATAAATATATATATATATACTATCATATATTATATTGTCCAAAGTATTATAAGATCTTGAAGTCAAGGATCCCCTTACTCACCATCCCCCATACTTATCTTAACAAAAGAAAAGTATGTAGACATGCATCAAGCTGGTTGTAAAGGATTTAAGTTCATGATTCTTACTCTTCCTCATGGTCTTGCAGAAAAGTTCTATTGTGAGAGTGGTTTTGATTTGGCTCCAGATACTTTTAAAAGGTTTTTTTGCCATCTGGCATAACCTCAACCCAAGCTTCAGGAGATATTTAATGGGATTTAGCTAATCAGGTGCAGATTTATACATCTGGGTAATCATCTCTTTATAGTTGTCAGAGAAATGGGCAATTCCATGATAAAATTAACCATATCTTGCTAAAATAGGTATTTAAAAATGTCTTCACTGACTGTGGAGATCTACAAGAACACACAGAAGAGACTAACTTACACATAGTCACAACACTGCAATATAAATCCCAAACCTATATTTTCTTAGTTTTGACTTTAACAAGTTTCTTTGCCCCTGTATGTCGCCTGTAATTTGTAGCACCATTTTTGTTCCTCTGTTCCTCTGAATTTTCAACCAATAGCACCACCATAAATAGCTTCAATGCCTTTAATCTAGCCATGTCTTGTGGAACAATGTATAATTTTTGTTTAAATTACTATTTATTTAATTTTATTCAGGAAAGGTCCTCTGTTTATTTACTTTGTTTTGCTCTTTGTTCTGGTGGTAGGTAAGTTTTGTGCATCCTCCTGGATCAAAAATCTCTTCTGTAATCAGATTCACTTTCAAGGAGTTGAATGTCTTGGGATATCTTCTTTGATAAATTCCTTCCTGTAGCATTAATAGACTGCAGCTTCAGGCATGGTTGGTTCCCTAGGCCTTATTCTAAGACAGATGCCAAAATAATAATAGAACAGCTTCTTATGTCACTTTTCCTCATCTCTATTAAAATGTTATCCAAAACCATGTGCTTTTTCCCCCTTGCCTATCCCTCTAACTTCTTCTCTATTATTTACCTTATGATTAAAGACTTCATTAATTCTGAGTACATTGTGTTTACACATTGTTTTGTTTCATTACACCGTCTGTCTTGTTCTGCTGGTGAAGCACTTGGGGGCAAGAGCTTTTATCAGAATCCACAGTTCAGGAAAAGGTTGTGTTGTGCTGGTGCAATATAGAGCTTGTAAGATATAACATTCTACACAAGTTATACATTTACCAGAAAAAAAATAAAACTAAAAAAAAATTCTTGTTAGTGTGTCCATTGCAGGAAGCTGACAAAAATGCAACCCTCTAGCTTATTCTTCAGGTCATTAAATAAAATAAGGATTTTTAAGAGCATTGGAAGTGTGGTTGAACAGGTTCTAAATAATCCTCCTTTTGTTACTGACTTTTAACCTTTAATAATTTTGTCAAGTTTTTCCATGACATGACAACTTCCCCTACACCTATTCAGATGCTTTTCCATTTCTAGGTTTGCTCATTATTGCCCTGCTGACCTTTAAAAAGAGCTAGATTACAGGAGTGCATTAACAGCTTATATAAGTATGTGCTGTCATTCAGTTGTGTGCACTTCTTTAGGAAGCCATGTGTAATGAAATATGTGATGGATTAATATTGCTGATGATACAATTTAAAGAATTCTCTCCTCTTTCATGCTCCGTCTCTTTTCTCTTATAAAAATGAAGAGAAGGAAAAGCTTTAGTCAGATATCATTCTGTCACCACTGAGAGAAGTTTGACCCAAGGATGATTCCTTTATGGCTAGAACTGCTTGATCTGACTTTCTGAGCTACAGATCAGTAATGACCCATGTGGAGGAAGACATTCCCATGCTCAGGTCTCCAGAAGGAAGCTTTTATTTTTTTTTTGAGAACAGAACATAGAATGGAATAGAATAATAGAATCATAGAATGGTTTGGGTTGGAAAGGGTCTTAGAAATCATGTAGTTCCAACTTCCCTGTCATGGACTGGAACATCTTTTACTAGATCAGGTTACTCAGTGCCCTATTCAACTTGGCCTTAAACACTCCCACGGATAGGGAATCCACAGCTTCTCTGGGCAACATATGTCAGTGCCTCACCACCTCACTGTAAAGTATTTCTTCCTAACTTCTAACCTAAACCTACTCTCTGACAGTTTGAATCCATTCTCCCTTGTCTTATCACTACAAAGGAGGTCCAAGCTTCAAAAACCTGGGTTCTCTTTTTGCCACTGGTAGGTAGTATAACCACAGGGGAGACACCTCAATTCTCAACATTTTTGCACTTCATTTTTACTATAAATCCTTTTAAGCAGGAGGCAGTCATAGAATCATAGAATTATGGAATGGTTTGGGTTAGAAGGGACCTTAAAGATCATCTAGTTCTTTATAGCCTTTGCACTGTGCATGTTTGAATGGTACTTCTGTGAGACCACTGGCAATATATTTCAAATGACAGCCAAAAAGAACACAGGTATTTCAATTTTATTTTCTCTTTAAAATCTCAAAGGCCTCAAGGAGCAGTCAACTATTGTTTTTATTTGTTTTTTTTTAGAGAGCATTCAGATTGATAACTGCCATGCTCACACAAATCATTATAGAAAACTAGTATGACAATTAACCAGCTTTGTGAACCTCTCCCAAGTTTTTCATCAAAGCCATTTGTGTTTTGCACTTGCAGCCTGGAGATATTAAGTGTTTGGGGATTTGGAAGCTGAGGAAAAAAAAGTAATTTTTAACCAAATATCAGCAGATTTAACCTTTTTCATTGTTGTTTGACTGTAGCAGTAGGTAGGAGGAAGGAAATTAAGGACGAGATAGAGTATACATATGGGTTAGGGTAACAGCAGCCTGGAACTGATGACAATATACACAGCCCTCTTGCTGTCATTAGCATGAGGCTAAAGGAGGTGTTTCAAGGAAATTGGGCAGAATCAGAACAAAATGTATGACTGTATTCCAAGGGAGAGAATTGAAACCTGCCTTTCCCATAGCTTGAGCAGTTTTAAATTGATGCCTTAAACCCCTAATGTTTTTTTATTTTTCTAATATTTGTAAGACTTGTAAGTTTTATAAGTAGTGGAAGTAGGCTCTAAAAGCAGCCTCCCTTACATCCCTTTCTCTGTAGCACCCTTGTTTACACATTCCTTAACCCTCTTACCCCATTCTATGCTCCCTATATCAATCCTACTCCAGAATCCAGTAGAAATGTTTAGTCTTTTGTCAAGGCAAGGCCTAGATTGTTGGTAGAACAGCATATCAGGGCCTAAACCACAGAACACGGTCAAAAACTCGGTAATTATGTACTCTTTGTGCTCTGAGGGAGATGAAGATGGGATGAACAGGGGGTCCTGAAATGCACCCCAGACGCATTTTCAGGGGGTGAACCCGGGGCGGACCAGAGTAAAGGCCACAGGGTGGACACATTTGGGATTGGATGGAGGGTATTATAAAAATGTAACCTCTCGGGCACACGCACGCGCATCTTATAACATCTTTGGCCTTGGCAAAATAAACCCTTTCTTATCTCACCCCTAATTAACTGCTCCGGGAGATTTTTCTGCACCTAAATCCCACAGCAACAAAATAGCACAGGAATGTTCATATAAAGAAATACATTGGGGCAGAAAAGGGAGAACAGGATCAAGAGAAGATGTCTAAAGCAAAAGAGTCTTTCAGACACTAGCAGACAATATTTGTGGCAAGTTACTACAGCAGAGAATAAAGCACTGTCAGGGATCAGGAAATGTGTAAATCAGAACAGAAACAGACAGCTCAAGGAACCAGAGAAAACCACAGCTTAAAACATGAATAGCTAAAGAGAGAGGAGACCACTTGTGTAGGGCATTCACAAGCTGCCTGTACTGGTGTATTAAACAAGATCAGGGCACAGATGTAAGCACTGACACATTTTTGCATGTACCCAAGTCTGTTTTTCTTTAAGGACAGAGAGGACAAACAGCATGTTCAGAGTAATGATTAATAATTTCGACAGTGATCTAGAAAATAATTGGAAAAAAAATTTCAATGGGAATTTTCAAATATTAAAATGAGAAAGAACCAGCCACCTGTGTGGAAGAATTGGGATGATTTGATAAATCAAATTCCACTATTTTAATCTATATATCTGAACTGAAGAAAGTCCTAACACTGAGAAGAATATACACAAACCATCCTTGCCAAAAAAAAATAATTGTGTTGTGGAAGTGAATGACTGTGGATTTATTTTGCTGGTATCTAAGAAACTAATATGGTTTCCTTCTGTACTGCCATAACAATTGGGGCTAATACATTTCTTAGAAATGTGAGTAGAATTTGACGCAAATATGTTTTATTGTAGGAATCAGTAATTCCAAGGGAAACTTTGCTGACTAAGCTCTTCAAAAGTTGATTTGATAAAATAATTCTTTCTATTTTTCTTTACACATCAAACTAAAAATATACTTTTGCACAGTTACCCAATGAATAATCAAAGTTAGAGTTATTTCACACACTGTGATAAACATTCTTCAGCCAAACATCAAAGGATTTTTCAGTAAAACATGCAAGATTTAGTGCTGCACTGAGATGATGAAGAGAAGGAATTCATCTTGAAGAATGCTATTGCAGTGGTAGTTCTTGGTAAATAAGATGAGAAAATGGGAGTATATGATATATATGATACATGGGAATAAATATGAATTGCTATCAAGTTGAAAAGCAATGTGTTTATGGATAGAAATAGAACTCAGGGCACAGAAAGATGTATACTCCTTTTTGTTTTACAAGGGGAGGATGCAGAAACACAGAATAGTTGTAACCTATCCAACTGAAGCAAAAGGAAAGGCCAAGGAACAATAAGTCCAGGAAACAAAATATGGCAAATGGATTTTCCCCTTGTCAGGGCTTGATTATTTTCTGATGAGCTGGGGTCTTAGTCTGAGAGTAGATTTATAAGATATTAAGCTTAAGAAAACTCAAGCATCAGAGTCTAGTGAATACCACTGAAATCCTAGGCCTTGACTTCCTGGTATTCTGTTCATTCTTACCAGAGTTCTATAGCCTTCAGCAAAATCTTTAGAAGTCTTATTTCCCTCCTACCCTCAAGCAGAAGCAGCCCAACTACTAGCACTGATCCCACCATCATGACATAACAGTGCAGGAAGAATACACTAGAGCAGAACTTATGCTTCATTTGCAGAGTAGCCTTCAATGGGGATTTCCCAGGTTATCCCCAAAGTTACAGAGACGCATGGTGCAATTCAAACCAAACACAAAAAGCAACACACAGAAGTCTGGATATTCAACTCCTCTGTGATTCATTCGTGAGACAGCTTGGTCGAATACAAAAAATAGATGTTGCAAACTCTCAGTAAAACAAGATGAGAAAATGGGAGTGTATGATATATATGATACTGAAACCTTTATGAGATTGAGATTTTTTTTTTGTATGTCTACATTTTCTAACCCATACTAGCAAGATGAGAACATTTATCTCTTAGTATCTTCATAATAGATAACCTGTACTACACTGTTTGATGCTTTCGCCACTAGCTAAAGAACAGATGCTGTACTGAATTGACACTGTCAAACCACCATTTTATTGCTAAGTATTAATGATGTCTGTAATCCTTCTAACTAATCACAAGAATCTGTAGCCATAAATAGCATTAGATCTTTTTCTGCTACAGTGTCATTTATAAAATGCTTTTGAATTTTCTTTCATTCCAAACTTTGCTAGTTTGGGTCAGGTAGCCTCCTCCTACACATGAGTATAGTTAACTGACTTTATTGGAATTCCATCAAATCCTCTTATCAGAGAATCTCCCTGTGCATTTGGCTTTCATTCATCTGGCTACTCAGTCTAGCTTTCATTGACTCTATTTTATGCAGGGTTTTGGCATTCACACAGTTAAGCATTTATACCTCACCCTCTTGAAACTTCTTCTGATTTCTCAACTTCTGGACTGTAATATGGACGGTATTCTATGCTTAGCATCTCTACAAATGTTATAAACTCAACAGTGTGAGATCAGATCATTCAGTATTTAAACAGATTTTGCTATTCAATTGCCCAGTAATGATAATGGATTTACATTCATACTGGAAGATGGTCTACAAATGTAGAATTACCTTTATGCATAACAGATGATTGAAAACATTAGAAAAATATAAAGTTCTTTCTTCATAAGTTTAAATATGGAGACCTTTGTTATTAAAAAAAAAAAAAAGAAAAAAGAGAAAAATTTGAATGAGATCATGCATTTCAAAAAGCTTTAAAATAAACTAGAATATATTAATGATATCACTCAATTTAAGGTTGCTTCCATGTAGTAAGCAGACATCCAAGGTTGTCTTTTTACCAGTTCCACCAGACTATATAACAGTTTCTACACAAAGTGGAAACTCAGCCCGAGATGAACCAAACTGCTGTCCACTTTTCTGGACATCTCCTTGGAATCACATCAAAGCAAACTTTTCTTTTGCCATCCTTTGCTTGTGAGGAGCAAATTACTTCTTTTTGTTGCTGCTTTTTTTTTTTTAACTGCATGCAATCTGTTCCTTTTATATGACCCTTCTTTAGAAACATCCGTTTTATTAAATAAGTTGGAAGCTAATTGCAGTCATTATAATCTCCTTAGATTCTTAATAGTTTAATTTATGTTTGTGCATGCAGCTGTTGGGATTGAAGGAAAAAGTACAAACCCACATGGCCTTACACAGCACTCTCTTGATTAAGAACCGATGTCTCCTAAAGTAACAGTAATGGATGAAGCTGGGGCATCTACGGAGAAAAGGCCATATGCCTGAGAAGCAGGCAATGCTCAGAAGACAACAGAAAGGTTTCTAAAGTAATGAAGGAAGAGGTTTGCTGTCAAGTAGTGCTGTCAAGAGAGATGAAAACAAATTCATATTACTGAAGCAAGTCAGTCACTCGTGAGACTAAGTAGGTGTAGCAGGCATGTCCTTTTTACTTTTGCTGTTTAATAGGAAGGGGGAAAAAAAGTCCTTTACACAGTGACAAGCACAGAAAAGATAAAAGAAAAAGCAGCAAACAGCATATGTAGTGTAATTAGGAAAAGTTCACATTGTGCAGACAGTAAGCCAATTCTACCCTTAGTGACAGTCATGAAACTCCTCTGGAGGGTAGCCAACAGTAAATTTTTAATGCCTCCAACCTGTAACTCCTGCCACAGGCTGCAGTACTGCTTAGTCATGGTAACTTTTCCCAAAACATTCTTGTCTTCTAAATGAAAATGAACCCTGCATTCTGGAATCTGCTTTTTGTTGTCTCCTTGTTATATAGCAGCCTGTCTTCTCTGCTTTTTCACCCTCTCGAGATACCTAAGTTTTAATTTCAATGTTTAATAGTATTTTCTTAAATAGTTTGAAGCCTAATGACTACTAATATAAAAATAGGTCAAACAATTGATGGTCTTTAACAACTGTGGGTTCTCTTACATTGCAAACATCTGGATCAAAACACGCGCTTGACTCTGTCTTCTCACAGTTGCTTTAAAACCTTTATTATTCTGGTTCAGATCTTCTTCTAATGTAAACTGATGGGATCTCCTACAGTCTCATTGGTTGATTTCCTTGCAGAACTTACTTCTTTGTGACTCTACTGTTACTCTTATGTTGTTTATGACTGTGAAAATAGGATGGTCAAATAGTCAGAAAAAATTATAGTCTACAAGACTCTGTCTTGGTTCAACCCCAGCTGGCAACCAAGCCTTACATAACCTCTTGGTCCCCCCACCCCAGTTGATGGGAGAGAGAATCAGAAAAGTTAAAGTTAGAAAACTCATGGGTTGAGATAAAGACAGTTTAATAGGGAAAATAAAAGCCGTGCACACAAGCAAAGCTAAACTAGAATTAATTCACCACTTCCCATGGGCAGGCAGGTGCTCAACCATCTCCAGAAGAGCAGGGCTCTATCACACATAATGGTGATTTGGGAAGATAAATGCCATCACTCCAATATCCCCCCCACTTTCTCTTTCTGCCCCCAGTTTTACATGCTGAAAATGTCACCATGTAGTCTGGGATATCCCTTTGGCTATTTGGGGTCAACTCTTCCAGCTGTGTCCCCTCCCAGCTCCTTGTGCAGCCCAGCCTCCAAACTGATGGGGTGGGGTGAGGAGCAGAAAAGGCCTTGACTCTGTGCAAGCACTGCTCAGCAATAATGAAACCATGCCTGTGTTACCAACACTGTTTCTAGTACAAATCCAAAACACAACCACACACCGCATACCAGCTGCTCTGAAGAAAATTAACTGTACCCCAGTAAAAACCAGCACACTCCGAAAGATAACTTTACATGTCCACGCAATTTCTTAGGAGCATAAATAATCCTAGCAGAGACAAAGCAGTGCAGTGAATTGAGATGTTCCTCATCCACTGGCCAGATTAGCTCAAAACTGTTTCTTCACTTCTATGCCAGGCTTGCTAACCCTTCTTTCAGCCTATATCCCCTTTATTTTTATCAGCAGGTCTCAGGACCCATCCCTTGTTCAAAGACCTTGATTTCTGAAATACACTCTACAAGTGCACTAGCACTCTCTTCTGTTAATTCACTTTCAGGTACTATTTTGGTTAAATCTCTTTCACTTCTCCTCCCTTTCTTGATAGTCTTTCAAAGTGAGTTCCCTTTTTTTTTTATCCCCCCCCCTTCCACTACTTTTATAACTTCACCAACTTCTCCCTTTCAATAGGCATACAGTTCTGGTGTCATTTGTGATTTCCCTCTGTCCTCCCTATTGACGCTGTCATTACCTCCATTTATTTCTTTCCTCCTCTTCCACTTTCATATTATCTCCAAAATACCTACATTCCAGTTGTAAATCCTTGAGCAAAATGCACTGTAAATGTATAACAAGCCTCTACTTGTAAACATGAAGTCAATATAAAGAACCAAAGGATAGGAGGGAAAGGAAGCTCCATATAGCATGAGAGTGAGTGGTGGTAAGTAGCCATTAAATTCTTTCTGCTTAGTAGGTGATACTTAAAATGCTCCATTAATTGACTATATACAATTCCATTTCCTTCTCCATTCTTAGGTCTCCTCACTTCCTTATATCATGGTACTAATTGCGGGTTCAGATGCTGGTGACAATATTTAACTCCCACTAAAATCTGGATCTTGATGGAGAATTCCTACATTTCTGCTCCCTTTTAAACTTCACCCAATCCATATACAGATTGCCCAGACAACAGGTGGATTTCCCAAGGCAACCGCTCCAAGTGTGCGTTATTATTTTGTTGTTTTGAATTGTTATATTCTTGTAAGATTCTTTAGGACTCCACAGAACCATAACAACATATGTACTTATTATGATTCGTGTGTTAATTAAACATTTCCAGTTCAGTGAATGAATTCTGTATAATGTCTCTAGGTAATTGAGCATCCTTAATTGTTGTGCCATAGGTCAAGCAGATGATAACGTATTTTCTCCAGTGGAAATAACAAATTTACTCCTTATTCTTAGCACTCAGCTTGTCCTCATATACTAGTGTAAAAATCTCAACAGTATTACAACAATATAATTAGATAATTGTTACATTTAAAGCTATATGCCTCAGATTAAATAAAATCCTAATTTCAGCTTCTGTCCCTGCTAATCACCAAGTTTTTGTGTCTTTCATTTAAACATAATGTTAGGACCAATTCAGTACTTTCACCTCTGGGACTCCATTTGTTATGTACTGGTTCCTTAGAGACCTAAAGCAATTAAAATTAAATTGAATTTATAGCTTAATCCATCCCTGAGAAGTACAGGAAAAAAATTATTAGAGCTTTCCAGAGGTTTTCTTTTTTAGAACAATCCTGTTCACTGACTCAAATAAAGCTCTGCTTACTTATACCAGCAGTAAATTCACTCCTCTCCACATAAATAAGTAATTATTTTTCTTTCTTATCGTCAACTTTGCAAAAATCAGCCTACCAATACTTTTTTAAATACTGACTTTGAAGAGTACAATGAAAGTAATTATATTGTGTATATGCATAATCTTTCTATTCATGCTTAAAGTGGATCTACGCTAAATAGTTGGATTTTAAAAGGGATTATTTTTCTTCCTTTATTTGTTTACACTTGATGAAAATACAAAAAAGATAAGATTCACATGAAATACTGCGTTGTCAGCCATCTTGGTCTTCCTTTACAATCAATACAGAATAAATAAACAAATTAAGACATAATTAATCTGGCCTAATTTAGATGTAAATATCAGGATGAGACCAGTAATGTAACATGCTGCGGAAGTGGTTGTGTCATCATTCATGGAGTTATTTAAAAGATATGTAGATGTGGCACCTGGGGACATGGTTTAGTGGTGGACTTGGCAGTGTGGGGTTAATGGTTGGACTTGGTGATCTCAAAGGTCTTTACCAACCTAAACAATTCTGATTCCATTCTGTGAATCATGACCCAGTGAAAACAGCTGCACGGTATCTCTAGGTCTTCTGCTTATGTCTGTCTTTAGCAAAATGAATGCCATTCATAAAACTTCAAACTCTAGTAAATGGAACTAGAAATGTTATTTTTCCACTTGTTCTAAATGTAGCTTTCATCCAAGAAGCATATAAAACAAAGGATGTATGTCCTTGTTACACAACCTCTTAGGCAGAACTGAAGTAAAGATGTATTTATGTGTGTCTGTCCCACTCTAAGAGGATCCTACCATCTTTTAATAGACTGATTTATATTAATGTAGGTACTAAAAATGCTTTTACAGAAAAGCTTTTGCTGTTTGAGGTGTCACCTACCCTTCAGAGGGAATTACTGAAATAATATCAAATTGGGGGTAAAAGACGGAAGTTGATCACAATTGTAGATGAAAATTTAAGCAATGCAGAAAAGTTATGCAGAATATGAATAGTATATCTGAAAAAGTCCATAATGAATCAAGTGATTAAGAATAAAATGTCCATCTTTTAACTACAACAGGAGCAAAATATTTCCCGGCAGAGGCCTGGGTTCATTGCTAGCTGAAGGGGATAAGACAATGAGAAGGCAGAAACATTCTTCTCATTGTGTGCTTGACACTTGATGTATTTGGCAGGAGAGTGGGTAAGGATTTCATCCAAGTTGAATCATTTCATTTTCTTCCAATGTTAGCTAAAGAAAATGCTGAAAGATAACTACTCATGTTATACACTGTAGAACTGGCTTTAGAGATAATTAAAGCCCAATAATTTAAAAAAATACTTTGGAATGGTAATATTAATTTATTGAGATGAATTGAAAGAGAAGCCACTTTCTATATACTTTTAAAAGATCAGGTGGGATGATTAGAGCAATTAGAGGCTGACTAACTTAAAACATTTTCTAAAAAAAGCCACTGGAACAGAAGTCTTGTCTAGGCAAAGTCAGTCTGCATAATATGTTAGAAATAAGTCACTGAGCAAACTTGGGCTTTTCAAAATGTCACTTATAAAGATAGTTGCAATAATATAATATATTTTGATTTCTCTGATGGATTTCAGTAACATATTCCTTTGTATAAGCACAATGACATTAAGTAGATAAAAGGTTACTTAGAAGGCCATTAGTGGTTAACAAGAAGGACACTGGATTAGTTGTGTTCCTCTATATAAGCTGGCAGAACATAGTGTAGGCTGTGATCATGGTAACATACATGAATTTACTTCTTCACACAAAGCTTCACCTACTTCACTATGCACAAATATGGAGAGTATCCACGTGAAAATCACAGTGCATATTCTCTGGATGGGTCTTCTGAGAATTTACAAATGCAAATGTAATTAGCTTGTAAATTAAAATTATTTTTAACCAGGTCTTTAAAGAGATATTTTTCTGTGTCAGACAATTTTGTCCTCAAAAGCCTTAGACTAGCTTGGTGAAGCAAAGAATTGTAAACAAGATCTCTGAGGATTATATATTTTAAAAATAAACTAGTTAGATGAAGTTGGTTTTTTCCACTCTCATTCTTTGTTACTGAATTTCTCCTTTGATAGAGGCTAAAATTTTGTCCTTTTCAACAAAACTGAAGGAGGTGGTTTTCTCTGAAAATGTCTGTCCTTCCCCATTATTCTCAGTATACTAAAACCATCGGCAGTAAAGAAGGCTGCTTTCTTGATTTAAGCTGCTTTGACATTTTCCTCTACTGCTTAAAATCAGCAGTCTCCATGTTCTCTGAAGCAAGTTGATTTTATTCCTGCTGGTTACATTTGAAAGTAAAAAGTAGTTTTTCTAGAAACTACTTCTGTTCATGTTCTCAGTCAGAATAATGGATAATAGCTACTGTTTCTACTAGACCAAAGCCTCAAAAGCCACTTATGCTTGCTTGCTGTATGTATAAATAATAACACCCAATTTAAAGGAAGTCCTGTGTGAGCTTTTTACTAGTCTTCAAATATATTGTTAATGCTCCTGAAGTCATAGAAAGTTGAACTCCTTGCAAAAAATATAACGGATTCCTTTCCCACAAAATAGCCACAAATATTTATATCAAAACAACAGATAATTTAAGTGCTGAAGCACCTATATCTTTTCTCCTCAGGTGTCTCCCTCTTGTCTCTTGCTTGTGGCTATCTTTCTCTCCACAATTTAGTTCTATTTCCAAATCTTTATGCAGATTGTGTCATAATTAATGCCAGGAAAACAGAAATTCTGTTTACTATCTGGTCATTTTGTCACTAATATGCATACTTTCCCCATGCCTTGTGCGGTTGAGATAGTACCCTGAACAGCTTTCGTTACTTTTGTTAAAGCTTCATGATTAAAATCAAGGTTCTGCACAAGTTTCATTGGCCATAAATCTCATATTGTTAGTCCAGGACAGTTTCTGTAGACAATATCCTGCCAAGTGTCTCAGTCTCATTATTTCAGCTTTTAACTGTTACATGGAAGATCAATTACTAATTTTGTGTTGTCACCTCTTTGACTCCCACACACGCTGAGTTAGTGTAAGACCTGTCCCACAAGCTGTCCCATGACATGTCCCTGAAGCATGGACATGTCCTGTCACAGACTTCTCTACCAGAAATTCACTGTGACTAGGGCAGATGAGATGCTACCAGGTCCAACAAACGACCCAGGCAAGTTCATGTTAAAGAGGCAGATCCAGTGTCAGGTCATGATGTAAATCCACAGATTGGAGTCCAGACCTATTGGGTCCGTGGCCAGGTATGGGTATGGTTGTGAGGAGTCTGGGAACAGGCGTAGCTATAACACACTTCTGGTAGGTACTGACAGAGATGGTATGGGCCTTATGGGACCATTTTGCAAGGGTTCTGATTAGGGCCAGCAAGGGCTATTAGTACCCTTTAGTGCACATGGACTGGGTGTTGAATTATCTACCTCTATATTCATCTTGACTGCTTCCTTACTGTTTCTTCTGAATGATGGAAAGCTTCAAATGAAAAATTTTCTGAAGCTACCAAGGATAAATAGTAAGGAGAAAAACCTTAGGCCAGAAGCATCAGGCCTTAGCACCAATACATCTGGGCCCAACTTACTGGGCTTGTTTAACCTGGAAAAGATGTGGTTAAAGTGAACTTAATAGCAACCCTCCAGTACCAAAGAGAATGTTTCTTTAAAGGCAAGGTCAGCCTCTACACTAAGGTCCAGGAGAAGAGAAATATAGTCCTGAATTAAAACAGTGATGTTCTAGTGTGATATGAAAAAAAAAATAATTTTTACTATAAGAATAGTTAATCACTGAACAGTTGACTAGAGAAGTTGTGTGATTTCCACCCTTGGATATTTGCAAGTCCCAATCAGAAAAAGTTTTAAGCATCTCAGTGTAGACGGCCCTTCTTTGAGTAGAGGACTTGACTGGGGACCTCCTAAGATGCCTTCATATGTGTGTGACACTATGATCCTACACCATTCATATGGAAAAATGCTAACATTTCTCTTCACTAGTTGCACAAAAATGATCACTCAAACAGTTTTAACTTCACATTTCTTTGCTACCTTGCCCTTACCCATACTCTCATACTCTTTAGATACCACATCTGTTCCATACTAAATACAGGATAGTTCAAGGAAAAAAAAAAAAGAATATGTATGGAGATTCAGGAAAAAATGGGAACTACCGTTAGAGGGAGAACAATGTTTACTATCTTAAACAAGTAAAGAAAACTGTTGTTTATGAGGAAACCAACACCTAAATAACAAATTCCTCTAGAATCAGATCTTGCTCAATAGTATGTCTCTGTTCCTAGTGACTTCAAGTTTTTCTTTAGAAGATCTTTAATGAGAATTTGTCATGGTTTAGGAATGGTATTCCCTAATTTAGTGCTCCCACTAAAATGAAAGGCTCTCCCCTTCCCTCACCAACTCTGATGAGAAAAAAGGCAGAGATCCTGAGAAATTTACTGGAAACAATGAGATAAGAAAGTTAACAGATACAGCAATAATATTAATATAAAAGTATACAGAAAGAGGGTGATTTACATGCAATAAAAAAGGCTCACCAAATGACCCAGTGCCATGAGACCCCTAAGACAATAACAAAATGGCAGCAGACACTCCACACACCATGTTTATCTTTCTGACCATAAACCATGCCTCCCTCCTTCTGGGAAGTGAGAATCCCTTATTTCCATCCCCCAGTGATGGGTGGTATTGAATAACAACCTAGACACACCCACAAGGCTCCATTCCCCGTCCTCTCACAGCTACTGAGAAAAAATTAGCTTTGTCCTGGCCGAAAACCAGGACAGAACTGAACCCCTAAACCATCATTAGTGAAACATGTTGGAGTGTTTCCATTTCGTTGTAGGTGAAGTACCACTACCTGCGATGTCATGAACAGAACATGTTCACATGTTCTCAAAAATTTGCAAATTGCCCATTCTGGTATTATCTACAGAGCAAAAGTGTACCAGGAAGAACAAAACAATCCCTTCTAATATATATTCTCTTTGTGATTATACACCAATTTATTAATTATTATGCATTTAAACTATGACTAAAAGAAGTAACCAATGCAAATCACCATATGCTGCCCAATTCTGACTTATGAAGGAAGATCCTCACAAACCTGTGAATATAGGTAGTGAGCCTTGTCTTTCTTTTCTATATTTATTTCGAGTTATTATTCTATAATCTAGCCTGCAAAATCTTTTTTGTAAAGGTAAAATCACATACTAAGTCCAAATATCTCCCCTCCTCTTACTCCTCTCTGTCCCTCACAGTCTCTGAATGTGTTCTGGCTTACCTACACTGCAAATAATTTAGAGAACAGAAACAACAAGGAGAATGAGCAATCCTACCTGGAGGGATTGACAGTGTTCCTAGGAGTGATGCATGAGAAGGTAGCAGGTTTCTGAATGGTGGACAGCATATCAAAGATTTATTTTCTCTGCAATAAGTATCAAAAGAGGCATGAAAGGAGGACCACTTACTATTTGTTCCATTAGGCAAATGAACCCAAACAGTGACTCTACTCATCGTTCAAGATTAAAGGGAAATATATTAATATAAAAAGATAATAGTGTGTATTGTTTCACAAAGAGCCATTTATGGGTTATAACATAACATGAAAGTCATGCATGGCTGTTTGTTTAGGTCACTGTAGAATTTCTCAAGATTAAGAAATGGTAAAGTAACCTATGCAAGAATTCAGCAATAACTTTGTGTTAGAACTATGCTTCAATATCTTCAAAATCCACATTTGATAAACCAATGTTTTAAGATTTAAGTAATTACTGAGGAGGATATGTGTCATTATATATTATTACTTTGTGACTTTACAGAAAGTAATAGGATCTTGTATTTTGAAAAGCACTAGCAACAAGCAGATAAGTCCATAACTTTACATGGAAATATCGTAGGGGTTTTATACCATTTTTTTGTCATGTACTTTAGAAAAAGATTCAGCTTTTTCTAACTTCTGGTACCCTTGATGTCAAAATTTCTGAAAGATACATCACTATTAAGTTATGCAAAGTCCAGCAGACACCTTTCCCTTCTTCTGATTTTGTATTGACTTGTATTGGACAGTTCACAGACTAACATACAGTAGGTACGACAATTATATGTTTTTAAGGTGAAAATTCATTATCTTTAAGCATAAAGTCATGCTTTATTTCTAATCATTGAGTTTAACAATCAAAACAGGAATTAACAAAGTTTTCTAGTTCACTCACTAAGCTCACCAAGGGTCGTGCAATGACTACTGTTTGTGCTATGCTTTCCAAAACTGTGAATTTCAAGTAGTCCCACAGAATTATGGAATAGAATTGGATCCTACTTAGCTTCTAACATTTAGTAAAGACAGTTCTGGACATAGAGATGCAACTGCACATAAACATCTACAAAAAAATCATAGAATCATTAAGTTTAGAAAAGAACTCAAGGATCATCAAGTCCCACCATTAACCTAACACTGCCAGGTCCACCACTAAAATATGTCTCCAGGCACCAGATCCATACATTTTTTAAACACTTCCAGGGATGGTGATTCCATATTTTCCCTGGACAGCCTATTAAACCTACCCTTTAAGTGCTACCATCCTAAAGCTGTATTAAACTCTCCAAATACATTTTACGTAGGTGACAATACAATGGAGCAGGCTTGATGTAAAGGAACTTTCTCTGAGAAGCAGGAGGTAGAAGTTTTGATCTAATTCATTGAACAAAAGAAAGACTTTTTCAAACCAGATAGCTAATTTCTGATATGACAGGTAACATTCTCCTGTAGTTATTTTAAAAATAGCACCCATTTTTTTGTCTGACAGAAAAAAGAATATAGTGATTTATCAATCAGATGCATTATCAAAATTGTAATGTAATTTTTTAATTATTATTTTTTATTAGTAATCAGACATGCTAGTGGCCTTCTGGAGACTCATGAAATATAAGAGGGGATCTTTAAGTCAGATGAGTTAAGGTCTAGTGTATAAAATTTCTTTAGACAACAGGTTTCTCTGCGTTGTGGGTAGATATGATTTTATTGCTCTGCAAGTGTGGATGTTCTAATCTATGCCAGTGTACTATCTTTTTGTTGCTATTTAGCATTCAATTTTACTTCACTCTGCTTTGCAAATAAAAGTTCATGCACATATAGCCCATCCCAAACACCCTCTCTCCAAAAGAATCACTTAGAATCAGAGAATCACTAAGATTGGGAAAGACCTTTAAGATTGTCAAGTCCAATCGTTAACCCAGCACTGTGATGTTCACCACTAAATCATCTCTGCAAGTGCCACATCTACACACTTTTGAATATTCCCAGGGATGGTGATGCAATCATTTCCTTGGGAAGCCTGTTCCAATGCCTGGCAACCCTTTCAGTGATAAAATTTTTCCTATTATCCAATCTAGATCCTGATTGGTACAACTGTTGGTTTGTTACCTGGGACAAGAGACCATCTGTCTCTACAGACAGGTATATAACAGGTCACAAGTATTTGCAAAGCTTCTGTGAGCATTAACCTGAGGTACTTCTGGCATGTTCCACGCAGAATTAAATATATGTTAATTTCCAGTATGCTTGGGAAACCTCTGGTGTTAAAAAAAGAAAAAAAAGGACAAAAATGAAATTTCAGAATAGTGAGATTTTTATTTACTACAGCAGTTCTCAAGAGTGGAATTATGGGCTCTTGTCTCTTTGTGTGTAACTATTCAGAGGCTATTTAAAATTAAATCATGAGATGCCATAAGAAACCTAAGGACAAATTTTCATATTTTGCATTTCCATTAAGTTTAAAGAATATGAGAGAGAGAAACACCAGTTCTGATACTTCTCCTGGCCTCGGTGGGATGGGTGGTGAAGGAGTTGTAGATCAGCATGCTTCTTGGGTAAGCCCTACCTGGTAGTTCAGCCTGGCAGGGTGCATGCACATGCTGGGAGGGATGACCCAGACACTGCTGCATGTGGATGCATTGCTCGCTAGGTCGGAAGAGGTGCCCCCATAGCTCCATGCAGCTCTTGGGCAGAGCTGGCATAGATGCTTCACCCAGCTGTATCCAGCCAACATCTACCCAGCTCTGCCTCACAGCTACCACCATTCTCTATTGGGCGGTACACAGCACCGCTTGGAAGTGCTCCCAAGGGTGTCAGGAGAACAAAAAGGCAGTTTGGGGTCTCACAGAGATCTTTCTTTCTCTGCCCTTTCCTGTGCACAGGCAACCTGAAGGAGAAGAGGAAGCCCAGATGATCTAGCTTCCCTCCATTAAGCTACTACTGAAGGAACTGAGCTGCAGTCCACCAATGCCATGAGTGTCCCTTCTGTCTCCACTCTGCCCCAGATGTTAATCTAGCTCAGCATCGGGTGCAACACTTCTCACCTTCTGCTTTTTTCCCCTTGCCAAGGCATTAAAACTACCTGCCAAGAGCCTGGAGAGGCTCAGGATCAGACCAAGGTGAGGTGTCTCACACCAGCATGCTGAGCTTCAGGAGAGCATTCCAGTGTTTCAACCTCCCCCAGCACTGGTGTCCTGCCCTGCTGGGCACATCCTAGATCAATGGCTGAAAGAAATCCCTTGGCCATCTCCGCCTCTTACACACTGCCAGGGGGTCAATGCAGCTTGCTGTGGACATTTTCTGGCATGGGACTGCTCAGCAAGAAAAGTATACTTCTTGCAGGCTGATCCCAGGCAGAGGTTCCTCTGGAAGCAAATGTGCACTTCACTATTCAGCTGGTGAGTTTGGAGAAGGATAACTCTTCTCCTCTTGCAGGTGGGTGTTTCTGCTGCAGTGGGACTGCTGTTGCCCTTCCTGCTGGGTGCCGTTCCCATCACTTTGTGGCAGGAGAGAGCTGAGACTCCAGGGATCCTGAATTCCCAAATACCACCTCTTCCTTGCACTTATTGGCAGGTACACAGTGCTGAGAGTATTCAGGAGCATTTGTCTGATGCTTCTAATACACGGCAATCATCTAAACCATCTAATGTTAAACCAGACCATGACTGATAACATGAATAACAAGACAAGGCTTCAGCTCTAAAAATAATCTCTATAATTTTATTTTTTTAAATAAGGTTTTACTGGAGCTTGTCCATGATAAATGCATATATATAGAATCATCTACCTGTTAATGCTATTGTAATATGGGAATTACAACCAATTAGAAGAAGCACTGAGCAGAAGGATCACATAATGATAGTGAAATGAAGACTGAAGAACCATGCTGAAAATTACAGAAATCCTCCTTTATGACATGAAATGTGGCCACTAATACTATCTGTGGCATATGCTTTTGCATATGTGCCATTTTGTGTTGTCTCATAAGAAATTCATGTGTTCAGAATAGGAAGAATGTTCTGCGGCTCTGTCCACTGCATGTATTTTGATGGACAATAATAACAACATATCTATAGACTTAACTATTGGTTTTTAAACAAAGTAACCATCTCTATAGCTCTCTAGTTATGTTGTAGGGCCATGTAACCTTTCTTGTCTATGCTCTTGATAATTTAATGAACTGTGTTTTAAATTGCATTAAAATCTCAGGAGGTGTGAACATGTATAAGTCAGTGGTAATGAAAGAATATATAATATTTTTCAGCATCGGAATACCAATCTTTTTTTTTTCCTTTATCTGAGATTCACAGAGCACTGAAACCCACTGAGAAACTGCCTTGAAGTGTGATATGCAACTGTTATACTAATTAGAAACTGAGCTTCAAAATATGACTTGCTGAACCCAGGCAAGTCTAAACAGATCCTTTGGTTATGTCTTCCCTAGGTGTATAAGGTTGCTTCTGGTTTCATTCAAAAGAGAAAGGAAAGTTTTTAATTACATGCCCTTTTTTATCTGTTGATATAAAAAACACATACCTGTTGATATGTGAAGCAACCTTGGGAATACCATTAGACCCGTGGCAGACAGCATTATTCATTTTTATTTTTCAGAAGGGTGTAATTTAGGAGAGAAAGTAGTTTCTTTTAATATATTCTTCTGTTAATTTGGTCTGTCTGGAATATTGTGCCGTCAATATCCATTTTCCAAGGCTCAAGACATGTCACACTTGTGCAATTGTTATGGTGACAACGTTTCAGCTCTAAAAAATGAGCAAAAGCAAAACAAGCTTTTTCTCATGGAAACATCATAGAGTCATAAAATGGTTGGGTTGGAAGGGACCTTGAAGATCATCTAGTTCCAACCCCCTTGCCATGGGCAGAGATGTCACCCACTAGACCAGGTCACTCAAAGCCCTGTCCAGCCTACCCTTGAACACTTCCAGGGATGCAGCATCCTCAGCTTCTCTGCACAACCTGCCCCAGTGTTTCACTATGCTCCCAATAAAGAATTACGTCATAACATCAAATATGAATCTCTCCTCTTTTAGTTAAGAAACTATCAGGGCTGTAGCTTTCCTAACCAATCCCTGGCTGATTAGTTCCTGATTCTATGCATAATTTAAGAAATTTTAAAAGTAGGAATTACAAGTATGCAAAGTTTTGTTCTGAACTATTGGGCCACACAGACTTCAGAGTAGATTTTCTTTGTATATTATATAATTTCATATTTTACTTCATCAGCACTTGAACTACACTTATTGACTATGACTAATATTTTCTGCCTCTACATTAGAAATTCTAATTGAAAAGAAAATCTAGATCCTGAATACTGTCATAGTCCAATTTGAAAAAGTGCATTCTGCATGCTCCCACTCTGTTTCTTCATACTTTTCTGGTTTTTTTGTGTTTAGACCCCTAATTCTTCTTGAGATTGGAGCTGCTCCAGCTTAGTTCCATGAATGTGTTATCGTCATGGCTACTGAAGACAAACACCCATCAGGTCCCTGGTTGCTCCTTCCCTTCCACGTTCCTTTGTTTGTGCTGAAGAGCTTATGCTTGCCTCAGGAAAGACCAGAGGAACTGATTCTGGTAAAAAGTAACACAAAAGAAAAAGAAGTAAAAAAAGAAAGAAGAAACATTGGTTTTATTTTGGCTCGGCTTTTTAAAAAGTAGTTTAAATGGGTTCAGTGGCTTAGTTTGGTCCACAGCTGACTTTAACCATTGAATTATAGTTGTAGAACACCCATTCCAAAAGAATAGATCATCTCATGTTATAGGAGCTTGGACTGTGGAGAAACATAAATCAAGAAGTCTTGATTCTGGGATAATATTATCCAGTCAAAAATTTTGGAGTTTTGTCTGATATACTTCCTATTTATTAGATGTTTATTTTTGTTGGTTTTCATTAGAAAGGTCTCCACAGAAGGAACAAAAAAAGTCCACCATCTATATTTCAAGCTTCATTCTACTTTCACACTGGTGCGATCTATATGCATACTGATGAAAACAAAGTCAGATTCAAGTTCTAAATCAATAGTGTTTTCTATTAAATGCATTCTTCCTGTCCTCTTGCTCTGCTGTATGCATAAAACAGACTTCAAAATATGAACTGAGAAGTTTTTGCTGTCTAGCTCAGTGTTTTATAATCTCTTATTGCTACTCTTGTGGAAAGTCTAATGCATCATAACATGCATATTTCTGTATACATAAATATATATGTATGAATGTTCATGCATGAACTTAAATACTTTATTCTCTCTGCTCCCCACAATTTTTCTTTGCAAAACACTGTTTGTTGTGAAACATCTGTATATAAAATTTAAATTCATATGATCTGTTTCAAACATATCTAATATGATTTCTTTCATGGTTGACATCTGTCATACAACAACAAAAATGATTTTTCCCCCAACAGAATGAAAAAGACATGCATAATATCAACAAGGATTTTTAAAAAACTGCTAAAAGATCTACAGTGAATATATTCAGCATAACTCTCAAAGGAGATATGATTCTTTCTGAATCTCCATATAAAAAGGCTTTTAAAGTTTACCAACACTTGATTTGAATTATTTAGCTTAAGATAAACTGTTACATTATTTATGTTAAATGAAGTACATAAACAATGAAAATTTTATCCCCCAAAAATTTAACTGAGGTTTTGCCAACTCATTAGAAGCAAAACTGGGTACAAAATTTCTGACTCAGTTCAACATAAAATGCCTTGACAAGTTATGGTACATGAAGGTGACTGCTAAATATATCCCTAATCATTAAATAAAGATGTCTTAAAAATGCAATCTTGAATACATATATCCATAAGTAGACACTTTCTTCCATCAACAAGTTCTGTAGCCTGAAATAGTAGATCAATTACATGCAAAGAATTCAATGTCATTGAATAATTTTCAACAGAATCAGTAAGTCTGAGTTTCTGTCACCCCTTTTTAAACTATTTAGAAATATACCCACAATTTATGAAAATACATAAGAGATACTCTTGTCATTGAAGTGCTAAATACACACAGGATTGGGCAGCCTATTAATGAGGAAGCAATTCTAAAGGTAGAAAATTATAGTTCTGCTCATTAGTATGCAAGGTGAATGAAGGAATTAATTGTTATTTTGAGCTTTCAGGCCAAAATTTGAGAAATGGACACTTCTGTCATCTAGGACTAATCTCACTCTTATGGAGGGCAGTGGGAGTGTGCTAGTAATTGAATCAGTAGATATTGTCTACATCAATTTCTTTCCATGTAAAATAAGGGAATATTACTTCTGTGGAGCTGTTGTGAAGCAATAAAGTTCCCACTGACTGATGCTGTTACTATTTCTGTTTTATCTAGTTTACTATTGGGCAAATCGATTGAATTCATCCCTTCAGATAGTTTCCGCAGAATTACCTAGACAAAGTCATGGTTGTTTCCTTAATTTACACTCCCTAAAGACTCATCAATTGCCCTTGTAGCCTTTGCTTTTCTTTTGAACCTATTTGATTACTGGTTCTGAAAGAGATGATACGGAACTACCTATCTTGTCTCTTCATTGCAGGGAACGCAGTGTTTTTACCCCCTTTCCACACTCTGACAGAACATACAGACATATTTATTATCTCCAACTTTTCTTTCCTTTTTTTCTCCTCTCAGGTTGTGGTGATGGTTTGTGCGATACAGGTTTACCAGCATCTTTATCTCCTTATCACCTATGCTAAGCCAAACCTCCTCTACAAATCTTTACAGTGCTTCATGAAAGGCCCTATTCATCAATGCATTGAAAGATAAAGTTAAGCATGTGTTTAATTACCTGTGTATGTGAAGTATACTTACCATATCTCTACTGTACTTCTCTAACTGTTTATTTGTTTCACTGCACTGATTTAATGAATATTGGCATGATGGCAATTTAATTACAAATTATTCTCATGTATTTAGACATTTTATTTATTTCAATAAGTGACCTAATCCTTAAAAACCCAAGATGAATTCCAAACATTTACAAGAATTAGAAAACAGTACAAACTTTTTCCAAATTTTACACAAGATACACTGCAAAATCCAATATAAACATTAACATGTCAGTCTAGTATACATTTGTTTATCTGAATTCTTTCAGGTACTGGATAAGCAGTTCAGTATCTTAAAAGAAATATTGTTACTGTACTATTGCCCAGCTGTACAGACGAAGCAGTGGAAGTCTAGTATGAAAGCCTGTACATTATAATATTCAGTTTAATTTTATATTTTCAAAAGCTTGAGTAACTCTGACCCAAATAATTACATGGCCAAAATAATCCTGCAGTTTTGGGAATGTTTTCCAGGTTCACGTTTTGAATTTATACATATTGCAGCTTAGTTAATTTTGCTATGTAAAACTGGCCTATAAATTGCAGAATTTGTTCCCTAAAAACTATATGAAAACATACTGGCCATTCTAACAAGAGACGGACACATTTATTTTTGTCAGCACTGTCACATGTGGACTGGATCCAGCAGAATGCAGCTGGGATAAACAAAGCTTTTTGGCAGACCATTATTAACAAAGGACTGATCCTATTAAGAGCGTGAGAACAATCTAGGGGCTTTTCTGCTACAAAAGATGTCTTGGAGGCTAAATTCAGGTTGTACAAACAGGGATGCAAGAGCTATATCTTTCTCTTTCTCTTCTCTTTATCTTTTTTTTTTCTTCTCTTTCTTTTCTCTTTCTTCTTCTTTACTTTGCTTTATCTTCTTTCTTTTGCTTTTTTCTTCTTTATCCTTTCTCATTTTTCTTCCTTCCTTCCTTCCTTCTTTCCTTCCTTCCCTCCTTCCTTCCCCCCTTAATTGAATGAATGGCACTGGTAAACATACAGCCACCCAGGAGGAATTCAGAAGTGCTGCTATGAGATGTTCTGTGACATCTCTACGCTAAGCAAGATGGGGGGTGAGGATATTTAAACATTGGGTTGCATAATTTTGTTCTAATATGATTCATTCAGCACTCAGCGTTTCACTATTCCTGCATATATAGCTCCTTGTATCAAGGAATATACTACTCCTTGATAAACAGCAGCCTCAGAGAACAACTAAACTGTCCATAGAAAATTATTACAGGAGAAAAAACCTCTAGAGCTTCCTCTTTTCCACTTAAGATCCTCTTTCTACCTTTGATAACTTTTTCACCTCAGTGCATCATTATTGGACATTTTTTATCAAATTTGAGAAAGGTTGAGAAATTAAAAAAAAAGTCCAAACAAACAGACAGTCTTAGTATTTAAAAATATCTTGAAATTATTAAGCATATAAAGTCCTTCAAGGAGAAAACATTTATTTGAAGAAGTTACCAGTTTAAAAAAAAGGCACATTATTCTAAAAGTATCTGAAAGTTGATGTATGCGAGAGAGTGACTCATTTTTTCCAAAGACCTCTATGAAAGCTTTCAGGGATAGGGAGAGATAAACTGTATGATACTAAAAATGTTGAGAGAGAAAAATGCACCAGTTTCTCTTTTATAAAAAGTGAGTAGTTCTGTGGGGTTTCTTCTAGCCTTGGCAGGATTTTTATGGTGTCTTTTTTTTTTGTACTTTAGGCATCTGAACAGCACAAAGAAAATTTTGCAGCATAGAGGAGGCCATCCTCTGCATGAGGGAAGATGTACCACAATATTTCATGCTGCGCTTCTTTCAGAGTTAGCTCTAAGAGCTTCACAAAGTCTTTACAGGCAATGTCAAGAAGAAAGGGGAGAATCAGGTAAAATGGAGGGAAAAGAAATTTGGAAAGGTCTGCTGAAGTGTATCAAATATGAGTTTAAGTCAAGGACCAACATGCCCAAACTGCCCCTAGAGTCTGTCATGTGCACTTAAAAATTGAAGAAATACAAAGAATTTTATTATTTCACAGTATCATAGAATCATAGCATAGTTTGGTCTGGAAATGACCTTAAAGCTCATGGGCAAGAACACCTTCCACTAGAGCACGTTGCTCAGAGCCCCATCCAACCTGGCCTTGAACAATTCCAGGGATGGGGTATCATCATTTCAGATGATGTATAAAAACTGAGAGGCATATTTCTCTTAGGAATCATATATACAGGACTATCTGGATCCTCCTAGTTCGAATTCTGGCAGCAAGTACCTATAGCAAAAATACAAGTAGACATTTTATCCTTTGCAGCTGTGTGAAACATTTGAGTTGGAAGAAGGACTAGAGCTTGTAAAGAGTGATTTGTATGAGCTGATACCAGCTGTCAGGTTCTTCTGCTTGCTTTCAAGTATGGAGGAAATACTGAAAGAGCAATGGCTCATCCAATGTGCCCAGGGCCAGTTTGAGAAAAATACTCCTCTTGGAGGGAGCAGCCATGACATTTAACCCTCCCACTCAAGCAGAGGGGCTGTAGAAAAGATGTCTGTTTGGAAAGTTTTCCTGGCCCTTGCTAATTCCCAAATCCTTGTCCTGATGATTATTTGGAAATGATCTCTTTGCCATAACCCATTTCCATCCAAGTGAGCACCAGAGTAACTGAATAGAATCAGCACTGGGACTCCAGAGACAGGATCAGCCTGGTTTAGTTCATTTATTCACAAAAATAATAACCACTTCCTCATCGCTTCTGCTTCCTTTATCATCTTCTTAGCCGGTGCCTGTGTTCCCGAGAGCTAACTTCACTCTCTCTCACCTTAGTACAATTTGCAAAACCCACTTCCCTCACCCTGAATTCACTGGTATGAAGTCATTGAGACTCCATTCTGTGCATTTTCCAGTACACTATCAATCAGGAGTTCCTTTTTAATTAAATTGCTACCTGCTTATGGGTTTCTCATCTGTTCAGCTAACTATATTTCTTTGAGTGTGAATTTACTTGTACAGCTATATCCTGTAGAGAGAAGCACTGCTCAGCCCAGGGAATGGCTGATATTCTCAAGGAACCAGACAGAAACCATCAATAAAGAATTCTGAGTGCAGTTTTTTCAATATTTACATCTTAGTTGGATCTGTTTCAGAAACTGTACTTCAAAGGTAGTTTTCCAAGCCTTTCTTTGGACTTATATTTCTCTGTCAGCCACTGAGGCAATTCCTCGATTACATTGTTCTCTCTTGGTTTCATGCTTCAGAGTAAATATTGTGTGGACTCAGAGTCTCAGAGCTTTGGCACCTGTAAGTGTCTATAGTACTACTATCCCCAGAGGTATCTGTGAAAGTGAATCTTTGTGATGAGCATAATATGGCAGCCTAAATATATCCAGTATAAATAATATGGCAGCCTAAATATATTAAGAGCCACAACTCTAACCAAGGCATGGTGAGTACTGATCCCACTTTGTGTCTATAGAATTAGATAGCTTATATATTCCTTATCTGTAGACAGAATGTGGAAAAGATAGAGAACACCTATTCTTAATTTCTATTTACGCCTTCCTGGAATATGAGGAATTTGTCAGTATTGTAAATGGGTTGGGCATCCATCTTGTCTCAATTCATCCCCGAGAGTTCTTTGTTGGAGAAATCAAACAACAGGAGAATGGATATAATTGCAAAGAATGGATATAATTCCTTCTTCTAGGGCTGTAAGGAAATAAGTATGAGTTGTCCCATGCAATAGGATGAGTTCTTCAAGATGTTTTTTTTTCTTTTGGGGACAATATTAGTAATTAGACCAGAGAGATAGAGCCTATCTGATCTGTCATATACTGTAGTGCCAGAAGGAAAGACACAGTTCTATATAGACCAGTTTCCAGCCTAAAGCCATTCACTTAAAAGAATGATAAAAAAATCTCTCAGTGTATTTCAACTGCCTTTAGCACTGAGAGAGAACTTGACAAGGCTGGAAGTGAAGCAGACAGGGAAATATACTGTTTATTTTTGTGCTGATTTGATTTTTTTGCTTTGTGTTGATGGGCAAGATATGCTGACAATGTGATCTCTTCTCATCTATGAAAGGAGAAATGAAGCTTTTATCACACACCTTAGAAAGAAAAAATGTGTTTGAGTAAGCTAAACCTATTGCTCTGGGCTATCCTGTGACACAGCTCCTTTCATTATTCATTAACTCAGATAATGCTAGAGAGCAAGTCTTTCATAAAAGTTCTTATTTTTAAATCTTCAGAAGCCTAGGAGTAAATACAATTCTTTCATTTTATAGATCAGTCATCAAGGGAAGAGAGGCAGATGTGAAGCATTGTGTGCAGTAAAAAGGAGCCATATGACTAAATTTTAAGAAATTATTCTTACAGATTACTGTCTACATTTTCCTGTCTCATTAGACAGCTTATAACTATAGGTATTTCCTCATAATCTTGTTTAGAGAAATGACTATGCAATTTTTGAGAAGACTATAAAATAATCTGGATCAATCTCTCAGTTACAATTTCAGGTTGCATATGAGCAATAAAAATATGCATTTAAAATGAGATGTGATAGACCAAGTTAACTATAGGCAATTCAATCAAGACTTTCTCCAGCAACAATTAATCTTGTCCTTGAGAATTCAAGAAAGCAAAGGTTGTGCTAGAATTACTGGAATGAATGTGTTTCACAGAGAGTGATGCTGCTTTAGCATCCTGTTTGGCTGATAGCATTGTCCAATCACTCAGGACCATTTGCTATTAATTTCTTGAACAAATACTACCATCATAATAAGGTAATACTGCCATCAATACAAGTAGCATTGCCACATAACCTCATCATTGCTCTTTGGGGGAACAGTAGCTCATGTTCTACCTCTCGGTAAAATCTCTGCCCTTCTGCCTGCTGATAAAAGCTGTTTCTGAGATGAGAGCCAGAACTCCTATTTGTCAACAGCAATTAGTTAGAAGAAAACACACGTGTGTATAAATAAATTACCTCAAAATTACCTAGGGACAATCCAAAACTCCAAAAATTATAGTTTGATATGCTACATATCCCAGTTTATGTGTGATTTTCTACATAAGTTTGTATTCCTTCATTGTGTTAGGGTCTGATCCTTCCAAGACAGAGTTTGGGATGTCTACAGAGGTACACTTCAATTTCTGTTTTTTGCTTAAAACTCCTCTAAAGTTTTATGGAGTTAAGCACAACCTGTTATGAATCTGATATTATTCAGAACTTAATTTAAAATGCTAACTCAGATGAATTAATGTCTAAGGGTATTTAGGAATTCTATTAAATGAAATGGGATTGAAGAACACATAGAATGTCATTTATGTTCCCCTTGTGGGAACCATCAGAAATATGACAAGCTGACAGGTTGAGAGTCTTGAGAGTTGTTCAGCCTGGAGGAGAGAATACTCCAGGGAGACCTTAGAGCACCTTCCAGTACCTAAAGGGAGCTCAGCTACAAGAAAGCTGGAGAGGGACATTTTATAAAGGTATGTAGAGATGGGACAAGGAGAAATGGCTTTAAACTGAAAGATGGCAGGTTTAGATTACATATTAGGAAGAAATTGTTTACTGTGAGAGTGGTGAGAAAAAGACACAGGTTGCCCAGAGAAGTTGTGGCTGACCCATCCCTGGAACTGTTGGGTGGGGCTTTGAGCAACCTGGTCGAGCAACCTGGTCAAACCCCCTATCGCCCATGGCAGAATAAGTACTTAGAGAGCACAGTTGCCTGTCTCATACACTGTCCAGGCCACAGAAGGAACTTGCCATAATATAAGCTACCACAGCGGAAACTTGAGATAAGCACAGAAGGGAGGAATTTTTAACAGGAAGGTGCTAATTCCAGGCCTGGTAGAGGTGAGATCTGGTTAGCACATCCTGGTTAACATCCAGACAAAAATTCCCACTATGGCAAACTGTAGGAAAGGAAGCAACTGCTCATATGCATATGACCAGATTATGGGACAGACAGCATCTGGAACAACCAACGACCACTGAAGTAGCCCCAGATTAATTTCTGGGGCCTTTCACCAGAGGACTGCACATGATCCACAGTGTTAAAAATCCTCACTCGGGTGAGGTGAACCTAAGTTCACTTAAGTACTACTAAAACGGAATTAAAAATAAATATAATCGAATCTGGGTCCGTGCTGTTGTCCATGCTTCCTTCTTACAAGGAAGAACTGTTATTACGAGTGTCATGTAGAACAGAAGTCTATATACAGTAACATTTCATTCTTTTAAAAAGGTTTTTTATTCTTGTTTTCTGAAGGCAAATAAATTTCCAAGCTGCTTTCCAAAGGCGTGTTCCAAATTATACATTGGGCAGGATCCTTCCCCTACCATTAAACTTAGCCACAGGAATTCCAGCTTTAGCAGGATATTATTAAGTTCGAAACATATGCAGCAAGACTATTTAAATGAGTTGTTAATTAGTCAGTGCTTAAACAACAACACATTTTCTCTATTGTACTGTTCCAAAACTAATAACTTGTGCTCTTCCCATCTGTTTGAATCCACCTGTTATCATTACTTTAAACCTACATTGAAAAGTCTACAATGAAGGAACTGATTTCATAGTGGTTGTTCATACCCAAAAACAATCATAATAGCTTTTGTTGCTATCACAGGGCACATGTTAAACATTTTCCTTCAGTGTTGATATCGTAAATTGAAATTCATACTAGAGACAAGACAAGGATGCTTTGAGGCAAATAAGATTTTACATTTTTTGGGGGGGAAGAGATACTGGAAAGAAAAATACATAATATTTCCCCATGACCACCATGAAAACCATGTTTTTATTAAGTTAGTGTTTTTCACATATATTCCACTAAATAAGACCCAGCATAGTTTACACTGACAGCATGAGATTAATCTGGTTATCTGACCATCTTCCATACTAGGTTCTTAAATGTTCTGGATGCAGAAACCTGTAGATATTTTCAATCTTAATAAGCATTTTTCCTAGAAAAAAAGTTATTTATGACAGGAAAAACAGGGAACATGGGGCAAAGAGAACCACTGTTCTGAACCAGTATTATTCATCTGCAGCTTGTTGATATGTCTTAATTTATCACTGTTATATTTCTCATTCCGCTTCCCAAAATAGTAGCAAATACTTTTGCTTCAAAATTTCCAACTGGAAAAAGTTTTTGGTTTGTAATTTCTGGCATTTAGAGGAACTTTTGGGGTTTTTTTGCAAAGCACAAAGAGACCTGGGAAAAAACAGTAGAGTAAATTATTCAAGAATTTGTGTGCACACACTTGTGTAATCAAGAAAGTACACATGGAAATAAATCACGCCTTGTATTTCTTCTCCATGAGTCCCAGAAAGCATCCAGATCTATGTAATCAGCAAAAAGAAATGTCATTTCTCTGTTATGAATCTGACTGAGAACTTGTAAATTTTCTTTAGGTGTTGAACCACTACTGTCAACACTCCTACATGCAATACTATTTTGCAGAAACTGAATAAAATGTAGTCATTAATAAAAAATATCTTTCCTTTATATTTCAAGAAGGATGTCTCAATCCCATGGCTTGCAAATAGGTCAGATACTGTCTCAGCATGCATTTCTGAGCTGTATTTTCCATCAAATTATGATCAAATCACTTTGTAAGGGTTACTCAAGTTTTTTGTATGAGAGAAACTTAATATTCCATTCCTTTATGGCAGGTGCTATCCATATACAATTACAATATTCCTCTTCCGGAAAATATATGTTTCCAGAGCAAGAAATTTAATCATTTCACATTTCCAGTTCTTTAATATCACTTGCAACTGATTCCACAGTATCACAAATGGCTCTATCATCTGACAGTAAGGATATAATGTGATGTGTCATTCAGTGTCACAAGAGGCCTGTCATGTGCTGCTGTTCTTGTTTTGTGATCATTCTGGACCAACCGCCGCGGTTCACTTTTTGCTTGGAACACATTGCTTTTCCATTTCCCTGGGAAGTCACACGGGATACAGGTGCTGTTGTACCGAGGCAAAATTTTATAAGCAATTTCCAGGTAATTTTGCTGTTTTCTCCAGAGATTTAAAACATAGCTAATCAGAATGAAAAACATTTCCAGACCCTGCCAGTAACTTTCATTTGATTTCATAGAATTACTGTAATTAACTAAAGAACACATTCTGCTATTCCTGTCTAGCCTGAAATAGGACAGAGGATCCAAGAACTGTCACATGCAGAATATGTCCTGCCCCAAGGACTTTGCAGCTGAGACTGAGACAGCATACAGGTGGGAACAAATAGCAGTAGGTAATAGTAGTAAGATTGAGCAGACAGTGCACATTGTAACAAGTTAAACTGCCAATGCACTACCCAGAGAGTAGGCAGATTGCATGAATAGTAGGAGTATTTGTTGTGTTTGCTATGTTAGTATATTTGCATTTAAGAGTAGGTGGCACTGAAGAGTAGGTTAAACTGAACCGAGGGTGCTACAGATGCATATGTCACAGAGCAGTATTGTCTGACTAAGTAGGAATAGAGGCTGTAGAAGTTAACCCAACCTGTGAGTAGTTCTGAAAGGCATAGTAGGTTCAAGAAACACCTTCTGAAGTTAAAATCTGTGCCTGATCTTGCTGTCACTGGGGAATAACTACTTTCCTCGATGGGTATGTAGTATCACCCTAAGTATCTGGGGCACAACTTCAGTACAAGCCTCCTTCCACTTTCACCATTGTTCAGATTACTACCTTCTAGTTGTAGGAGTAAATTGAAAACAGGTTCTGCTCTCCAAAATATACTTGAACACAAAATAGGCAAAAATGAAATGTGTTTTACTTGTGAGACAAAATAATACACTACTGAATTTCTCCTCTGCATCCATTTCCAATTGCACCAGAAGGTGAAATTTAGTGATACTATAATGGCACTTATGGTAGTACCAAAGAATGAGTCCTGAGAATGTCTTCTACTCCATGGAGTTCAGCTAAATTTTATCCTGCGTGGTTCTGCCACATAAAAATATGTCTGTGATTAAATAAAAAGGAGGAGAATAACTCCACATAAATATTTCTGATTCAGTCCAACCAACAATTGCACGAAATTAACTCTTCTGCTGAAAAGATCTAAGCTTGAATTTGATTTGAAAACAGGCTCTTACACAGTGCAATAGTTCTCCAAAGCATTCTCCAGGTGACTACAAAATGTTTAAAGCACCATGCAACTCTTTTTATAAAACACAACTCATTCCTAAAGGTTGTGCTTCCATATGGCAGGTACTTATTATTCACTGTAATACATTTAAAATATGAATTTGGCTTTGTTCTCGGAAACAAGTCCTGAGAGGTTTCAATGGCCTACCACTTGCAAGGTGCTGAGAACCAACTGGCATTTGGGCTTATGATAACTGCATTGTTAAAAAATATGAGAGACATTGCCACTCTTCATTAGTTACACAGAGAGAAATTCTATTACCCTATCTTGCTTTGTGCATTGGGGTTTCATGAAGCAGGTTAGTTCATATATAAGGCATGTATTCATATATTTTGTGTGTATGCATATATATATTTACTATATAAAAATGAGAGATTTTTCTGAGCAATTTTTATGCTTGACATATAACATGAAGTTCTCTAAATCTCACAGGATTTTTAGGTTCTCCAAACTTACATCTATGCAGCACTTGACTTAATCAAAGGAGGTGATTCTCCACTCTGCTCCACTCTCATGAGACCCCATCTGGAGTACTGCAACCAGCTCTGGGGCCCCCACTATAAGAAGAACATGGACCTGTTGGAGCACACACAGATGAGGCCATGAAGAAGGTCAGAGGGCTGGAGTATCTCTGCTATGAAAACAGGTTGAGAGATTTGAGTTTGTTCAGCCTGGAGGAGAGAAGGTTCCAGGGTAACCTTACAGCACCTTCCAGTAACATAAAGGGGCTACAAGAGAGCTGGAGAGGGACTTTTTACAAGGGCATGTAGTGATAGGATAAGGGGTAATGTCTTCAAACTGAAAGAGGGCAGGATTAGATTAGATATTTACTGTGAGAGTGGTGAGACACTGGCACAGATTGCTCAGAGAAGTTCTCACTACTCCATCCCTGGAAGTGTCCAAGGACAGGTTGGAGGGACTTTGAGCTACTTGGTCTAGTGCAAAGTGTCTCTGCCTATGGTAAGAAGGGTTGGAAGTAGATGATCATTAAGGTGTCTTCCAACCCAGGCCACTCTATGATTCTGTGATAATATTTGTAAATTATACTTATAACTGTCTGGTAGCTTTTCCAATTACTTTTATTCTCTGCTTGCCATCACTATCACCTGTCTTTGTCTGTTTCATCTTATCCTGTAGGCCCTGGATATAAACATATTTGTGCATATATATACATACAATAAATTCCCCAGTATTTTTAGGGTCAAGACTGCTAATTTTTTAGACTAGATTTTCTTAGTTGTATGGGACAATGACTGACATTATGGGTTTCTACATAGTCCTGGGTTACTGGAAACCAGTGAAATATGCGAACAACAAAGGAAGAAAATGTGAAAAATATGTGGACTTAAAATGTTGGACTTTCTCCCTTAAGAAAACTGATTATTACTGATAACCACAGTGACCCCCTTGGAGAATTGGATGTGCTTCCTAAAGGAGTTTTTTGCTCTTAATGAGCAAAATATTTGTGATAATACTATTCAGAATTGCGGACTGTACCACTTAATCCTGCTCCCTATGAAATCAGTGTGGAAACTCTTATCAAGAGAACTAATACCCCTGCCACTATGCATTTTAGCTCATGTGAACTCTAGAGTGAACAACCTGTCCTCTTAAGCTCAAACAAATTGCTCAGTCATAGCCTCTGGAAAGATTTTTTGAGAGTTTCAGACTTTCGCTCCAACTCAATGTTGGTTACAGATCAGAGTCAAAAAGGTATCACGCCCTTTGCATAGAGCTCTACCTGCTGAGAAACACCAAGCTATAGCCTGGGTTTCTGAAGTCCCATCTTTCAGTTCAGCATGTCCTTTGCTTAAAATGACAGCTACCAAAAAATTTTATCAAGAAAAAAAAATATTGTTTTAAGCAACTCAGCTTCTCCTCATTACCTTTGTAAGGATGCTGACTTATAACTGAATTTTTTTCCTAGATTTCTTGGAGTATTTTCCTTACACAAAGATTTGCTTTCATTTTTCTTGAGGAAATTGGTGGGGTTTTAATGAGACCCTTTCTAAATGTTCAAACACTGTGTTTGAATAGCAACATATGAGAAGCTTCCAGACATGGTGGTAGATATTTGTAAGATTTAAAAAAAAAAAAATCAATATGGATTTGATTTAGAAGTTTTTGCTTTCTTTTTCTCTCTGAAGAAAATGGTTTCTTAGCTGGAAATCATGTGGGAATTTAATTAGTTCAAGTCCTATTAAATGTCTTTTTAGCCCAGTCACATCAATAAATACTAAACACAAGACATAAAAAAACATATAGGAAATGTTTCACAAATAACTTAATGGGAAAAAAAACCCTGTAAATATTTGTGGGTTTGTTTGGGTTTTGTTTGGTTTTGTTTGTTTTTTTTTTATTTTTCTTTCTGTGTGTATATGTGTGTGCTTGCAAAAATACAGAACACAATGAAGCTGTTCTACATTTTGCTTTGTGATTATAATGATGCATTTTGAAACAGAACATGTCATGGGATATGCTCCAACAAATTTTGGATAAAAAAAATGCTTGATGACTCTGGCAGAGGGCTGTAACTTTTAAGAGAAAGTTCATTCCACTTGTGAAATATTGGTGATGAACATATTGCTGGGAATATATGTAAGGTTAAGAAATATTTGACAAAACACTTTCACTTCTAGGACAGATAGAACCCCTTTCATATCCAGCCCAAACTTTTTTGTATTCTGCTTATTGAAAGTACTTTACTCCATTCACCACAATATTTTATGGTAATGCCATAAAAAAGGGGAAAGCAGACATCTCTGTGTCACAGATAGAGGATGGAAATCCAGGTAGACCAGTGAAGTAAAAATAATGTAGGAAATCTCTGGCCAATAAGGTATTTAATCCAAGACCTTAAAATCGGAAAGCAATACCTTCAGTTTCTCAATTATTAATTTTTCTTCATCCCAGTAGAGCAATGGTTGGGAAGAATTTATGAAGAAAAAAACTTAAAAGTAATAATAAAAAAAAAAGCCTGAGCATAATATCAAAGGCACAATAATAGTCCTATCCTACTTTTTTTTAAGAACTGAATATTAACCAACACTAATTACCAAAGCATGATATTCTGACTGTCACCAGCTACTCCTTGCTGCTAAATAGTTTGGGGGCCTAAATTTCACAAAGTGTTTTTGAATGCAAATATTTTCATGTATCACTTAATCTTTATATTAAAATTGATCAATTGCCTCTATTTCAAACTACACTGTTCCATAGGTGCCTATGCATACATAAGTTCCTTGGTGTAAGAAGCCACAGACTTGAAGAAGTGGACAGAATTTAGGCACCTGGGCATCACTGCAATTTTGAAATAAGCAAAGAGACATCAAAACTAAGCCTTTGATGGGTGTCTTCTGAATATAAATGATTTACTTGGTCAGCTTGAGGTTTTCTACAGAGATGCAATAGAGATGGTGCCATGCGTTTTTAGAAAACTAAGTTAGCACAAATATTCTTGATCTTATGAGCTGATTATCAGCTTCAAGACACATACCATGAACATGCAAAGATGGATGCAGCCTTATAAGGGATCCAGGATAGTGAATAGAGCATCTCTCCAAGATCCTAGTTCTTCATTGCTGGATAGGGCTGCATATGAAGGACAGTCTCAAGATGTGCTGGACACTCCAGCTTCCTAATGCCTTGCTGTCCTGCTTCATGCTTTGGCACCAGTTTTGGACTAACCAGCACCTTCATCTCAGCTCAGTCCCCTACCTGTACAGATTCATATGACTTCTTACAACTGAGGAGCCACAATGACTGCTTGAGAAGGACACAGGGTGGCTGTTTGTCTGCATACTGATCAGACCAAGAGAAGGAATCCTGTGCTTTTCAAGGGTATGCTCTGATTGCCACTTGGTGGTCAGGTTTGGAACTTTCATATTGTCCCTGGATTGTTAGTTTTTTAATTCAGTAATCATTCACAGTAAAATTACTCCCCCCACACCTTCTTTCCCCAGGAAGAATTACTGCAGGAACTCTTCGTGCAGAAAATTGTGGGGGGAGGTGGCGAGGGGAAAAACAGTACTAAAGAGTAATCATGGTTTCTCTTACACTTAAGAGAGTATCCTCATTACTTCCACCTAAAGTCAAGATTCAGCTTGGATTCAGATGTATCTGAACTATCATAATAGTTTTTTCTTATGTGTATTGTTAGGCACCTGCCCACAAAGAACTATCAATTTACTCTCTCATAACTGACATCTACAGAGCACTTTCTTTTGTTTAGTCTTAAAACTGAACTCAAATCCAGGCTGTAAATAAGGAAATGCTTGTTTCAGAAGTCTAGAAATATTTCTAAAGATCATTAAATCATTTAGCCACAGGAAAACAAATTCCAGTGTGTATGAAGCAACTAGCAGTAATATATCCTGTAAATATCTGTTGCAGTTAGTTTTCTCTCTCTGCATGACTCAACACCGATTTTTCCTGTGTGTCCTGATTGTTATTCAGACAGCAGATAGCTTTGCTAGAGATATCAAAGTACAGTATCCGGATTTCTAATGATTGCAATAGGATTTGGTTCAACCTCCTTCAAAACAAAGCCGCTTTTCCCATGTTGTAGGTGCAATTTTTCAAGTATTATATATGCTGTGTGTAACTTTGAAGTTAATAAATATTATTGTGTCAAATAAAATATAGTAAAGCCTTCTCAGTGAGACAAAGATCAACTTCAGTACTATATAATATATGGCTTTAGCCTCTGGCAGTGAGTTCTGGGAGTTACAGCAGTTAAAATAAATTTGAGAGCACAGCAGTGGGTTTGGATTACAGAATATCTAAGCTAAAAGAAAAAATTATCTCTCAAAAAAATGGGTTTATGAGGTGAAAAAGGTATGCAAATGATCTTTTAGAACTTGCAAGAAGAAAAAATTGTAGTGCATCAAAACTCTTGGAAAAACAGAGGAGTAAAATTTTTGTGTGCTTTACAATAAGATTTTTTCCTTTCTGTCCAATAAAGTATATGTAACATGGGAGAGCTTTAATTCTTAATTATAGAATCATAGAATCATAGAATGCTTTGGTTTGGAAGGAACCTTAAAGATCATCTCGTTCCAACCCGACTGCCATGGGCAGGAACACCTTCCACTAGACCAAGGCTGCTCAAAATTCCATCCAACCTGGCCTTGAACACTTCCAGGGATAGAGTAGTCACAGCTCCTCTGGGTAACCTGTGCCAATGTCTTACCATTCTCACCTTAAAGAATTTCTTCCTAATATCTAATCTAAATCTACCCTCCTTCAGATCAAAGCCATTCCTCCTTGTCCCATCTCTCCATGTCCCTGTGAAAAGTCCCTCTCAAGCCTTCTTAAAGGTACTAAGTGATCAATTTTCATCAAGTTCATATTTCTTTTTACTGCCTATTGCTCTAATAGTGGTAGCCTCTGCTTTCATACCATAACCTTCATCAAGGTGTGAAAATAGTGTTCCTAAGGAAAATACAGCTGCTTTGGAAGTATCATTGTTCCCTGTGAAGCAACAGCTACAAAAGGCAACACATTTGAGAACCATGAGGCCAGACAATAAGAAAAGAAAGGAAGGTACCATTTGCAACACCACAAAACCTTGCATAGTTAAAGGTTTTGAGCAAGATGATATATTAAAGAAGGTATGGAGCAGAGCTATTAAAATGACAAGGGGGACAGAATCATGGCTCTGTGAAAAGACACTAAAGAGCTTTTGTCTCAGACTTCATCTTTACTTTCTTCTTTTTTCTTCTTCTTAAGTTTAAGAAGGGAGGTAAATGTGTTCAAGCTTTACATTGTGGAGGTGTTATAAAGAAAGAGTGCAGCACCATGAATCCTCACCCACACATTACTGCAAACACTCAAGGGGCACTTTGGGAAACTGGCTTAAAATAGATAAAAGTAACCCCTTTTTTTGCAGAACTTAGGGAACTTCTAGAATATTTCCACTGAACATTGTGAAGCAGGCAATATCAGCAGTTTCAAAAATAGAACAGAGACATTTAAGAACAACAGGTCTATAAACAGTTAAGAAGTGGTTGAATTCCTTGTGTAATTTTGTAAGACCATAGGACCTTATGATAAGAGCAGAAGGACTTACACACAAAAGCTGATGACAAGCCTTAAAAGAAATTTTGTCTTAATTCAGTATTTGTAGATCTGTATGGAGGCGGCGTGACTTGAGGGAAGATAAGGAGAGGTGTCCTGGAATAATCCCATAGCCAACTCTAAAACCTTTTAGCTTGTGTGCCTGTGGAAGTTTCTGAGTGCCATCGTTCGAGCAACTTCCCACCCCAAACTGACCTGGGTTCATACACACGGATTGCTTCCCCTTTGGCTTTGGCTGACTGAATTTCTCTTGAAAAGTTGGTGGGGAAGTGATCATTCAGATAAAAACAAGACACATGTATCTAATCTGGAGAAAAATGTCACTGAAGTTTTTGAAATCACATATTAAACTGGAAATTATGAAAAAAGTTTATCCTCTTTATATTTGGCACAGTATCTGCTTTAATTTGGCATGCAGTGGCATAGTATAGTCATTCTTTTCTGTAGTTCTTTAAAGAATCATCCTATTTGAACAAAGTATAGAGAAAAATAAGTAACTCCTCATAACTAACAGCTTTTTTTGCTAAATTTTCTTTTTCCCCTGGTCTGAAACATGGTATATCATTCCTTAGGAAGAAAAAAAAAAAAATCAAGCACGCCAAGATTATGCACAAGGTGTAAAGGAGGATAATCAAAAAAAAAAAAAAAAAAGATTAAGGCACTGAATGTTTCCAGACACACTGTTAGACCTCTCTTTATATCACATTTCTCTATTATGTAACATAACTTCAGTGTTCTGCACCGTGAATATAATGCTCATAGAAGTCACAGAAATCTTCATAAAAGGTTGAGAACAATTTCAGACATGTCCTTCTCCTAAATTTGAGGTATCTAGCAAATAAGTCTAAAACAAATGCTTCCATTATTCAAGTAGCCAACTAATAGTGCAGAAACTTTGAAAATCTGCATCAAGAGATCTTGCCTTGCTGCTGCAGGTAGGTCAATATGGTCTCATTTAGAAAGTCTTTCCGTGTGCCCAATTCTCCCCACCATAAATAGAGAGTTAAGACACAGTGGTAGGATTCCTTCAACAAGATAGTGCCTTTGCTTCTTCTGCTCCATGTCTCTTCTTTCCCTTGTTTGTGCCCTTTATCAGAAAAATCCCTGCTCTTTGATAGTGTCATTCAGCCTCAACTATTTTTGGACCTAGTTAGCATCTGTTCCATAAATGTGTTTTGTTTTTTCAACTGCAGTGATATAAATTCTTTTTCAAACTTTGTAACTGCAATAAAATGCAGGAGTAAAACCTCATGAATTATTGCTTTTCACCTATAATGCCTTCAGAATTTTTTTTAGAATGGAAGTTATAAGCTACATAAAGATATATCAGGCATCAATCTCAATAAAACATTGAATATTTTACCTACAAAAACTTTCAGTTGTTCATACAATCAATGTTTAAATGTTAAACATTCAGTGTTCAAATTTTAAGATATCTTCTTGAGTTTACAAAAGGTTAAAATTAAAATCAGTGGATGTTTAATTGTCTAGGTCCAAAGTGGATTTTTAAAGATCCAAAGTGGATTTAAAGATCAGTTTGAATCTTCAATTCTCTCATAAGCTCTTTTGCACCATACATTATAAAGTTCCCTTTTTATTTTTCTTTTTCTCCTGTGGAAAGTGGAGAAGGATGTTAAAGAAGGCTCTAAGCAAATGTTCTAAAGAGAAGATGAGACAAAGAGAGGCAAGGGATTTCGGGAATAAAAATATTTAGTCTGAAAAAAATCTTTGTTTAGCATTGAGAAAAATAGGAAGCAAATTTTTTCAGTCATACAATGCTATTAAGTGTTATTAAAATAGAAAGAAAACCCCACACTTCACTAGCACTCTAAACTATTCTTGTAATGGCAGTAATTTCTACATGTGCAAATAAGGGACTAAGGAAGAAAAAATAAAGAGGCAAGCAAAGTTTTATAAACAGAATGCAATAAGATGGAAAACTTTCTGAAATTCATTCAAATTTAATCCAAGCATGAGAAGAATAACATAAATGGTTATACAGTGTACAGTAGTCTAGCCTATGCAATCTGAAATTCGGCTGATTTACAAGAAGGCTAATGTATTCCTGCTCCTTATTTTCTGTTTTCTGCTTTCTCATGAAGATTAGCATGTGAGCAAGCATTGATTTCTTTAACAATTCCTTACCTTCAAATATTCATGCTGAATTTTAGAGCTTTTTCTGACAATTAAATATTATAAGAATTCTGTTTGATCTTGCATAAAAAAGAATTTGACGTCAACATCAAATAACTGGTAGAATAAGTAAGAAAACGTAGACTTCCAGTTCTGCCTCTAGTCAGAATACACTTCCTCATTTTTAAACAATAATAGTAACAGCAACTTAATAACTAGCAACATTCACTTTTTTAAAAAAAACAGCTCCCTTACTGGTTTTCCAATTCAGTTACTGACGAACTAGTGCCAGCTCCCCATTAGCTGTAATTTCTGGCTAGACTATGGGGGAATCAGTACCATACTTTACTAATTAAGAAAAATCATGCTCTTAAAAGTTATAGCTGATGCTGTCAGAGAGAAAATCTTCTCTATGTTGTATTTAGTGCTACCACAAAAGGTACAAAGTTGGCTGTCACGAAGCAGACATACTTCATTCAAAGTTTAAAACTCAAGTTCCCTCCAGACTGCTCGTATAAGCAACTGTATTTAAAAATTACCAGATGGATAAAACAGCATAATTACTAACAATAAAGAAGGACAGATATTTATCAGTAAATATTTCTATGTTTGGTAAGGAGAGACAATAATGCAACCATAAAATGTTAAGTGAGAAAACACTATTGACTACAACCCTAACTAATAACAATATTTAGCAACAGTTATTAAATCTGAGAATTTTCAGAGAAGCAGATCCAGCCAATACTCACTTAAGTCTTTAAATCATGTGGCCAAAAAATTCTGTGGATCACAAATGCCAACTTTCCAATATATTCTAGAGAGCTGGAGATGTTCCAAAATATAGCCATGTTTTGAAAATATATAAGAAAATGTATGTTTTGGGTTTTTTTTATGGAAAGCTATAAATCTGCAGATACGACAGCAACCCAGACACAGAATGGCTGATATAAAATTCAACCAATAATAATTAAAAGAATGCAGCAATATTAACACTATTTTACCTAGAAAGTCAATGTCTCCATTAGGGGTATGAATTTACGCACTGTGTGGCAGGAATTTGTAGACTTCCGGTCCCACAGAAACTCCTGGAACTGTCCCTTCCCATTGTTTACCAGACTAATTTTTAAGCATAGATCCCTACTTCATCCTTTTTATTCTCTTCAGTGTGCAAATAGTTTGTCTTGTCATGAATGCACAAAGTTATTCAGCCAGGTTTAGCTGTCCTGAAAAAGGATACCTTTTCCTATCACCCTTATGATTGTTGCAGAAGTTATCAGTATGATCAAAATAAAGTCATTCTGAGGATAAATGTAATATCCACAGTTGAGAATTTTACAAGATCTTATGATATATAGTGAGACAATTTGGCATACCCAACCATGCAACAAATTATGTATATTAAAAAAAATAGAAATATTCTATTTGAATTCATGCAACATCATCTAACTTACCAGAATGTTTAACACTATAAAGTCTACCAGCCAGACTATGTCAGATAATTTCTACCTGGATAATTAGGCCTGTTTTCTTATGCTTATTCAAAATAAACTAAGTTGGTAGGATATTGCACTTAGATAAACAGTAAAATTTATTTTGACCACTATGTTGCTTTCAGTCTTCTGGAAAATGGATCCATCAGTGCTGAACTGTAGACTAGAAAGCCATTTCCAGTAAATTCCTGCTTCCTGATCTACAAAACAAAGGCAATGAACATAACACCTGTCAGAAGAAGGACTCTGATGGGCAACATCAAGTCAAATAATTTTGGGTATTGAATACAGGAAAATAGTTTTGGATAGAATACTAGACAAAGTGTAAGAACATGTACATGCCAAAACATCTTACGTGTTATCCTACCAGTCAGATTCATCCACTTGAACCACTTCCTGTAATCACTGACTCCATATTTTACCACCTTTGTGAAACTACAGACACCATCAGACCATACAGAACACCTGTTGTCTGAAAAGATGCCAGGTAGAAGGATGGTCTCTCACATAATTATGTATAACATGTGTAGCATATGGCAGACAACAAAACCACTGCAAAAATAATGTGCATCAGAGTTTGAAAATTGAGGCAGAGTTTGCCTGTTCTCTATCTTTTTATACATACAAAGACAGTTTCTCCCTTTTGGTCTTCTCCCAGGTTGTAATGAAATCATGTTATATTTTATTTCATAGACAAATCCAAAGCCCTAACAGATAAAAACTCCTGACTAAATTTGGCCAGTACAAAAGTAAAGTCTGTTACTTTCTATGTAAAATGGTTCTAAAACTCAGCTTTGGGGCAACAACTTTCCTGATACCCTTCAAACTAATAGGAATTCTCACCTGTCAAACATTTCTTCTTTAATTACAGTGAGGTTAAGCCTAAACATTTAAAAGTGTGTACACTATTTTGCCCTGATTATCACGAGACTAATTCTGAATGGAAATACTTTTTTTGCTTGTTTGTCACTTTTAAAGAAGAAGATTTTGAAACTGATATTTTAATTTTTGATTTTGAGGTTTTATAATAAAGAAAGTTCATATTTTCAAGATTTACCTTAATGTTTTGAATGCTGCAAGTATTTTTCCCCAATAGAAGTTCTGATTCATATGTAAGGACTTGCCTCTAAGTGAATGTTTTAAGGACATGCTCATGTATCATGAAACATGGAGTGTATGATCAGTTAGCTCATGGGAGAAGGGGTGTAGACTGTTCTTATGCTTAGAAATAAGCTTAAGGGCATCCCCACTTGGTTTCAAGTAGATTCAAGAATTCTCAACCACCACTAGTTTTTCACCTACACCTTTTAGTTATTTCTGAACATCATTGTTACTTTTTAGCACCCTCGATCAGTCCTTGAAGATTTTATACTCTTTACCGAATGATCTCTGTCTTCCACTCATGCAAAATCAGGTATAGGTCAAAGCATAGAATCATAGAACAGTTTGGGTTGGAAGGGACCTTTAAAGGTCATTTAGTCCAACACCCCTGAAATGAGCAGGGACATCTTCAACTAGATCAGGTTGCTCAGAGCCCTGTTCAGTCTGTCCTTTCTCCTCGTCCCAGGTTTAGCAAAAGCAGTGCAGTGTCATTTGCTGCAATAATACACAGAAAAGGAATCTGCATTATATCACTGAGAAATATTGCACTTAGTGAATCCTGATCAGAATGATTAAATTTGGTCATCTACATACACCCGCTTTACAGTGTTTGAAAAACCTCAGCTGTAACTGTAGTTGCTTAAATATATGAAATTTTAAGTAATTCTGGATTAATCTGGAGACTTAACTGAAGAAAGTCAAGGTGCCTGAGTAGATAGAGCAGGAAGCTAGCACCCAGCACTTGTGGACGCTGCTCCTCCTTGTGCCACCAGCAGACAGAGTTTATTTGTAAAATTTCCCACCCCACCATTCACTTGGCTCTGATGTAAAGTAGATCTATTAAGGGCGTCATCTCCTGAAAAGCACGTGAAACCTCTCAGTAAATATCAAAGTGCAAATTCTATATATTCATTAATTATTCTAGATATTCAAATTAAGTATATCAGTTTGAATTTACAAGGGTATAAAGTAAGGGTAATGAAAAGAGTAGTGTGGAATCTGTATCTTCAGAAAACATCTAGTTTATATCTGGGATAAGATCCAAGTTAACCAAAATGAACATATAGAGACTCAGTTCCTCCCTCAGACACTCATACTACAACGTCTGCACAGGCAAAAGCAGCAGCTGTTATCTCCTCAGCAACAGTGCAAATGCAGTCCCAGCTTCATCCAATACTAGATTTGTCTGATTTTCTCTCACTTTGGGATGTCATCATGGAAACAGTCTTGATTACTTAATGTTCCTTAAAATGGTACTAGTTTAGCTAATCAATGTTATTCTGTTTTTAAGCAGGGTATTTTTCCATTCTGAAACAATATTGATTACCTAATTATTGCCATTAAAAGCACCCAAAACCAACACACATTTAAGCCAGTGATGGTGTGGCTGCTATTAAAGCCCTCACAAGTCATACTACTCTATTTCTTCTCAGTTTGCAAACCTTCCCTATTTTTTAACACCTTCAACTATCTCACTGTTCTAATATTCAGCAACTTTCCCCCCCTCCCCCAACTTCTACCAGCAGACGGTGCAAAATTAACAGCAAGAGACAGGATCAAACAGCTTGTTCCAGAAAGCAGCAATACAAGACAAAAAGAGAGGGCTATGGCAGCAGGTATAGACACAGCACGTGTTTCTAATTTTTTTATGTTAAAACTTAATTCCACCTCATTCAAACTTATTTTAGAAAGCAATTGACAACAGGAAAAAAATATAAAATTGGCAGGAAAGTAAGACTTGGGTGTTGAGAATTAAGAACTTCAAACTGTGGATTAGAATATATATGTGTATCTATATATATTACTATTGCATCATTGGGAGAATTTGGCTCTACATCTGTATTTATGATTATTTAAGGATTCTTCTGTTTATATTTAGCCATAAAATTACACATACTTAAAAACTCTATTACCTCTTTACAAAGGCACTTGTATGTCTTTTTAGCTATAGGATGTTTTACCTGATATTCAAAACTCTTTGTGGGATTTGCCCTAGATGACAAATCACTGACTTTTCTTTGTGGGTTATGTGTGTTTTGTGAAACATGAATTGCATATGTGGTTGCAAATATGTTTGTGTTTGTGTGTATTCCCTCATGCTCAGAGTAAGTATTGTACATACATTCTTTTGCAGTATCTATATATACAAAATAGAGTTACAGTATCATCTTTTAGTTGGTGCATTACCATTACAGAAACAGCATGCATAAAATGTAAACTGTATAAGCCCCAGCTGTGCTAATGTTTCCATAGAGGTAGCCCACATCGGCCTCATGAAAGTACAGTAACTTTTAAAAACAGGAAAGGTGGTGATCTGCGAAGAAACTAGAGCAACAAGGTTTTTAGACTGCAACATCACTGGGGAAGGTGAGTAAACACGGTCCAATACTTTTTTGGAGAGGTCTGGCTGGTTTTCAGGGGTGTGCAACTTCATGGTGAGATACACAGTCCATCCCTGTAAGTGTTCAAGGCCAATCTGGATGTGGCATTGTGCAACCTGATCTAGAGTGTGTCATCCCTGCCCATGGCAGGAAGTTGGAACTAGATGATTTTTAAGGTTCTTTCCAACCCAAACCATTCTATGATTCTATGATTCTATGATTCTATGATTCTATGATTCTATGATTCTATGATTCTGTGTCCTATGCTTCTATATCACAAAGTACTCTGAGTATGCAAAAATAGGATCACAGAAATAGTTTTGCCTCCTATTTGGACTAAGACGTGGAAGGTGGAGTGGATTCATGGACACACCTCAGAACGTGTCAAGCAGGGCCCTAGTTGTACAAGTGCATAGCAGCTGAAGGTCCTTGCCTACAGACTCAGAGCTGCCCAAAGGAGACAGAAAGCATTCCCTGCATCATTCTTGTTTTGCTTGCTCAGCCTCGGCCCTTCAGCAAGAGGGACAGATTAGACAGACATATTCAGACTTGTAAGCAGTCTGAATACAGACCTGAAGGACAAGGTAGAACATAAAACTATAGAAAAGGAGGTCAAAAGAGAATAAAAAATTGAGAGATTTGTAGCCAGGCAGTGCTAATACTCAGAGGAGTCATCTGAACAAACTTCAACAATGGCTTTCTATATATTCAATGAACCTAGATAATTGATAACCAATGTGAAAATCAGCAAATTTAATTAAAATCTAACTTAAATGTATTTAAATTCTGATAAATTATTTTGATTTTTGAGTTTTGATTATTCTGAAAGAACAGATTAAGGAAAAACATTAATCTACCATAACATGGCAATGTTCTCATATGATAACACTAAAAATGCTGATATTGCTACTGATATCAAACAACCCAGAGAACAAATAAGGTACCAGAAAGGGAGGTAAGGGGAAAGGAGGACAAAGAAAGTGGAAACTGTTATATTTCTTTCTCCTTGGTGCAGTTTTTCTTGCCAAGAGTGGACTTAAACTCAATTTGCTTCTAGCTATGGGGCCTGGCACACTGCCACATACATGCTCCTGCTCACAAGCAACATCATCATCCTGGTCACAACCTACTCCAAAAAAAATGATGTCCAAAAATATCCTCCTCTCTAAAAAGGTTGTGCTTGTATGTGTGTGTGCATGCTTGCATGTGTGATTTATGCAAAAATACTGTCAAAATATTCTGCTTCATCAAAAGTCTAATTTGCATACATTTTTGGAATACTGTAGAGGCTGATTAACATGACGTATCACAATTCAGAAGGAATGTTGACTGTAGCATTTTAGGAGCCTGGGATGCAAGAGCATGAGGTAGATAAGCATATGGAGCTCAGTGAATGAAGCAGGAGGCTGCCTATTCTGCTGTGATTTATGTTCCTCAACTTGTGAGAACTTGATGGCTTTCTGAGATAAGAGATTTTGTTTAGAAAAAACTAGTGCAATGAAAAAAATCATTACAGAACTTTATTCATCTTTAATATGCCCAGCTACATCTTCCTTCACCTTTTACAGATACCAGAATTTGGGTTTTATTAAAGAGAAAACTGGTCAACGCTATAGCTTTATTTATAAATAGTAAGCTAAAATATTTAATCAAAACCATTTAGAAATTATTTTTTATTACCTGGATTTAGAGAAACTATAGCAACATTTATCCTGCAAAATAAAATTGACCAACATTTTATATTAGATCTTTTAAATTTATGTGATAACTTACCCATGCATCTGAAACTGGATTAATTTTACATTTTCTTATTATTTGTTTAATTCATTTTATTTAATGGAATACTGACATTTCTCCAGAGTCTTAGAATATGAGAGAATCTCATCATTTTTCCCTGTTTTTTGTATCACCAAAACAATGCAAAACATCACTCTCTTGCCAAGTCCAAACCTCCAACTAGTGGAAATGTTTGTTAGTAACCTTCCTGAAATGAAATCACCTCATACATTATTTACCCTGCCATATCTCTGCTTAGTAACTTTACAGCAAAAAACACTATTTCACTGCAATGAATTGTTACTCCTCACCCCCAGCAACATTCACAACAGTTAATTATTGGTTTGCAATGTGGATAGTCCAGAGTACAGGAGACAAAGAAGAAGGTAGCCACCAACCCAGTGACAAATTATCAGGTGATGGGAGACAGAATTTCATGTTATTAGGACTTATGAGGTTGTTTATTTTTTATAAACAGTTTTATAAGGCAAATATTTAATAACTGGCAATATCCAGCCATCCTTCCTGAGGATGAGAGTTGGTAAATAGGTGTAGCTCCGACAGGACAGAAAAAAAGTTCTTTTGATCAGTTAAGATTTACTCTTCCTCAGAGGATCCCTGGGACATAATTCCACGTTAACTAATTTTTGTCAAGATAGTATTTAAAAATGACCTTTAGTAAAACAGCTTGTGATGTCCTAAATCCTTTTCCACCTGCACAAGCACTTAGAATGTATCCAAGCAGAGACTCTTCACTCTCACTCTTACTTCAGGCATTCAATCATAAATATCTGGGTTCAAAAGCCAGGTGGCTTTTGTAGCATTTCCTGTGATGGTGCTCACACTGCCACTAAATTTAGGTATAGATGCACCTTAATGCTAAGCATTGACCTCATCAAAGTAAGCATTATATTTACTTTTAAGTCAGTGGACAAAGATAGCCTTTCTAACATGGTCCAAGGGAAGATGTGTTCAGCCTAAGCTGACCTTCATGCCTCTCCATTTTTGTGTGATAAATCACTAGGGCTCATTTCTGTTGCTTAATGTATAATCCAGTGTTGAGCTGCAGGATGCTCTCTGTGCTCTCAAGTTTCCACTGAAGAGGGATCCATATCTCCTGCAGGTGACGTATTATATTGTCCCCATGTCTACCTTGCAGTGGAAGACTAAGCTCCCATTTTAGCCAACAATGAGCTGGTCAGTACAATCTGTAGAGTCTAAAACACTGATTGAATTACTAGACAGATCTTTATTTTTAGGATTAATCAGGAAACAAATCTGACTTTTGGCTTCTGGCTATAAATTATGCTCTCATAAAGGTAGCCCAAAGGATCTTTCAGGCTATGCAGGGAGACATAGAATGAGTTTAGTCATCAGCTTGGGCAGTAATGGCAGTGATGGCAGATGAGCTGTGTCACAGTCTGGGACCCGGATATGGATTTTAAATTCCTATTTCAGCAGGTTTTGGATATACCTATCATGGGAGATACAGTACTGGAGTGGGACTTGTTCATTTCCATATGTGTAGAGGTTATAAACCCATTTGCAAAATATTATAATCTAGACCAAAATGATCAAGTTATATCCTGGAGACATTTTATATAAAAAAATATGACTTTTTAATTATTCACATTCAATATGCATCAGATAATGACAGAATTTGAGAGTAAAGGGAAGGAATCTTAAGTGTTTAAGGTTGAATTTCTGACAAGACTTCTGCTAAAAGATAGTATTGTGGTTAGTCTCTGGATGTGATATGAACTTAATACTGCTATCAGTTGCTAAAGCTTTTCCTTAGACAATGCAGAAGATGTATTTCTCCATGACTACAAACCTCTGTGACTCTCTCTCACAGAGGCACAGATGGATGGCAGCACTTTTGCTATCTAGGGTAGGCGGCAGATGAAGGTACCTGATAAATTATTGAGCTCATGAGAAGGCACTCATATTTAACCCCACAGTTTTCAGGAAGGCATCCAGGAGGTCCCACTGACCAGCTCATGGGTGCTCACTGTCACCACTGGGTGTCTCACCAACTAACCTTTTAGAGAAGATGAGAGCAGTGATGATACTTGCTGTGACTGCAAGATGGAAGAACATATTCAAACACCAATAGCAAACACCTTACAAGACAGGACTGGATCTGCAAGTTACAGGAAGAAACAAAACTACCTGACATCCACCCTCAGAAAGGTTGTAGAACACCAGCCTGAGGTTTGAAATTTCTCTTTGGAGAATTTCAGCCATTACTGCAACTACACTACCAAAAATCATTTCTGACTAAAGATAAAGCCCAAAAGAGTGAAAACCTGGTCTCCCTCCAACAGGTTAATTCTCTTCCTTTGTTGTAAATCATCTCAGTTTCATGCTTTGCCTGAACTGTGAATGCATGTGGAATATTTTCCCAACAGAGTTCAAACTGATGCTGTTAATCATACAATCAGTTAATTAGGGTTAATGAAGATGAAAGAAAGTTCTCCTGATAGAAGACCATGCCTGAAACCATACATTTTTATGGCATTATCTTGCAAAAAAAGTCACACCAAAATAACATTAAGGAAAGATAAATTAAACAGTAGAGTAGTAGCCAGGAGAGTCTTAAAGTTAAACCCCCATACTGTTGTAAAAAGGTTTACCATCTGGATCCTAGTTTGCTGCAATATTGAAACTTCATGGCATTTCCTCTCCTTCATCTTCATTTTCAGCTACATCCATGAGAGAACTGAGGAACCTGTGCAGCATGTGTGACACAAAATGCTTTCAGAAATCCCTGCTAAAGTGTGTAAACAGCTAACTGTCTTCTGCAACAACTTTGCAGTTGTTTGTATGCCAGCAGCCTCTGATAAACTCACATTTATGGAGCAGCGGTAATCATAGAGGTGTTGGCACTCTAAAAGTACACAAAAACTAGTTCTTGCTTTTTCCAGGCAGAAGGATGGATGCTGTGTGGCTTTACCAATCACTCCAGATTCCAATAACTCAGCTAAGCTTTTGTGAGCTGTTTCAAATCCCCCTCTTTACCTCTGCTAAACACAAGCAACAGACAAAAAGAGACCTCTTTACATCAAATATCTCAATACACTAGAGGGCTGGTCGGCTTGGGAAGCACACTGCTGGGAGTGAGAGACTGTAACTTAACAAAATGCATCTGGGGCTCCAGATGCTGGCTCTGAGTAGCAAGGCATGAGAGAATCGCATCAGTGATTGCATTTTATATGACAGACAAATCTGCTTTGAAGAGGCACACGGGTGAGGTGGCCAAGAAAGAGGTCAAAGTGAATTACCTCCTGGACCCTCCAACACAGAGGTGGAGGTCAGGAAGGAGCCTGACACACATTAAAGAGAAGAAGAAACATTATAAGCCTTAAAGGGAATTAAAAAGAGAGGTTTGGGAGGGTGTTTTTCATTGGCTATGTTGGGTTTGTTTTGTTTTTTTTTTTCTCCTAGGCTTTGGTGAGGGGAAAGACAAAAGGGATTTGCTCTCAGACACCTGTTGTTGTCATCATACACAGGCAGCTTTTTGTTCCTAGTGAGTGAAAAGACAAATTCCCCATTTTGGCTATTTTTCTGGAATAAAGCCAAGCTTTAAAGGAACAGAGCCAGGTCCTCGGGTCACATAAATTCAAACAGCAGCAAGGGAAAGTGAGATTTTGCACAAGTTTCTGCCTTTGTAAACAACTTCTGTTCATGTAAACAACTTCTTACTGATTTCAGGACAGTAGTCCGATTTCCTCTCCCAGAAACAGGATCTGTCCCATTAAATTGTTTTTTCTTATACATATTTAAATGTATTCTATGCCTCCAGTCCCTGCATTTTCTCTGTGTGGAAAAGGGTGGATAAGAGAGGACCAACAGAAACTTTCTATCTAAGCACCAGACTGATTCAGCTGTCATTAAAAATGGCATATGATAGGGACAAACAGTTTTTTCCCTGTCCCCTGAGGAGGAGACACTAAGTGACAGCCCAGTTCGGGCTGAGGGCTGCAGCAGCCGAGAGGCACAGCTCTCCAGCTGAGCTGACCTTCGCCACCACTGAGCAGCACGGTCCAGTCCAAGTGAGGACTGTCTGCCGAAGAGGTTCCTCTGGACATTAGGAAGCTAAAATTCACTTTGAACACACATGGATAGCTCTACTTGTCACACTTCTGAGAGGCAGGTACTCCACCGCTCCCAACACTTCCCAGGTACTGGGAGGATTTTTAATGAAATAATCACAATGAGCCTCTGGAGGGTTTCTGAAGTGGTTTTATACAACACAGTTCCTGTCTAGTTGTTTTCTTCACTGTGCAGTTACAGAAATCTGCAGTACGACCCATTAATATGACATTTTTTTGGTAATACAGAAGTCATTGAGATTTGGAGGCAGCTAGGGTTATTGAAATTTTTTAGATGAGCTATCTCTAGACACATATGCACACATGCTGCCTCTGTATTTTTCAAGACCATTCTACTTCTACCTGCAGGGGAGGACCATCTCTGCTGCTCATGCAATTCTGATAAACTACTGACAGGGGAATTTTCGTAAGGAAAGATTAGTCAAATCCCTTTCCATCCTTAAAATACACTGAGCTTGCAGAGGGCTTCTCTGACCTTAGAAACATCCCAAAATAAGTTTTCAGCCAGTGCAGGATGTACCAAGTTAAAATTTAAGCATCATAATATTAGCGATGCCTTGGATATGCTCAGAAGCTGTATAGCATAAGGGAAATAACATCCTATGAGAGAGCAGCATTTGAACTGTACTTCATTTTCATTGCTGATGACCTGTTAGCAAAAAAGTCCACAAGTATAAGCAACAGATCAAGTTGACTACAAGTAAATAAGAGGTACAGTCAGCTATGTACTGCAGTATATGCTTACCTGTATTAGGGGTTCTTTGAAGAAACATTTATATATGGCTTATCACAATACCTCAACCTGCATAATTCTTTGATATAAGATCCCATTCCCTTCTAAAAGTCAGAATTATCATAAAAATCTGTGGACCAAAAATCCAAACACTATGAATATTCATTCTCTTCACAGCTGTTAAATTTATGGAAATGCAACAACAGCAAACTTCTTGTATTTGGCAAAGACTTTTTACCAGATGAATACATACCAGTAAAAGAACTGAACTGAAATGAAATGAAATGAAAAGCCTGGCTCACTCCTCTTTTCTAAAGAAGTGTGCTGCAATCCAGAGCATTTTGAAAGTTAGAGTCTTTTTTTCAAATTTCAACACATGTATGCAAATTTCAGCTGGTAGTGAATACACAGTCCATATTTAATAAACACATCCATTCTAAAGGAATGTTCCATGTCCACAGTTAAACAGATGATGAATGGACATTTTTCCCTGACAGACAAGCAGTCTATTTGCTTGTGATGCAAAATGCAGTCAGAGTTGTCATATTTCCTGAAAGTTTAATCCAGTCATTTAATTTTACCCCTTAACAAAAAATTATCATGGTTGATGGAGAACAAAAAAAAAGGCAAAAAAAAAAAAACGCAAACAAAAAAACCTCACACAAACAAGTTACCTGTCTATCTGTCTATTTATTCCTATTGCTATGATTTGCTAAAGCCCTTCTCCGTCAGCTCTCTGTGGAAAACTGCATAGACCAGGAATGTCTGCAAGTGAGATTCACAGATAGAAACATTCAGCACAAGATGTAAGGTAAAGAAGACTGTAACATACCTTCAGCAGTGTGCTCCCTCCTTTCCAGCCAGCCACTTCTCAAGAATGTGCACTACAGATGGGACTGGGAAAGTAATTTTAAATGGGCTACTAATAAGTAGATTCATGAAACCAGATGTGACAGCAGGGTGTCACTAGGTCCTTTTTCAAACTTGCCTCCAATGCTGTCTCTTAGTTCCTCCAGACAGAGACAGTTGCTGCTCGGATCAGAGCTGAAGAAGCAACGGTGCTTTTTGACTGCAGTTGCTAATGCTCCACTTTCAAGGGAAGCGCAGAAGTATGTGTGTGCCTGCACTAACTGCACACACTCATCAGCCTGCTACAAGCAGGGAGATGTGATATGCATACTGAAAGAGCTGTGCAGGGAGGAGTAGTTCAGAAGCACACCCAAGCTTGTTCTGCTAGCAATTGCACCCTACTGACCTCCCTGGGCTGGATCACTGCTTTAGAATTCACCAATAAGTCTATCAGTCAATAAACAATGGATATGAAATAGCGCATAAGGGGAGGGGAGAGGAGGGAACAAATGCAGCTTCAAGCCTTCAAATAAAACTTTCAAGATAGCTCGTTTAAATTTCTCTGCCCTTAATGTTCCCACTGCAAATGCCATGGTCCATAGGTGAAGGCAATTGGATTTCATTTTAATTAATAATCTGAAAGAGGATTTCTTTAGCCATGATAAAGCACTTTTTTTAACAGGACTCCTTAATGAGAACTATTATTATTCCAGGACTTGTAAGAGCAGTAACAGCTCCCAGCTGTGAAGATGGCCCCACAGAGAGAGGGTGTATTGACTCACTCTAAAAACCAGAGTTTAGAGTCAGATTAGACAAATGTAAGAAATATCAGTATCTTCACTTTCCATGGGAGAAAATGAGCTTCGAATGGGGAAAATGTATGTCCAAGGTCACGCACGGAATTTGAACCCAAATCTCCTGCAACTAATTCCACTTTTTTGTAAATAAAACCTGCTTCTGTAGACAAAAATCACGAAAACATGCAGCAGCCCAGGCTGCCACTGACAAAACCTTCATTATGAGGCATCTTCATATGGCATCTTTAAGTCTTCTTTTTAAATGTAATGTTTTCACATAAATTTGACCATTCAAACTCTTCTGCAATGTTCCAACCTTCTCCTGGAAAAGTGAGCTGTCACATTAACTTGCACACCTTTTCCATAAAGCAGCAGGATTAAAATTCCTTTGACTGACCAAGCTCTACTCTCTCAATATTGAAAAATCCACTTCTGTGCCCCACAGCTGTACGTTACCTTCAGAATGGGTTGATGGGGGGAAAAACCTCAAAACATGTAATGAGTGATTAGGACAAGTGTCTAGCAGCCCTGGCATGGTTCTGGAGATTATTTATCCCAGAACTGACTGTTCTTAGCAGACTAAATGCTGCTTTGTTTGTGAGGTGTGATGAGATGATAGTTTAAGGTAATGCAGCTGCAGGCCATAAATAGTATCAAACCAGTATGAAGTATGAAAAAACTTCAGAGACTCCTCTAGAGCAGCAGGAATATTTTCTGACTTAGGGGAAAAGTTCCTTTTTTAGTTATTGTTATTTAAAGACTACTGGATGGAATAAACAGTCTAAAGTCTATTGTGCTTGCAGCCTTAATGAACAAACAATACAAGACAGACACACTGTAGTGGTAATAGAGGAAAAGAAAATCAAACCCACAATTAAAATACATTAAAAACCCTATATCGCTTTTTTATAAATGTATTTTAGTCTTAAATATACATTTATATTTTCTCAGAAGAATCACTCTATTATCTTACCTCAGGTCTACATTGACAATGAGAATTTTCCCTCAGAAGAAGGATTTGGTCCCTGAAAAACAGCTTTGGAAATCCAACAAGAGTAGTTCTGTGGAGTGTTTTCAGAAATGCTAAATATGGTTAATTTCAATTGATTAGCTGCAAGGAAACATCTCAGCTCTTACCCTGCATAAGTCCTGAACATTCTGGTGAGTTTGATTTGGTTGGTTTTTTCAGGTTTTTGTTGGGTTTTTTATTCCAGAAAAAGAAGGATGTAAGAGAGCTTTGGACTCACAAACACTTAATCAAACATATAGTGTACAAAGCACGGCAACTCAACAGGACTAGTCCTGGAAGCAAAATCACTGCATGTAAGGATCTATCTTTTACGGAGATCTGAACTGCTGACATTAAATATTGTTGTCCTTATGTAAGGACTGATATTTATTAAAGATTCTGGACACACAAATAAGTGTTGGAAAGAGAGAAACAGACAACTCCATAGGTGAGGAAAGACCTGTGCAAAACCATTTCGGACACCGAGGAATTATGCAAGGAGCTAAGATCACAAAGAATGAGAATATTATCGGTGAAATAAATGATACTTACAACTTCTTTGGTATATGCTACATGGACAGGACTATGCCTGCACAGAGCATAGTGATAAGACAAAGAATTATACAATCTTAAGTGTTGGAGGGGACCTTAAAGATCACCTAGTCCAACTCCCCCTTCCATGGGCAGGGACACCTCCCATCAGACCATGTTTATCCAACCTTATCCAACCTGGTCTTGCACACTGCCAATATGAGGTATCCACAAGCTCCCCAGGCAACCTGTGCCAAGCCTCACCACTCTCACAGTAAAGAATTTCTTTCTAATATCTCACCTACATCTTCCCTTTTTAAATTTGTACCCCTTACTCCTGGTCCTATCACCACAGTTCTTGACAAAGGTTCCTCTCCGGTTTCCCTGTAGGCCCCCTTCACATACTGGAAGGTTGCTATGAGGTCTCCATGAAACCTTGTCTTTGATGTTTCTGTTCTCTAACCTGCCCAGAAATTACATGAAGAGTGAAGTTCTGTCCTCCCTCTGAGCTGATTGGCATCTCCACTAGAATCCATTCTCAAATAGTGCTGCTAGTCCTGCCTTAACAGGACTTAAATTGATGTGGATATTTTCAGCATGGTACTATGCTCAGGGCAGTTAATGCTGCCTCAGTAGTGTAGAGTCATCCAGGTTCAATGCCAGGCTAATCACATCATGGATCTTTGTTGTTCTGGTTGCAGTTATAGCCTTATTTCTACAGCTAAAAAAAAAAAAAAATAAAAAAATCAGAGAATGGGTTTTAGTACATTCTAACTTGGGTTCAGAAAGGATTCTAGGAATTCTGGGATTGTTGCCAAATCTCTAAGAATTTCACAATACTTACAAATCATATTAAGCAGTAAATAAACTACTAGGGATTTGGGGGAAAAAAAGCACTAAAAAAAATCTAAACTTTCTTTGAATCAATATCTCTATAGAATGAGCAAGCCTGAAGAATTTTATTTTTTTTTTCAGCAAGATAGCCACATTTTATGAAAAGAAACAAATATCCTCCTAGTCTAGAGCAAAACCAAGGATGATGCATACTGTGCTGTGATAAGGAAAGCTCAAACCAGTGACAACAGTAACTGCCTACAATCTTTCTTCACAAGATATTGCATTTTTTCCTTCAAATATATTATCTGAGTGAGATGAGTAGAAGATATAACATTTGACCTCCTAATTTTTCGATGAAAAAATAAACACATCAAAAGGCCAAATAATTTGGTCCAGATTCTCCTTAAAACTCATTTCTTTTGGGTGCTTAATTTTGGGCAATTTTTTAAAATATGATTTTACAGAATCAGCACCTGCCCTGGAAATCAAACTCTTTAAAAACAGTGTAAATAGGACACTCAAAACCACCACCAGTGTTGAAAATCTTAACCTTTATACTTGTTTCAAAGTATTTTAGCAGATAAACACCACTCTATCCTAAATCAATAGGATTTAGGATAGAATAGTGTTTATCTTCTTAAATATTCCCAAACCTCCTTAATAAGGTCTGGAATTTACACAGGAAACACTCCACTCCTGATTTTTCACTAACTTTAGGCTAAATCAATCCTCAAATTAACATGTTAGGAAATAGACTTGAGCCTAAAATAAATTAATAACTAAAAAAACTGTTTTAAAGGTGGCTGGTACTATCAAGTGAATCACAGAATATTCTGAGTTGGAAAGGACCCACAAGAATCATCAAGTCCAACTCTTAAGTGAATGGCCCACACAGGGACCAAACCCACTACCTTGGCATTATTAGCACCATGGTCTAACCAGCTGAGCTAATCTCAGGATCACTGTTTAATGCCAACCTATATACAGATTATTTTACAGTGAGAATCCAAGAAAAGACTAGAAATTGTTGTTTAATAGTCATTCAGGGCTTGTTTTGGAAGATTCAAGAGTAAGGTAGACTTGGAAGATTGTATAGCAACAAACCATTTTTTAAAGGCTGAAGAAGGAATAAGACAAACCTTTGAAGTGGTAGGTTAACTGGAAGTAGGGCTCATATAAAATTATTGTAAGAATCATAAAAACCATAATCAGAAAAAAAATTCAGAAACTAATATAAATTGTGGGTGAAAGGCAGTAGTGACCATTTCTATTCCTAAGGAATTCATTATGTCTATACATAGCTTTCATGCCTTTCATATGCTCAGAGCCCTGAGGCCACAGACAGACAGAGAGAAGTCACCAGAGCACTGCCCATATCCATAGCCTTGCAGCCACCAAGGGGCCAGTGTATTCCCAGGGAACAGATTATCTAGAAAAGAGTGTTCAGGAAAGAAATTATAAAAAAAAGTTTGAAGAAGAAATTAGGAATGGTCAATTCCAGTGAAAATCGCAAACATAATATTTACTTAGTACCTAACAGTGAAACCACACATCAAAAAAAAAAAAAAAAAAGAGAAAAAAAAAGATTAAAACCTCAAGCTAGGAATTTCTTCTTCAACAATAAATGAACACGTCTACACAGTCAAATTTTAGAATATTTATCAAATATAAAACGCACAAAGGAGCTCTGACACCTTCTCTAGATCGCAGGCAGTTGTTTTCTGCAAAGATGCAATGATTTCCAAACAAATGCAGTACAGACCCCAGAGCAGCATCAGTCACTTTAGATGGTAAAGCACCTGGAAATTAAATTTCTCTTAACTGTTGTATATAGTACATCTACTTCATGTGTTTTTGTGGGTAGATGTGTATATGTATAATATTAATTATCCATTACAAATGCTCTGGAAATTCAGAGATGAGTATAAAGAAATGTATATACATATATATGTGTGTGTATTATATTTATTTAATCTGTATATAAATGCTTCATATCTGTATGTGTTTATTTATGTATGTATTGCATGTAAATAACACGTGAGTGTACGTATTCAAATAAACTCCTGTATTGACATTTTTGGTATCCTTTAACTTGTCTGACAGCAATATGGAAAAATTATTACTTGAGAATAAATAGTATTTAGAATCTTAAACCCCATATCTTGATGCTATATTGCTGTTAGCATTCCACATTTCCCATTCTAAAGATATTGACTTTTTTCTCCTCATAGTTTCAGAGTGAGGGTATATGAATGTCATTCAAACAAGACTGTGTATTTAACCTAGAAGACACATTTTTTTTTACACTGAACATTAATAATTCACCATTTAAGATATTAGAACAGCATCAAATTCCACTTATATTTTTACAAGATGTGTATGTGACAGCTAGCCTTTCAGATTCTTTTTGTGAGCAAAGTTCTTTGAAGGTATTCTATACATAGGAAACTGTGCTTTCTTAAGTTATTAACGATAAGTGATTTTCATACTATATCTGAGTTATCAGTAACATTTTTATTTATGAAAATTAGTGCCTGACAAAGACCTATGAATTGGAATTCACAGCAAAAGTCAAACATTAAAAGAAAAGTAAAAAGATGTGTAGAGAATGTGACATGACTACTTGATTACTTTGTAATTTTTTTCTCTATGTTTATGATCTATTCTGCAGTCTTCATTTTAAAGTCAAGATGAAAGTCAATTCAGGTTGAAGTCAGAAAGACAAAAAGGCAGTAATTCAGAGGACTGATTCTTCATGACCAGCTTCATAGAGGTATAATTCTTCAGCTTCCCCACAAGACACTGTCTCTTCTCCAAGAAGAACTGGTGAAAGTTCAGGTCCCATTGATCACTAGTGAAGGTGAGTCATAACCTTAAAGTAGTTGTTTCTTCCATTTCTGATTTAAAGTCATGTCTCTGAAATACCAATTGCAAGAAATCTAGTTTTCCCCATTTGCCCTAGATAACATGTGCATCAGCATATGTTTTCCTTAGTAAGGCAACCATTAAATGTCAAATATGAAGAAGGTGCTAGGTCATACTTTCCCTTTAACAGCAATGTGCACGTTAGAACCTGTTACTGTGCCTTTGAGAAGGAAATTCGACTGAAATTCCATGTGTCTATATGTTTAATGAAAAACGTATAGATAGGTAGGATATGAAGGGTTTTGATGCATGTGCAAACTTTTTAAAAAGCTTTTTGAAAAATATAATTGATTTGAGAGCAGAAATCCCACTGACTTGAAAAGAGATGTGTTCCCAAGTCATGAGGGCTCTGTAATATGTACCCACGCTTAAACTAATTACTAAATGGAGATTAAATTTGAACCCTGACCAAATTTCTTGATCCTTCAAAAATATTTTCTTCTATGTGAATCATGCAAATAATAAATTTTAAAGTATTTTTCTCAAACACCTTTGGGAGAAGGAAAACATAAGTAAACACTTACCTCCTTATCCATAAGAGTCAGAAAATGCTACTGTCTCCAGCCACACTAATTCAGATAAAAGCAAGGGGAATTTAGTGAACGGTGGCCTTTACTGCCAATTCTAAACTTTCACTGGAAGTATACATGTGTGTTTGGAGTGGGTAGGTTCTCCTGACCCAACATAAATTTCTAAAAGTTGGATGAGATCACAACCCCAAACTTTGAGTAATTCAATGTGCCACAGGGCTAAAATCACTTGATCTATTTCTGCCTTGAACTATAAATAAAGGTTGACCATACTTATCCTCTAACTTTATTTCTCAGTAATGCTCTATATTCCTTAATCTAATGGGCACTTTCATGCCCATTAGAACAAAAATTCATTTCATATTCAACATCATTTATGTACCCAAATAGTACAAACATGCCCAGAACCAATGGATACATGTAGTGTGTTATTTTATTGCTGGGCATTTTAGGCCCTGGTTCAGCAAAATATTTTTATGTACTTTCTTTCCTTTAAAGGAGCAAATATTCCCATTGCCTCCAATGGATGAGAGGAGTATCAATAAGAAGCGTAACTGAGCTGATGTAAGTACTGCTGGGTGAGAGGAAAGAGGCAACCACAACATAGTTAGTGAGGTACAAATTGGCTAATGTGGTGAGAAACAGAGCTAAATACAGAGGAAGGGCAGGAGGCTTCAATAACTGGAACAAATGTGAGTGCTGAGCTCTAGGAACATATAAGAGGGGAAAAAAAAATGGACTCAAACATCTTTTGATGTAGTAAATCATTACACTGGGAGAGTCAAAGGAAACAGAAAAGACTGAGTGCTGCAGACTAGTGCAGAAACTCCCAGGCTGGATCTTGCTGATGACTCCTTTGTTAAAGCCCAGAGAAAAACAACTACATGGTTCTTCCAAAACGCAAGTCTAGGAAGCCAAAGATAGTTTTCTTGTTGCCTAAAAGTAAGACTTGTGTATGAACTGTTTGATGCTTATTTCTAAGTAATGCCCTTTTGTTGGGTCATTGATATCAATAATTGCTATTATAAAGATGCCAGAGCCAGTCCAGTCTCTGCTGTTTAAACAAGATGCTTATCTGCTTTGGTTGGGCTTTAGGCTCCCCTATATCAGGAAACTGGGCAGACAGTGCTACCATGCAGAACATAAAGCCATTTCTCATGAGCCTATGGCACACAGCCCAGGAGGTGGTAGGTAGGCTTAGGGTAAAATTTTCAGAGGTGGCATATGGTAGGGTTTTTAGTCCCTATCATTGCAGATGTTGCTTCCTTTCTTTTGACTTTGGAATAAAAGGCAAAAGACTTACAAAAATAAATTATATATAAATGCCTTTTTTTTTCTCCCCTGAGAGTTTGGTAAGAATATTTGGACTTAATGATCCCAGAGGTCTTTTCCAATCTTTATCATTCTGTGATTTTAAGACTGTGGATTATCTCCAGAGAATAAACATGGATACTTCACTGGTCTGAGACACTTCAAACAAAGTTGGTAAGGCATGACCAGGAGTGTTCCCTTAGTCCCAGGGCAAGGACTGGATGAAAATTTATTTGAAAAATAACTCTTCACATAGATTTATGCCCTGTTGCTAAGCAGCAAATCTGTGCATTCCTGGTTTGCTCTTTTCTTAGGAAGGACCAGAGTGATGCTTTGTTTGCCATCAAGGAACTCCAGAGATCAATTAGCTTTCTTGGCTGCCCTAGATATAGCTTTACAATGCTCAAAGTTACAAGCATACCCATGAAATCAGATACTTGTTCGTATCTGTTTCTACTTGGCAAACAGAGCTCAGCAGAAAGGAAGGAAAAGCAAGTTAGAGAAGTGTTGACAGGGTAGGGTTGTTATTCTTAAGGATGTCATATCTCTCCCTCAGACTATTTTTTCTCCCCCATGAACTGTAAAAAGAGGTTGTTAAAAGCTTCTTCTACATTGGAAGAGGTCCACTGATGGACATGCTATGTAGTAGGAACATAGGCAGCGTAATGTTGAAAATTTCTTTCTGGCAAGGAGGTAGAAGGAGTAGCCAAGATCCTACCTCATTTCCACAGCAAGCAGAGGATAAATGCCAACTCTGCCAAACAGAATCCATCACCCAGACTCTCGTGTTTCACATCCTTACCATTGCATCTCAGATCAAGACTACCTCTTCAGAGTAAAAATTTCAAGACTTTTACTCAATAATTACATAGAAAATGGACAGAGTTTTGTCATATTTTCTGGAGGCATTGCCAAAACAGTATCCTTATAGTTTCTATGTTATGTATGACTTTGCTGAGAAATATTATAAAGAAACCCAAATGTGCCCCAGCAAGTAAATATTTGTGACTCACTCCAAATTCACCTCTATGACATCTGGATTCATTCTTTGCATGGCACTTCATGAAACTGCCCACTAAAAGGTTTTTAAAGATCTTTTGCTAGCAACAAAAAGCACCAAGAACTCCCTGTATTTCTCTGAGAAAGGAAAAAGAGAAAGAAGTATGTAAACAAGGTGGGTTATAGAAGAAAGAAAATAATCCTATACATTTCCAAATATTTCCAACCTGTTCTGAAGCTCTCAGAAAAGCTCTTAGGTCAGTGATCATGAATAGCAGCATTTGCATCCATAAAAACTGGCATAGAGAATAAGAAGGAGAAATATTTCTTTTTCCCATAAGAATAGGAACTAATGAAGTCTGGTTTTCCACAGTTTGGGTCTGGTGATCAATTGCTAGACCTGATTGGATGGTATTTTCCAGAGCTGGTCATTTTGACATCTGCTGTTTGATAACATATGAACTGATGCTGAAGTCTTTTACTCACATAGGTATGTATTGGGAACATTTGTAAGCTTCATGTTCCTTATTCACATACTCATCTTTACAAAACTTGTAATGTCTTCATTATCTTTGATCTCTTCTAAATCCCTATCAAATCTAATCAAAAATTGGTTAATGAATTGACAGTTCACAACAAACATAGATGTCTGTACACATGCACAAATATCTTATGTACGGAGTAAACAAATCTTAAGGGGCATTAGAGAAGGAAAAGGAAGTGACAAAGGTTGTATGTCCCCATTTGTCCATGAAATAGAGGATATTTGGGTCTGAGATTGATCTCATGAGAGGCTGAGAATTCATCAGGCTATGGCAGACACTAACTTCAGAAATAGTTGCTGAAATAATTATACGATTCTATTCTTCTATGATTCTATGCTTGTAGGCTTCTATGATTCTATGCTTGTATGCTTCTATGATTCTATGGTTCTATGATTCCATGTTTCTATGGGTCTATGGTTCTATGAGTCCGTGTTTCTGTGATTCTTATTCTATGATTCTATGTGGTAAAACACAACAGTCCATAACAGCAGTTTCTACCAAACAAGACAACATGGCCCTGACCCATATATGCAGTGTATGAGTCCATAATGTTGAAAAGTTATTAAAATATTTAAAACAGACATAGAAATTTCATATTAGCTACCTGTATATGAATATGTGAACAAGAGACACAGACACAGTTCATATTTGTCTTATGACAAAGAATGTGTCTGAAAAGTTTAAAGTTTATTTTAATTTTTCTAGAAGAGAGCCCCCAAATAGCAAAAGTCCCACATTATACTTGAGTCAGTGGAATCTTACCACTCAACGTAGTCAGAGCAGGGAAAACTATACAGCCATTCACTTCTAGGATTCAATTCTGCATCTCTGCTAGTTACTGTTTCTCTCTGAGTCTAAAGCACTGGAGGGAAGGTTAAAACAGGCATCTTCCCAGACAGAAGTATAAATCCAAAAAGTGATATTTGCCTTGGTGGACTACAAGTGTGGAGAGGAGTGTGAAACAATGTAAGCATTTCCACATTTGGGAAGACAGAAGGCTTCTTAGGGCCTGGGAGTGATATAATAATAGCAACATTGGACAAAAAGGAGATATGTTGCATTCAGAATAAAAGAAAATACATTTTTGACTGTTTTATACTCATAAGGATGTACAGTGCCTGTTATATACCACTGTGTCTTGCCTATCTGCGCCGTGTGCTCAGGACTCAGGGTTCTTCTGGTTAATCATTGGATCAGGCTGCCCATGAAAGTGGAGTGAGCTCTATCATGGTGGTGGTGGAGTCACCATCCATGGTAGGGTTCAAAAAAGGAGCTATTTGCACTTCATTATATGGTTTAGTGGACACCGTGGTATTTGATCAAAAGTTAGTCTTGAATCTTCATGATTCTATGACTCTACAAGTCTTTCAAGTCCATGTTTGCCTTCCTATGCAGATGGACTAGTTACTATAGAAGACCTTCCAAATATGGTTTATTGAAACGGTTTTAAAAGTCATAAGAAATGTTCATATATCATGCATTGTAGCATTTCCTTCTTTGGTATGTTTGCGCTTGGTGAGGGGTTCAATCTCTGTCTTCACATGGGACACTAGCTTGATGTTACTACTACACAAATGCCTTAAAATCTTGACCATGGTGTACAGGTTTTGCAGTGGGATATTAATATAACTTTTTTTACTTATTCAAGGTGCTTAGGAGCTCTCAAAGCTCTGTAATTTCCCTCTATAGTCAACAGAAATAGATAGATTCCCTGAAAGGCTGATTTATAGAATCATGGAATCACCAGCATTGAAAGGGACCTTCAAGATCCCCAAGTCTAACTGTCCACCCAGCACTACCACTGTAACCCCTAAACCACTAAACCAATCTCCAACACCAGGTACAGACACCTCTTGAACACCTCCAGATATTGTGATTCCACCACCTCCCTGGGCAACCTATTCCAATGCCTGATCACCCTAACAGTAAAAAAAGTTTTTTTTAATATCTAATCTGAATCTCCCCTGTCTCAGCTTAAGGTCATTTCCTCTTGTCCTCTCACTGCAGGCACAGCAAAAGAGACCAGCGCCCACCTCACTACAACATCCTTTCAGGTAGTTGTAAGGAGCAATGAGATCCCCTCAAGCCTCTTCTTTTCTAGACTAAGCAAACCTATCTACCTCAGCCATTCCTCATAAGACATGTTTTCTAGATCCTTTATGAGTATGAGCCTTGTTGCCCTTCTCTGGACATGCTCCAGCAGCTCAATGTCCTTTTTGAAGAGAGGGCCCCAAAAGTGTGGCCTCATCAATGCCAAGTACAGGGTGGCAACCTCTTCCTTAGTCCTGCTGGCTACACTATTCTTGATACAGGCCAAGATGCCATTGGTTTTCTGTTCACTCACATTCAGCTGGCTATCAAGCAGGATCTCCAAGTCCCATTCTGCTGAACAGCTCTCAAGACACTCCTCCACCAGCCTGTAGCACTGCATAGGGCTGCTGTGACCCAAGCATGGGACCCGACACTTCACCTTATTGGACCTCATGCAGCTGTCCTTAGCCCATTGATTGAGTCTTATAATGTCTCTCTGTAGAGCCTTCCTATACTCAAGAAAATGAACACTCCCATCCAACGTGGTGTCATCATCTACTTACTGAAGATGCACTTAATCCCCATGTCCAGATCATAAATAAAGATGTTAAACAAGACTGGCCCAAAACTGAGCCTTGGGGAACACTGTGAGAGACTGGCTGCTAACTGGCTTTAACTCCATTCACCACAACTCTCCTGACCAGGCCTCCAGATAGTTTTTTACCAATCAAAGAGTCCACACTTCCAAGCCACAAGCAGCCAATTTTTCTAGGAGGATGCTCTGGGAGATAGTGTCAAACAATATACTGAGGTCTAGATAGACCACATTCATAGCCTCTTCTACTAAGCAAGTTACTTTACCATAGAAGAAGATCAGGTTGCTCAGGCAGGAACTTCCTTTCATAAATCCTGCCTCCATTCCCTCCCAATTCCTAGGTCCCATCCTGCCTGTTGTGGAGAGGGGAGAGGATCCTCCACTTCCTGAGGTGCATATGGTTGGTACATTTGCCTCAGGGCAGGTGGAGAATGGTTCCACCAGTCAATCTCTTCCTCAGATGCTCTAATGTTCTTTAACTTTTCCACCTCCCCTTTGAGTTGTACCACCAAGCGCAGCAGATCATTGGCCTGCGTGCACGTCACACAGGTGTTATCTCTGTTACCCTCTGATGCCCGTGCCAGGCTCTGGCACTCCCTGCAGCCCTGATACTTGGACCCCTCTATGTTTCCACAGCAGCTCCATTTGCTTTGCCACATCCCTTCTGACACATGCAGAGGACTTGGCACCCTGCTGAGTGGAAACCATTCCTGAACTCTCCTCTTGAGCTGATGGGAGAGAGACTTCACCTTCCTGCTCACTCTGCCTGTGCAAACTGCCATGTGACCTGCTGCACCTGCTGTGACTGATGTACTCCAGTACAGGAATTGCCCTCTACAGCCTGATCTAAAATTCACTCTGGATTTACTTCAGTCACTACTGTTGCCACTGCTGCTGCTGCTGCCACCTCACTGACTAACAAACCATTCAGAGTGAATAAATGACACATTCATCAGGACCTTATCTGGAGTGCTTTGAATTCTTCCGTGAGAGAAAAGAAATTTCTGGAAAATTTGGAGTCCTGTCAGAAGAGAGGAGGAAGGACTCAAAATGTCAATGCCTGGCTGAGAGATTTGGATGAAAAAGCACCATAAAACAACAAAAAACCTCCCAAAAACCAGCCTCAAAAAACACTTTCCACAAGTGTGGAATTTCAATTACAAATCATACCATTTCTTCTCAACCTCCTGAATGTTTTCACTCCAAACAAACCTATTCGGTTCCAAATTATATAATTGAAGTGTCTTGCAGGAGCCATGGTTCAGGCAGTTCACATACCTAATTTCATTTTTGGGATTAATTCCTTGACATAATGCATCACAGTTCTCAGTTTTGGTAAGAGGAGGTAATGCATCAAATATGAGCTGAACATCTATCACATTTTAGGGGAGATGAAGTCCTGGAGATCTTCTTTGCTGTTTTTTGTGGTTTCACCCCAGATGGCAACCAAACCCCATGTACCCACTCGCTTCCTCCCTCACCAGGAAGATCAGGGAGAGAATCAGAAGGGTAAGAGCCAGAAAACTCGTGGGTTGAGACAAAGACAGTTTAATAGGGAAAGCAAAAGCTGCATATGCAAGCAAAGAAAATAAAAAATTAATTCACTGCCTTCCCAGGCAGGCGTTCAGCTATCTCCAAGAGAGTAGGGCTAACATGTAGCAGTTACTTGCCATCACTCCGAACATCCTCCCTTTCCTCCTTCTTTCCTCCACTTTATATACTGAGCATTATGTCACATGGTCTGGAATATCCCCTTGGTCAGCTTGGGTCACCTGTCCCAGCTGTGTCTCCTCCTAGTGTCCCATGCACCCTCAACTTCCTTGCCAGCGTGGTAATACAAAAAGCAGAAGAGACCTTGGCTCTCTGTAAGCACTGCTCAGCAATAACATCTCTCTATTATCAACTCTGTGTTCAGCACAAATCCAAAACACAGGTCCATATCAGCTGCTGTGAAGTTAACTAACCCAACAAAAACCAGCACACTGTTTAATAGAAAGAGACCAAAAGTCACAGCAACTAAAGTTTCTATGACAGATAGAGCTGGATTCATTTAACCTAATTTGAGAGATCTGTAGCGTAGATGGCCACATTTGAACTAGTCATCTAAACTCTATTTATAGCCAAAGGGACAGAAACAAGTACTTTTAGAGTGAGATTTATTTCATTATAGACATCTATAACCGGTCAGGTGATTTCTCTATTTTTTATTGATTGTAAGGAAAAGCAAGGGTGGACTAAGTGGCTACAATAAATTACTATATCCCTAATGGTAGGGATATAATTAGGTGAAGTAATTCTCATTCATTGGGATAACATTCACAGGGAAATACTCTTTTCCTTTTCAAAATTGTTCTCTCTGGGAGTAATTTTGTAAAGAAAAAGCAGAAACTTTCTCTGCAAATAACATTTTTTTTCAGTAAGAAGTGCATCTCATCATAGATCAACTTTTCTATCAGAAAGAGCTTTAACAAAATTTCCAGCCAGCCTTGTTTCCTTAGTTTTAGACAACTACAAGTAAAAACATGAGGAGTTTTTTTCTCTAACTGCCAAGTGTACAGACATATACTTGGGTATGAGAGTCATGTTGTGTTCTTTCCAGATTGTACCTTAATATTGCAAGATAAATGGGATTCTATTTATTTTGTAATTTTACCAGATGACCTTTAATAATATTACATAATGGGTCAAATATTCTTACTGTAGGACTGAATTATCTAGTCTGTGTCAATGGTTTGGCAGTTCTTCTTTCATCTGTTTAGCCCTAAACCATAGAAAAGGCTCTTTCATACAGGTAACCACCTCCACATGGTTATTCTTAATATTTCCCTAATTTCTGGGACAACAGGTACTTGACAGGTCATTAAGAGATTCTGTGGTTTGTCTGAAGAAGACTAAGTGTTTGAAGGCCAATTTGAGGATAAGTCTAGCAATATTTATTTTTCTAGTTCTATTCTGTATTTGAAGGATGACCCTGGTTTTTTATAAGAAAAGTGTTTCCTCTACCATAATACTAAGCAAAATTTCCCTAGATTTAGTTCAATTTTTTCTCAGAAATAATCAATTTCTAAATTCTCCTTATTGAAAGGTCTCTTAAACCTTCCTGTTATTCAAATTCAAATGAAAGGAGATCCAAAGAGATGGTCATTACCATTTAAGAGAAGAGGCCTATATCCTATACATTTTTTTTACTTCTTACATCTACATGTGTCTATACAGTTTAAGAACTCCAGCCCCTTTTCAGGGATAACGATTCTCTTTTGCACTGGGGCAAATACATTTCAGTATTGTTCCTTTCCCTAAGATTTTAGAGTTCTAGTATGTGATGAAAAGCAGTAGAAGGCAAAATGTTCTTAGGAGTTGGAGTGACAACCTGTGAGTCCGCTGAACTTTTGGTATCAGAAGTAGTCCGTGTTTAAAAGAATTACAAATTCATATAGTCACGTTTATACTGATCTGATTTACAATCCTCAAACCAGAGATCTCATGACACCCCACCCCCTCTACCTCTGTAGTGCTTTCTTCCAAACATTGATTTTGCATTAAAGCACTAAGCAAATCCTGAAAGAATCACTAAACAAATCTGACGTTAGTCTTTTCTTTATTAATATATAAATCAATAAGCATAAAGGAACACATTCAATAAGAACAGGAAAAGCCGTCATAAAGTAGATATCTTAATTACAACCTCAATTAAAATTAATCTTCAGCTCTGGATGACCTCTTGCATATAAATCACTAGATAAATTCTATCTTTCTGTAACTCAGAAAGAGCTCAAGCTCTTAAAATTACCAGTAATGAGACTGGTATTTTCAATAATCTCTCTGACATACCACCTAGAAGGGAAGGCCACAGAACTGGAAGGGACATCCCAGCCATTAAGTTCAGCATCCCGATATTGCAGTAAACAGTCTATACAAGCCTTTCATTAAACTATTAAGATGTGTCATAAGATTAGCTAGGCTTTGCCCAGATCAGAAAGGCTCTAACTTCTCTGTTTCATGTCAGACTATGTCTATGTATTTTTGTTTCAGACCAGTATTGAAACCTTGATCCTAAATAATTTTGCTTTCCTTTGCTCTTATTCCTCTGATATGTTAAAATGATTTTCCCAACCTGAAATCAGTCGATACAGTTGTTATCAAATATCTATGTCATTCTTCTATTATTTTTATCACCACAGAGACTTGTAAGAACCTCTCCACAGGGTTTGTTTTCTTTCCATGATGTTTGTTAGCATCCTTATATCATTTTTTCAGTCACACATAAGGCTAGTCTACGCAAACATTGCACTCTTATATTCTTTCTTTTACTAATCTTTACTAGGAGATTTCTTTGGACATGTTGATCTAGTTGTTGCAAGAAATATTTTTTTATAGAATACTCAAAGTGAATAAATGAAGAGACTAAGGTGCCAACAGATATTGTAGCACAGTATTAACCCTGCAGGTTTAGAACACCACACAAACAGCTGTGAAGGCATCTCCCTCTTTCCAGAGCTCAAAAATACTTTGTGCACCTGCAGAGTTCTGCATTAAAAGTAGTATAGTTTTGATTTGTGCCCTTAGACTTTATTTCAACTTCTGTAATGAACGGTATGCATGTGTATAGGAGATAAGTTAAGCTTCAGAATACAAATTTGTATTATTTATGCATTTATATGCAGGAGTACCTCAGAACCCCAGTGTTTTAGGAACCATATAAACTAAGAAAAATAAAAAGAAAAAAAAAGAAAAGGCACTCAGATAGAAATGTTTCTGTATATCTAAGTATGGCAATTACAAGGAAACGGTAAGGGAAATTCAAGCAGTAGGACAGTCTATGGGCTCTCTTAATTTGTTTTTAAACTGATTTTAAGTTTGATGTAGACATTGTTCTAAAAATAATATTGAAGGAGCGTAATAAAAATGATTTCATGAGCACAATGAGACACACTCCCCAGGGAAGCGGTCACAGCACCAAGCCTGCAGGAATTCGAGAAGAAATTGGACAATGATCTCAGGCACATGGTGTGGTTCCTGGGGTTGTCCTCTGCAGTAATAAGAGTTAGACTCAATGATCCTTGTTGGTCCCTTCCAACTCAGGATATTCTATGATTCTATGATACAGGGGAAAGAACACAAGCATTTTCGAGGAACCAGAGTCACTTTTCCCCAGATTTGCAGATCCAAGGACTGGAACTGCAAATGCAACTGTACACATTGTACTCCACTATCATTTATTATGATTATGTCTAACTCTTACACAGAGTGTTGCCTGTATTATTATGTGGTCTTCTGAACAGATCTACTTTTTACCTTGCTACTTGACTTTTCTCATTATTCTTGTAATTAAAATCTCTTTTGATTTCATTTAGCACTTTACCATCTGCACGTAAGGAAATACCTTGGAACTGGCCTGCCTGTGACTTCACACTGTCCATTAATTAAACCTTGTTTTAATCAGAAATTCTTAATTACCCTTAATTTTCTGACTAGAAGGTGGTTTTATCTGCACTCATTTCCCCAGTGACTTCTTAAAGGATGGATGTACAAATGAAAAGTGACTGTACAAATGAGATTGCACAGTTCCATATTTATTCCTTCACAATGATTCCCAATCAGATTTACACTATGTGCAAGAACATTCATTATTTTTTAGCTGTTACTTTGGCAGATTTTTATCTGGAATCCACAATTCAAGCTGTGTCTTTTGACTGTGCATCTTCAGTACAGAAATGCAGGAAGCAAGAAAAACAAAACAAAACAAAAACAAAACCAGAACAAAAACGAAAAGAGTCTTCAAAAGAGATTGTGATGAAAAAAAAAAAAAAGCTTTGTTCCAGTTTTTGTGTTAACGCGAAAGTTTTAAACAAAAATATTCTGGATTTGAACAGAAACCCACTGAGACTGAAAAATCTAAAACAAAAGGCTGAAAGTGACAGCAAAAAATGGTGTCATAAAAAATTTTTTTATGACATTTATCAGTTATCATATTTCTCACAAGTACCTCCATTTACTTACAAGATTTAGAGTCTAATCCACTGAAGAGAGAGTAACTTTATATTGTATTAAGTATGCTCTTTGACAGATGATTTGATCAGGGCAGAATATTACTGAAGCAATTACAGACAAAGGAAAATTATGAAAGGAATAGTACATTGAGTATGTTCTTGGCTGAGAGGAAACTTTGCATACTTGGGCTGTCTTCTCAACTCTGTGATGTTAAATAAATAATTTCCATTCTATTCCCATCCTTTTTCCTTCTTTCTGCTGTGCCTTCATCTTGTATTTTAGGCTGTGAGCTCTTTCATGTGAGTAGTTTCATAGAATCATCATGAAACCATGAAGTGGTTTGGGTTGGAAGAGACCTTAAAGATCATCTGGTCCCCACCCCCTGCCATAGGCAGAGACACCTTCAACCACACCAGGTTGCTCAAAGCCCAATCCAACCTGACCAAGGATGGGGCATCCACAACTTCTCTGGACAACTTGTGTCAGCGCCTCACCACCTTCACAGCAAAAAATTTTTTCTTTATATCTAATTCAAATCTACCATCTTTCAGTTTCTTTTAGCTTGTGTAAACAATTCATAATGAGACACAATTCATTATTCAAGTTTTTAGTAACTGGTGAATGGTAAACATTATTTTCTGCTTTCATTTCTTTCTAAAACTGCATTTTAAAGGGCTGTAAAGAAAAATAATTGCTAAGAATGCCTAAACCACTCTGAAATTTATTATATTGTCCATCTATACTCTTCTGGCTCATTTGTCCATGTAAGAACTCTCGATATATGTAAAAGTTTCTTGCCACTTTTGCCAACACACTACACAATCACTGTATATGCAAATGATATCCCAAATTTTTCAGTAACCTCTGTTTTCTTAAGTGATGTGTTACAGTACTCTTGATGAGAGTATCAGACATAATGTCCTTAAAAGGCATTATTCAATCTTCCCACCTCTTCTTTGTAATGGAGCCCTGTCTGATGCCAGTGGATGAGAGAAGTGCATTCCCCTCTCCTGACCTTTATTTCATGCTGATACACTGGTTCTTATATTCCAACTAATTCTTGTTTTCATTCCAGCTACCAGTGGGAAAATACTGAAATTCACCCTCTCTACATTATATACAACATGATATAAAAGGCACAGTAAATACCAGCAATTTGATTGCTGTGGCTCAACTTCCCTCTTTCAGTCCCAAAGGTCCTGCATTTGAAACTCTAGTGGTGGTAATATAAAATCTTCAAGTAATAAATTTGAAAATCTTCAAATAATTAATTCGATCAAGTAAGACTCAAGGATAGGAAAAAGACAATGTTCTTGAGATTTCTGACTTGGATTCAGTCTCTTGCCACGTCCAAAATGTCATTTGTGAGACTCTGAGACTCACAGAGAAGGGGTCAGGACAGACTGTTTTCTGGTTAAATAAGTAATCATTTAATATCTCAGGTTGGAAGGGACCTGAAAGACCATCTGGTCCAAACTTTCATAGTAAAAGGAGTAAATATGACATCATCTATCACTCTTTCCCACCACACCTTGAAATCCTCCAGTTATGGGAACTTCATCACATCCTTGTCGATGTTATTCCAGTAAATGACTGTTTTTACTGAAAAGATGTCCTTCTTATGTGGTGGTGAACCTTTCACTCGTGCATCTTGTACTTATTGCCTGTTGTCTTCTCCATGTGGTTCTTTGTGGAAAGATTCCGTCCTCTCTGTAGCTGCACTTTTCATACTGGAATACTGTCATAAGGCCCCCCTGAACCTTCTCTTCTCCAGAGAGAAAGGACCTATCTCCTTCAGTTTTTCATCATAGGCATTCATCCTGTATCTTCTCTGTACCAGGCAGTCTGGGACTAAATATATCCCTAATTACTAAGTGCTTGAAAACTACTCTAGAAAGTATGAGACGAAAGAGTTCATTTGAACTCTGGTCCTAACTGCTCTATCTGGCAAGACACTTGTAACATGCAGCAGCCTTGTACTTCAATTATATTGATGTACATTTTATACCTTCACCTTAATCTTCCTCCATTCTGGTGTACTCTTCGGGGTTGTCAGTTATTGACTATGGGCTAGCAGTTGGAGGTCAGGAGCCTTGTTATGTGGAGCATGAGCTTTAAGAGCTGCCTCGAGTGGTATTCTGAGCAGTCAGGGAAGAGGAAAGTGTTTAAGGATTACTCATTTCATTATCACATTGCTGTAGGTGGGGCAGTAAAATATGTGCATTGATACAGCCTTGTATCTGTACATTTAATGGGTCACAACTAGAAAAAAAAAAAAGAAAAAAAAAAAAGAAAGCAAGTTCAAAACCAGTGGGAATTATACAGATGCCAGAAAAATTCTTCCCTCATGCTGTTCATGGAGAGGAGGAGATATGAAATGCATGTAACACAGATTATAGCATATGTCAGTGGCAGAATTAACACTGAACTGTATGCCATAAATATATGGATCATTGGCAGCACACTCAAAGAACACTAGTGGCTTTACTGATGTCATTGTTCTCCTCCTCCTATTTCCCCAATGTCTAAACCCAGGAATATCTCATTAAAACAAGTCTTTTCAGGGAACACCAGGGAGTTTGGGACTACAAAAAATTGATAGTAAAACAAGAACTGCCAACTGAAACCATCAAGATCATTATCAGGAAAAGGCTTCAAATGCTGCACATATAACAGGGATGGTTCGGAGTGCTAATGAGCATCCAGATAGGATAGACATTTTCTCACCCCCTGAGGAAGGGTCAAAACTAATCTGACAAACACTGTGCCTGAACATTGGAGGAAGAATAGCATGAAAAGGTCCACAGGTGTCAGGGAAAGAAAATCTTTAAAAATATGCTTAGAATGGAGAACTCATATACAGGCAGGTTTGGGGCAAGAATACATACACACACATGCACATATATGTGTTTGTATGCATGTATATATATATATATATTTACATATAAAAATGAGTTATAAATTTTTGCAGACTGTTTTGTGTAATACATGTGAAAAAAGACCAAACTCAATAATCCAATATTTTAAGGGGATTGTATTAAAAGATCAAGAATAAAAAAATACTTTCCCTACTGCTGCTGACAACCTACTCTTACTAACTTCCACTTCCATATTTTCAATACTTGCCAATTTAATTAACACACCATGAGAATCATCTGTCCAAGTATGGCTGTTCACTGTATTCATGCCATTTTAGTAGTCACAACCATTAGACCTCAATCTTGCTTGCAGGGTCTTCCAATTCTCTGACTGCAGTGACTTTCCTGTGGCAGGATTTGACGTATGATAGACCTAGAACTTCTGCCAGGGACATGTACCACTACTCTAATATACTGACAGTGGACCACAGCCTTCTAAGGATCAAAATCAAAAATTATTATTAACACACTTGGCATTTCCAAGGTTTTTTATATTTTGATACAGATTAGAATCATGCTTGTGACTTAAAATACATATTATGCCCAAAATTTGTGGCAGGCTAAAATTATTTGCTGCAATGAGCAAGGCAAACAAAATAAAACACAAGCGAAAACAAAAAAAAAGCACCCTAAGGAAAAAAAAGAAAGAAAGAAAACCAAACAAGATTTAAGAACCAAATTCAGTGAACATGTTCTTGAATACATTTATTTATTATTCACCCAGTTCTCATACCAACAGGGAAAAATAGCTTCTTCCACTACAAAATGCAGTATATAAACAGGAGTTCTCCTAGTACTTGAAGAACAGATTTTATTTCAGAGGATAAAGGAGTTATATTAGAATATTAGCTATAGCTGAGACAACTTTTCTCAAACACGACTATAAACCATAGAATCACAGAATGTTTTGGGCTGGAAGGGACCTTAAAGACCATGTGGTTCCAACCCCATTGTTGTGAGCAGGTACAAGTTCCCCTAGACTAGGTTGCTCCAAGTCCCATCCAGCCTGACCTTGGACACTTTCAGGGATGGGGCATCCACAGCTTCTCCGGGCAACACCACTCTCACAATATAGAATTTCTTCCTAATGTATAATCTAAATCTGCCCCCTGTCAATTTAACTTCAGTTTAAATAAAATATTAACTTGTAAATAGTATATTTTTCTCTTAACCAGTATCTTCCCAACTGATAATAGACACAAATCTGCATGTCAAAACTACCTTATCTTTGCTTTATCTAAAGAGCACTGTGTAAACCCCAGAAAAATATCCCTAAAAATGTTTGCTTTTACCCTCCCTTTCATAGTCTATTATCATCATCTATAAAGAATAAGTTCTACTCATGTAATTCATTGTAAGATAGTCATTCCATTTTCAGGAGAATATATGATATTTGTGAAAAATTTCTACTATATGTTCTTGTCTTGTTATATATAATATATATAGAATAATCTATTATATGTATATTAAATTAGTTTGGAAACAAGACTTTTTATACTGCTCTAATATGTTTGGCAATTATAACTCAGATGCTTTTTACACTTGCCTTACTGAGATGTAAAACCTCCTAAAACAGATATAATTACCAGTATTTCTTTGCTCTTTTGTTAAGTCAAAATTATTCTTATTGTACAATAGAAATCAATTCATGCTTTTATAACAACAAATGTCGAGTTGAAATCAGAGAATGTTTTTCCAAGGAGTGAGTTTTCTCAGAAGGGTCACTTTAATCTTTTTGAGTTTGTGTCTCAAAGTAGACAGCAAAAATGCATTTTCTTTTATAGTGAAATCACAGACTGAAATGAGTTCCCCAGGTTGTTTATGGCAGTCAACGTTTAGGTACCACAAATAACAAGGGGACTGGCTTATTTGCACAACATGGGTATGGAAAACTTAATGACAGAGTAATGTTTTCCATTTTATGACTTGAAAACTGCACTGCAACAGCTGCAGCTGCCAGCCAGAGATCTTGTGCAATCCCCTCTTAAGTGTCCATGTATTATTTGTGCATGTCATGCTCCATAAGACATTTTATCTGATGTTGTTGATGCACCAAATGTTGTGTACCACAGATCGGATTTGTATTTTCGTGTGTCTCCTGTTCTTTTTATTAGTACATCTTAACACACACGGAACTTTATGAGTCTTTACTTTATCATGCAACTGCTTGATTTTTACTAAACTTGTCTTCCCATACTGAAGTTTTGATATATGTTTCTCTCCTGGCATTAAGGTCACTGTTTTTTCTGCCTTAGGGTATTGCTGATAACGTTTTTTTCAAGCAAGTCTGACCTCTTTATTTTGGAAGCTTCATTTTTGCATTTAAGAACATTAAAACACTGAAAAAGTACTCTTGCCAGTGAGAGGAAATCAGAATATAGTCTTCTAAATGCTACAAAAGATTGAAAGTGCTTAATAGATAGAGATGAAGCAACCCTCCATGTCATCTCCAAGAGTGCACTTCACTGGCACCAGACTTCTCTCAACCCACAGAACTAACGGTGTTCAATAAACATGTGCCATTATGCCTTGAGATCCAGAAGCTCTGAGCTACTAAGTAGCTGCACAAGAGCTCTGTCCAAGTGCTAAAAACTGAAGCTTTCCACAGTATCATCAGTGGCTTCAGACCCATAAGACTGTCTTTCTCTCCCATACAGTGGCTTATAGGGCTTTAGTCAACACTGATTTGCAAGGTGGATGCCATGTAGAACTAAAAAGACTGGTAGCAAGCTATAAAATTCCTATCCCAAAAACCCAGAACACTTCCTTACAGTTTTTAGGAGCAGAGGAAGCGAGGAATAATTGGGCATCTTAGTGGATGATGCTGACAGCACCCGCCAAAAGAGGAAAGGATGCTCCGAATTTGGATGTCACTCGGGAGTGAATCAGTCCCAGTATCAAGTGATAGACAAACTGGAGTGGTGTGAATGTGCCACAGCAATGCGAAGTTTTTTACCTGGTGAGTGTTTCACCAGGAGACACATGGTTATGCTGTGACAAAAAGGCTAGGATTCCTTAATCTCTCCTGTTTCTCCTTCCTCCTTATCCCTCATGTCCTTTCACCTCAAAAATCCTTTTCAGTTTTTCTTTTCTCCCTCCCTGAAGGAAAAACACATAGGAAGGCCAAGGGTGTAATTGAGAAAAAAATCTGAATGTTGACAAGTGTTCTAGATATAATGCATTTGCTTTCCAGTCAGACTTTCAATTTTTTTTTTTTAAAGAAAAAGGTTGGAAGCAACACCATTCACCCAGAAAGAGTGGTGAGGAATAAAAAATAAAACCAAAATATCTACTTGAGCTGACTTTTGATATGTGAAAAACAGCACATACTCCTGTCCATTGGATAACAAGTACCACACATGAAAGTAGACACCTCTTAGAACCATTCCTCACAACATACTCTTATGATGTCAAAGCAGACATCCAACTCATAGGACACACCAAACCTTCCTCAGCTCCTTCCTAAAGACAGGAGAGCCACTAGAAGCAAAAAAGAAGCATTTATCCAGGACTGCATGAGTACAGCTCAGAGCAAAATGTCTTCAAAGAACAAAGCAGTCCAAGCAAATTTCATAAAATGAAGAAACTACCAGCCTGCTCCAAACTACTTGAAGTCAATACAAATTTCTGTGGTGACTTGAAAATCTGAGGACAAAGCCCTCAACGTATAGTTTCTGCTGAACATATTTGAAGATTTATGAGCTCTGTAAGGAAGACAAGGATGAAAAGGATCTCTTAGGTCATCAAGAGTAGTCACACATTATTTCTGATATCTCATTTCATGCTCCTTTTCGTTACTGTATCTGTCTCTACCTGTGAATGTCAGAACAAAGGTGCAATAGCCCAACATCTCTTTGATGAAGAGGCACAAGAGATAATAGAACTGATTTCTTTAAAACCTGAAGTTAAATATTTAACCTACAGTGAAATTGAAAACGAGATGCTTATGATCACTTCTGTGAGCCTCATTGTGTTTATATTATGTCCCTAGTGACATCTGAGAAACCTGGAAAAATAAGACATTTGTACTGCATTTACTGTTTGAAACTTAGTAAATAATTACACAACTCAGGATGCAAAAAACAGGAGACAGAAAACATCAATCTCTCTTAGATATGTCAGATAGATATGTGCTGCACAGTTAAACTACATGAAAAGCAAGGGAACATGTTTCCAAAATGAACTGATTTGACTCTGAACTCAGAAAAGAGAATAAGACTGCTGAGTAAGAAGAAATTATTTTTACTGAGTTGAAGCTCTTGAGCAAAGGTTAGGAGCACATAACTAATATTTTCAGCTTGGTGTCTTCTCATTAAAAAAAAAAAATCAAAACTGTGGCTATTTTATATTATTTGACGTATTTATTATTGAAGACATCTAATCCCCATTCTAAGAACAAATGCATCATTTAACACTCAATTCAAAAAGAATGTGTTTTGTGTGGAGTTGGGGTTTTTTCTTGAACTGTCCTTTTTCTCCAGTAGGTTTTCTTTTTCTATAACCCTCATCTGTTCTTTGGATATATATTACTGTCCTGAAAGAAGGTAAATGAAAGATTCTTGATGGGTCATTTACAGAATCACAATTTTCTTCTCTTTGTTGTCTTATGCGAAACTTCATTTTCTCTGTTTTCATTGAAAATTCTTGGAAGGATATTTTGTTTGTTTGCCAGCTTTAAGATGCAGATATCTGGTGCTTAAAAGTAATACTCTGACGGTGACTTACAAGCCTGTATCATGTCACTGAAGCAATGAAGTTCTGATAGATTTTCAGTGCATAACTATTAATGCAAAATTTTTTTATTACCAATATATTTATTTTATCCAGGCATTTTGGCAAATGTTCTTGTAACATTTTGGGGAGTCACCAGATGGCACTAAAACATTGCAAGGTGCCAGAAATCATTACATTTCTTGCCAACAAATGCATTATTTTGCAATAATATAATTTTCTCTAAATTTCAGCTGCAACTTAGATAACATCTCCTTTAAATTCCACTGAACTAGAGGCACTGGCAAATGCTCATTGAACCAGAGAGCACCAGGATGAACTTAAATGCATAGGTCCATCATCCAAAGCCATTACATCACCAAGAATATTATTATCATCATTTTAACCTTCCAATTAACGTGTCTTTTCTGAGTCTGTCAAAGACAATTTTACTCACCCTGCTTACTACATGAGTACAGATACAACCTGTTCCAATGAAAACTCTAGTCCTTTCCTGGGTAACACCAGTTTTGAATCTCTTTCCTTCTCATTTCCACTGTGCAAAAAAAAATTGAATAGTTAGATACGGTTATCATATTTAATATTAAGTTGTATTATGCTTTAAATATATACTTCTCAGTAATTGATGAAAATTTTTCTTTCCCAGTTTCCTGTATTCAATAGGGGCCAAAATCCCATACATAAAGATGGATATAGCAAAAATTGAAACATTTTAAATTCTATCTAGAGATATTGGAATATTCCAGAAATCTTTAGCAAAACATTAAATATTAAATTTATCTAATGTAACTTGGTATATCTGTCTTATCCTGTAATTTGTTTACTGTTTTGTAAACCCTTTCACTGGTATATCATTTTAAATTTTTTCCCATCTAGATTCTTATCCTCCCCTCCTTATGTTAAGAAAATCGAACATTTACATCATTTTCTTATTGTCTGAATTGTTGCAGTTGTCATAGTCTTTTTATAATCAGTGACTGCAAGCTTGACAAATGTGTTTTACAAATGTTGAAAGAATCTGTTAATTTTTCAAATGAAAATGCTCATGTTGAGGAACTATATCGTGTATATAGGCTGGTAAAGTCACTGAAAGGACAAATTACAGAATAGATTAAGTTGAAAGGGACCTTAAAGATCATCTAGTTCCTATCTCCTGCCATGGGCAGGGACATCATCTGCTAGACCAGGTTGCTCGAAATCCCATCCAGTCTGACCTTGGATATTTCCAGGGATGGGGCATCCACAATTTCTCTGGACAACCTGTTTTAGATCCTCACCACCTTCACAGTAAAGGATTTCTTCCAAATACTCAACCTAAAACTCCCTTCTTTTGGTTTAAAGTCATTCCCCCTTGTCCTATCACTACATTTCCTTGTAAAAAGACCCTTTCCAGCTCTCGTCTTACTACAAATGCAGTAGTAAAATTTAGAAAAAAATCTAAAAGCCTAAAAATCTTTACTAAATTACAGATCCAACCAAATTACCATGATGTTTGGAAGAAGGTGTGTTTTATTCACCTACTCACTTTTTTAAAATACAGACACTTAAAAATGTGAAGAACTTTCATAGAAATGTTGACAAAATAAAAGGTGTACTGCCTTGTAAGCTATAGGCAGACTGGATCAGATTTGCTGGGCATGCTGAAGTCTCCCAGCAAAGTAACACTCATTTTGATAAAATATTTGCTTTGCCCTCTTCCCTTCTGAACATGGAAAGGACAGAGTAGATAGTAGAACATGCACAGTAATTTTACTGAGTAGAGAGAAGAGAGTTTTTTGAGTTAACATTTTTTTCACTGAAATGCCACTGATATGGGGATTTTTCAAAAGACAAGGAGAAAAGTCAGAATAACATTGCTGCAATCGCTCTTTTTGACTCTGTGTGAGTCAAGGTACTCAAAAGGTTCAAGAGACATACTTGAAATAATGGCCCAGGGATAGTAACGTTGCCCCTGAAACACCTAACTGTAGCCAGTGATGTGTAGCTACCTATAGAGAAATTTCATCTCATGATTCATGCCAGCGTGGATCCTGCCCTGGAGCTCACAGCTGCACTTGCTCAGAAACTGCCTCATAAAGCCAAAGTGTCCCAGAGCCATTCCCTGATCCCCATTCTCATCTCAGGGTGAATGCAAGGCCATGAGCTGGCCACACTGATATCCATCCATCATATTCTGAGTTTTTGCATTACCTTATGAGCAAAGTAAGGAGGCAACATATTTTTCTCTGGAGAAAATCCACTGAGTGATAGATGAAGCTTCACAAATGCACGCTCCAGAAAGCATCCAATCATTTAAAGAACTCCCACGACCAACCAGAGTAACCTTGAAATATTTTAGAATATTTGATAAATCTCTTTCCTATCTTAAGCTTATTTCTTTTCATGAAAAATCATTACTAAAAACTTTGTTTAAAGTTGGGCAAGTGCTTTGCAGACCTTCCATCACATACTTCAAATTCTTTTTAGCTTGGATTTCTCCAGAGCAGAGACCACTTCTGAAGGGATGTCACCTCCAGAGATGTTTTTACAGTGTGGAAAAATACCTCCCAGACAAAACCCACTCTGGGGTCCCCTGTTTTATCTTCCCATTTCTATTTCAGGTGGAATTGCTGATTGCTGTTTCGTTCCTACAGATGCAACTTTAACAGTCTAAATATGGCAGCACTGAAGCAGTTCATAAACATTAATTAATGTATCCTCATTACATTCCTCAGAGGAGAGTGATGATAGAGCAGTGAAGGTGTCTTGATATGGATCCAGAGGTGTGAGTTCATACCTCTCTCTGAATTTGTTCCAAACATCACTCCCAGTCAGCCCGGCTATAAATGAGTACCACAGCAGTGGTGCTGAGGAAATCAAAGGCATCTAGATGGGATATTAGCTACATCACTCCCCCATGGAAGGTTGGCAACAGAAGCTGTTGTCCTTGTCCAGACTTGCATGGTTAGCCCTTGTGATGGTGGTTTGTTCCCACTATGTATAGAGGTGCTGCTATCCCCCCTCTGATGGAACAACTGGGGCAGAGAGAGTGGGAATTTCAAAGGCATTTGAAGCTCTAAATCCTTGTAAACTCAGAGAGCTTTAGTCACATGAACATTTCGACTATTCAGGTCTAAGGGACTTGTATCAGTTCTGCAGCAGAACAGAAAATTGATCCTGACTCATAAGTCCAGACAACTGGGATATTTGTTTTCTCTTATGCAAATCTTTGATGGTAAAAGTAATAATTACTCAAGAGATTCATCCCACTGTCTTGGAAATGCATATGCATGGTCACATAACCAGGAATAAAGTTTGTTTAGTCATATGAGATGAAAGATGATAAATACTGCTTTGCATTCACTACCTGTCATATTCATTATTCATACTAACAGATCCAGAATTGTTTTCATCATGGGACAAAGCAATCACTGCCTTGCAGAGCTTGTATGAAACTTTCCATTCAAAAAACTCACAAGGTTTTTATAAACAGTAATTAATTAAATAATTTGAAATTATAATATGTCTTTACAGATAGGAAACTGAGGTACAGAACTCACTGTACCTCTCAGAGCATCACTTAACTGATGTCTACATGGAAATAAAAAGCAGTATTACTAATTTCTTGTCCTGTCCCCTAATCACCAAATTCATTTCCTCCTAATTAATAATTTTGATTGTTTTTATTTTACTGAACTATAAAGAAATAAAAATTTGTTTAGATTGCCCCAAGGTGAGCAAAGATAAAAAGGCAAAGCAGGTACATGGCCTCCTGTGTTTCGTCTCAGCCATTCATTGCATTGTATAAACGAAACAATGAAAATTTTGAAAATTAAATGCTCCATCATTATCTAAATAGGCAGGTGTAACTGTCAAAGAGACAAATAACAGGTTTTTGCAGCATCATTTAAAAACCAAACTACAATAAAAAGTAACATTTTTTTATCATATTTTTTTTTTTGGACTCTGTTAGGTGCACTGGAAACAGTGAAACAATAAATACATCAAAATATGGAGGTAAACAGAATCATAAAACATCCAATGCAACAACTGAAACACCCACAAATACATAAATATTTATGAACCAAGAGGTACTTCTGAAACACCCAGAAGGTTTGATTGGATTGAACAGTCCAATCAAAGCATTGTGTGTTCACATGATTGAGGAAATAGGAATTATAGGACACAGAAAAGAAACAGTGTATGTACAATGGGTTTCAACTCGCTTTATTTTTTTAGTTTTTAAACTTCCCTGTGCAAAAAAAATATGACTTTCAGTATGGGATGAAAGTGGCACTATAAGTTTCCAGATACAGAGTACTCTAAAATAAATCATCCAAATTTAGTTTTAACTCACAAAAAAGAGCCATCCACGACATTCATTAGACATCCATAGCTTTGTACATCTGAATGGAGATCCTCAATCTTTTCTCTCTACCAGATAGTTTTATAGGTACTCCAAAGATATGGAGCTGAGAAATCTTGTCCTTTTAGTATATATAACAGTAACTGTAGTAGTTATATAATCAGAGTCCTATGGGATTGACATAAAAGCTGAACAGAATACCATAGGCATTTCCAACATTTTCTGAATATCTGCAATTTTTCCTAACTTAAAGATCATAAGGGTCATTAAATCAGACTATCTTTTGGGATCTTGTATGCATTATACATACAAGACATGTATTCTGTTGGCCAGCAATAGGACACAAGGAAATGGAATAAAGCTTCAACAGGGGAGATTCAGAGAGGACATTAGGATAAAGTTCTACACTGAGAGGGTGGTCACTCACTGACACAGGCTCTCCAGAGACATGGTAACAGCACCAAGCCTGCCAGAGTTCAAGGAGCACCTGGACAACATCACACGATTTAGTTTTATCTAGTCCTGTGAGGAGTTAGGCTTGATGATCCTTATGGGTTCCTTGCAACTGGAGATATTCCTTGATATATTTCCTGTAAAGACCCCAGACCCCCAAAAAGCACATTTTTCAGAAAGGTACCTAGCCTTATTCAAAGCTGAAGGTTGAAGAATTCAGTAATTTCCCTTGTAGGTTAATATCATCAAACTAAAATTAGTCATCTCTTTCCATGTCTCTTCAGAAATAGGAACAATGCTGTTGAGGGCTGAATAAGGAACTGAACAAAGCAGAATAAAACAGTGAAAAATAGATATGACTCCTGTAATTCTGCACTTTTGACTTAGATTTCCTGAAGTCTACTGCTTAGTGATAAAAATAATGCTCTTTCTTAAGAACTAAACCCTTTTTACTAAGAATATGAGCCCAGATATTTTGGTGCAAACCTGTATCTTCAGAGCTGAAGCATATTTTACATGTAATCAGTATGATAATAAACCCACAAAAAGCTATCTGGGCTTCACAGGTTGAGATTTACTGATATTTCATTCTCCTCAAAATCACTGTGACCTGGCATTGTGATTCCAGATTTCTAAATCCTATATCTACCTATGCAACTGAGCTGCTTTTTAGGTATCTTGTTCCACACAAGAATCTCAAAGGAAGAATGCCTCCAAAAATTAACTGTAACCAATGCACATCATGGCATTGTGAAAATATCTAATGTTTTCCTGCAAATGTAGAATGTATTTAGAGTTGCACACAGAATTTTCATTCAGAATTCATTTCCATAGTATGAATTTGAAGTACAGTAGGACATTTTCCTGTGTAAGATGGCAACTTTATTTTTATGAATGTTAATTCTGTTTCTAGATAAAACACACAACAGATAATTGATCTTATTAATTTTTGCCTGAATGGACAAATTATTTGATGCATAACAGCAAAATTTGTGGATCAGTTTTCTCTGGTATTCAACCAGCTCTTTCATGTGAGATTTCAATATAAATATAGGGACAGAGTCTGCAATACTTATTTGTGCAATGTAGTCTTTGCCAAATTGGTATTGGCATTTGTCTTTCTATGATGTCTCAGTGACCTTACCAGTACACTCATTAAAATACAGGTACAATTTGGGCATCATTTCAATTAAATCAAAGGAAGGAACCCATTGTTGCTATAGCTCTCCAGTAAATAGAGAATGTCATGGATGAAAGTTTGCAGATTCTGGTACTTTTTATAGATTTCAGAATTTGGATGAAAATTATAAATCAAACTGAGCTATCTCATACAATTAACCCTTCTACGGGCCTCATTGTCTCAGCAGGTTAGTTCCTAGCCTTTATTCTCTCCATACACTGCAGGATGCTTCACCTTGGGTCATTTTGTTTTGAAGGGTTCTAGTTACTATATCACCATGGGTTTAGTTAAACACTATCTTTAGCCCCGTAGATCACTTGCAGCAGCAGGAGGCCTTCATGCTCCCGAGCCTGGCAGAATACCATATTTTTAACCTTTCAACAAGCACTTCAAGGAGACTTCCAAAGGCAAACAAACTAGTGTGGAGTAGGTGAGAACACTAACACACGTCTGTTGTAATAAACATGTGCTTCCATGGGACCAATCCTTCCCGGAACTGAGCACCTGAAAATAAATGTTAGGATATTCAGTCAGGTCATAGCATATCTCTGTACACAAGTGAAAAACCAAACTGCTGACACATGTGACTCCCATTATAATTATCCCTTTGAGTATTGTCCAAGAGACCCATCGTGTCTGTCAGCTTCTGTGAACTTCACTAAATAAAGGACTGCAGAAGTAGGCTGGATTCAGGACCTGCTGAAGGTAGGATTTAGTGTTAGATAAATTACATGGCCAAATGCTGCTGGTGTCTTTCTACGGTGTGTAACTATTAAGAACAAAATAACTTGTCTCTTTTGCTCCAAGTGTGTAGATCAGTAGAGGTTTTGTTGACCTGACCTTGGCTGACACAGTGGCAGGCACTAAATTCCATGAACAGCCTGTGAACAAAGGACAGAGGGAAGAGCTTCCATCCCACACTTCTGCATTGCACAGCACGTTGACCTGGGCTGCAGGTCTGCACACTAGGAACTGCTCGTGAGCTGTAATTCCCAAAAAAGAGTATCAGTGGAGAAAAATCTCTGGAAGTAAAATGTAGAATAGAGTATAATAGAATAAGAATAGGAATATGAATACAAATAAGAATCAGAATCAGAATCAGAATTAGAATAGAATAGAATAGAATAGAATAGAATAGAATAGAATAGAATAGAATAGAATAGAATAGAATAGAATAGAATAGAATAGAAAGTTTTAAATATCAAGGTCCTACACTGACCTATACATATCTTCACAAAAAAGCTGGCCCACATCTTTCTGGAAGAGTATATACTTCATAGTCTTTTCTTTTTCCTAGAAAAAAAATCTGCCAGAAAATCATCTTCTCTTTCAGATATAAGAAATAAATCTATCAAACCACTGAATCTGTCTGCCTTATCATAGCTTCTGTCTTACATGTTTACATCTCTGATCACCTCCTCTGAACAGTAACCCTTCTGTGTGAAGTTCAGGATACTTGGTTTGAGAGGGTGGGGCTACAGGAAAAAAAAAAAGGACAATGTTCTTTGTATTTGTTACTGCTGCCTTTTTTTTTTTTTTTAAATTGTTCAATGACAGAAATGACATCCATCCAAATATCAAATCAAAGGTCTGGGGATACAAATTGTTTGAGAGTGAAATCCTTGAGGGAGGGAGAAAAAAGGGTCCATGGAGATTTGTCTGATTTTATAAACACTGACTCTTCTAAGTCAGTATCATCTCAGCCATGGAATTTAAAATGGAAGTGCTGCTTCATGGTTGTATATACAGCTTAAATGTCACCTTTTATTCATCATGCTTATTTTATATCTAAACTAATACTACATCTTCTACACAAAGGGGAAAAAGCATTTATGAAAAGAATGTTTGAGGCTACATGTTGACAGATTACATGGGGAATGCACAAAGATTCTTTGCCAGAGTACATACTTGATCTTACTAGAATCTTATAACAATGAAGCACTTTTATTATGGGAACTCCTTAAATATCCTTTATCCAGAGAAAAAGGTTAAATAATATTGTACTGAAGCTATGATGAATGTGCAGTTACTTCAGGATTAATGCAGCTTTTAAAACAATTTACAGTTCAAGAAACTATTAGCACACACTGATTATATTAATAACTAAACAAGACAGTAATAACCTACAGAGTACAAAGCAAAACAAAACCTTTGAAGAAAAAAAACCAGGTTTTGTGTTTTAATAAAAATTTCTTTGATGTTTTAAAGCAATGATTTCTAGACTGTTGAACTTTTGCAAATCTCAATAGTTTATACAGTCATGTTTGGGACCTTCTTGGTTTCCTAAGTCATCCATATGCCAACATACGTTCTTCATACCAGCTTGTTTCTCTGCTGGACTGTAGAAGACCTCAAACAGTATGTTTTGGTCCATGTTAAACTTAGGAGTAGTTGTCTGTTGACCTCAAAAATAAATAAAAAAACCCTTGTTCTAGATGATGGCATAAAATTAAAGTTACAGTTTCAAAATCTTATGCACTCTTTTCTTAGTAGGTATATTCTGTTGAGCATTTGAAGATAAGGGAACTTACAGTAGGGTCTATATCACCTAAATATGAGATTGGTGCAGCGTAGCCAACTAGATGTGAATCAGTCAGCTCGTTTCCTCTGCATTCAGAGAAACAAAACATGCACAAATGAAATGTCACTTCAGTGCCAATTTTAGGACAGATAAAAAGTGTGTTAGAGATCCTGCATGGACTATATTGGTGATCTATGACAACTTACTCAGTTGTAGAGATATGTTTTCCAACCCAATCTAAAGAAATTTTTCTAAGCCTTCTACCATAAATCTAGACAACCAGTCTGCTGTCCTGTTATTTATATCTGTGTATGACACATAAATATCTTTTACAGTATAGCAAGGAAGACAGTTCAGCCAGCATCCACCTCTATCCACTATTATATTATAATTTCATTGAACACCTTACTCAAAATATTCAAATTAGTCATTTTAGATAAAAGTAAATACAGGGGGAAATTCTGTGGAACTGGTGAGATTCTATTAAAATATTGCATAATAGGAAACTTTTCTGTTCTGTTTCTGTACTTACACAAAAATAAGTAATATTTCATATTTAATTAAATAAGTCACTGATCACTTTTGTGCACGAGCTGGAATTCCTTTGTCATATTTTTCAGTTATAAACTGGTTTATACCGGTCATTCTGTAACAGTCAGCACTCAGAAGTCAGGAAAAAAATCAAACCTACGGCTGAACAAACAGCCAAAATGTGCAATGATTCAAGGCCCAGGTTGTTAATGCTGCGGTAGATTTAGGTCCTATTACATAGATGATTAATTGGTTAATGAGCAAGGAACAGAGTGGGAGTGAGCAAATGGTTTTCTCCATAGTTCACAATCCTATCTGAGCAAGTCTGTTGTGGATGCACTGGTTAATCTCGGACATCTCACATCAAGTGCCACACATCCGAGGGCCTCTTCTTCTGCCCACTAATTTCATTTCCCCTTACAGGAAGTTGGGTCAAGGCCAACAAAACTTTGAAGTGCTCCACAGCTCAGATGTTTTTATGATAAAGTCTTTCCTTGCCAAGGTATTTAGTTCATAATTATATTGACACATTCATGCTACACATTTATTAGGATTTTATTCCCCTCAAGAAGAGAATCTCTTCTCTAAGAAGTAATTTATTGCTGTAGTAGTTTATCACAGAGATATGCTTAAGATTTCTGTTAAGAGTGCATATTTTATATGGCAGTTCCATGCAGAAACTCACTAACGAGAATCGAGGAGAAAGCAAGGAGATTTTGCTCAGCTACACATGAGAAAAATAAGTGGATTAATAGAAAAGAATTTCGACTGCTGGATTTCAATCCATTCTTTGTAGCTTAATGGAAAGGTTTAATGAGGAACCAAAGAATGGGTGAAAGCTGCATCCTATCTAATATTTCATTTTGCCTGATTTGTAGTTCCAAGTGTAGCTTCGAGTTAATGGTTAATAGTTAATGGTTATCAGAGGGTGCCAATGTTTAGCAGCTTACGTAGCCACATTACAAATATGGTGTTCTTCAGCAACAAAGTTCCTCAGAGTCTGATGGCAATCACAGGTTCTACTTTCTTCTTAAGGTCCCTACCACAGGGGTTCTCTCTATATGTGGCCCACTCTCTGTACCTCTGTGGATTTTTTTTTTCAAAATTTTATGCGATAATTTTACAACCTTGCAAGCTTAACCAATATGCTGTAGTAAGGACTTCCACAGCTTGATTCCAAACTGTTCAAAGAGCTACCTGCTTTTGTGAATTTTAAACCTGCCACTCGCTACCTCCTTTGATGATCCAAGTTCTTAAAATGGAACAGAAAATAAGCAGTCATTTCTCTGATAACTCACCTTGATTTTGTAGACCTCTGTCATACTCTCTCAAAGAACCCTTTCCCATGCTTAAAAGCCCAAGTGTACTTGGCCATCCATCATATAGAATTTGCTTCACTTTGCTAAAATGAGAAGGAAGCTCTTTCTTAAAACTTCTTTTCAGCTTTATCATTTATTCTTTTTGAAAATGAGGTGGAGGAAAGGGGGAATAACTTTATGCGGTGTTAACATACACAAATGCATCATGGATTTCCCTCTTTCCTTGACATTATCTTGACCCACAAGCCTTACATCATATATTGTCTTCCCTGTCCAGCTGAGGCGGGGAGGGGTAGAGCACCTTTGGTGGGTACCTGGAGTCCAGACAGGGTCAACTCACCACAGTACCACACAACTACTCTTGCAACTCTTAACACTTGGCCCTGGATAATTTAGTACTGTCAACAACCTTTTTCATCTCATTCTTCACATTTTTCAAATCCTTCACAAATTTCTTCAACAGCAGGGTCCTACACAGCTTCTTTTGGTCATGCAAACACCTGACCTATCTTTCTTGTCCTTTTAAATCTTTCTTTACTTGTTTAAGAGCTTTTTCTGTCTGCCTGGTGTCTCTTAACACCTCCAGTAAGGGACACTGTTGACAAAACTTCTAGAAATCCACAGAAATATCAGGCAGCTACTGCCATACATGAAGCCTATAGTAGAATTTAATAGGTGTGCAGGACTTCAAAAGATGTATATTCCAGAGGATGCTAAGCTCACGCTACTGCACATATGGGCTAAGAAATCATATCACACTGTACTCCAAGAACACTTACTGCTTATTAGCAGTTTGCAATTTTATTTATTTTGAGGAAGACAAAACACCAATTTCAATGAAGTCATTCCTAGTACAGGTCCTGATCCTGAACAGATACTGACAAGAAAGTCTTTGTTTACTTTCTAGAGCATTCTTAAACTAGAACATTCGTAAAATACAACAATTATATAAAATCCATTTGCAAAAGAGTTTACTAGAGCTTATCTTACATGAAATCAATCCCTGCTCTGATTATGCCCAGTAGGATTGGTAGAGTAATGTGGTTCCAAGGGTAAAAGATGAGGTTCCTAGTCCCAGGAATTGAAAGCAGGAATGAAAAAGGGAAAACTCACTTATGAGTGGAAGGAAAACATACTTATGAGATCTTCACCTCTTCACCTACCTCAGTAATGACTTTTGCAGTAAAGTGGTGACTCACATCAGCCGGAACAAGTCCTCATCACACCACCCTGGTCTGTGCATATGAACGTAGGGCTACCTGGCTCCTCATCACTGCCAGCTGGGAAGGAAGGAGGCACTGGCCTCATGGCATCTCATCAGGACATCCACGTGGCTGTCAAGTTCCTTCATTTCATTATAAGGCTGTGATTACATTACAAGGGCAAGATAAAACACAGCGTGTAGTTCTGAGCATCGACCCTGCTCCCTTGTGGACTGCTAAAAAATGAAATAGGTATGTTTCAGGAACATGGAAAAGTCATGGTTCCGCAATATCTTTTTCTATGACAGTCTAGAATGATAATTTTGATCAACAAATTTTGTTTCAATTCTCATACTTACAAATCCCATTGGTTCCATAAATGCAGAAAATACAAAACAGCAATCAGGAAACTTAACTGCAATAAACATCCAATAAATACAATACAAGCACCCCTTCCTAGTGTATTAGTTTTACTGTAACAGAAAAAAAGATGCAGCATTATCTGAGGCTAGATTTAGAATACTGGAGCAAAAAAACCCAATTTTATCTAGTTCTGTGTTGACCACTGCTGTGAACTCTTGACTACAGTCATTCTTTCTTATCCAGATGATCTACATGTGTTCTCCTCTTTCACAGAAAGAAGATCATGAGAAAAGACAACACTCGATGTTGAGTACAAAATAAGGGGAATTCTTCTGATCTCTTTCAACGTTCTCCCACCATCCAAAGAAACAGATAGGATAACTAACATATATGTATCCTTTTGGGGTTTTGGGTTGGTTTCTTTTATATTTTGTTTGAGTTTTTTTATATATTATTCTCCTTCTGTAATGCAAGAATGAAATATATTCTCTGGGCTTCTTTTTCTGTTTTATTGTAAAGAGAAATTGTTCATGGCTCAAACTGGGGTGTAGATAAGTTTGGATAAGGACTTCAACCTCAGAGAAGTGAACTAGAAATTAAAATGAATTAGAGGTAAGTTAACATATGTTTTTCTCATGCTTTGGTTTAAAATGGTGACAAAATTTCTTCAGATCTCTTTAGAGGTGTAACTTTGCCATTCAAGTCTGGTTTCAGCACACTGTAACTGGATTATGAAATCACTCCTGGCTGATGCAGATTTATAAAGGGGATCTATTCCAGATTGATGGGGCTTGATTGACTTTTTGAAGGCTCATGAATATGGATTAGCCCTAAGCACTCTGGAATCTTTGGAGTTAGGTGGATTTTTTGTCCACCACATTAAACAAATAGTGAAGTGTGTTCATATGAGAAGGTAGGTACTGAACAGAGATTTGATGGCAACCTCACGGGAAAAGGGTAGAATCTAAAGAGGAAGGAAACGACAGAAGACCATTTAGAGAGTAAATGCTAACTGGGGAGAAATTTTAGAAGGAGAAGACATTATGAGATGAACAGAAGGTCTACAATCCTCTTGTTACCAGAAAAACTTGGAGTTACGCCCAGGAATTCTGAATCGTTCCCACTTTTTCCAAAAAAAAAAAAAGAAACCCTATAGAAGAAGACAATATGTGATCAGGAAATTTAAACTGTATCAGAACATATATATGCACACTTATAAGTACACAATATATATTTATGGATTTTGTTTACATTTCAGCTTTACTGAGAGGAAATGAAGAAAGAAAAGGAAAACATCAGAAATAAATGACTTACAGAAGTTTCTGTTCTGTGAGGTTAGTACAAGAATAAGGGGACATTTGATGACAATATCATGAAGAAATATCTCTTCAACAGGGTCCTAGACTGCAGAATTTTTTTCCACATGGCATTACTGAGACCAAGGTTTTAGTACATCCCAAAGGAAACAGTATATTTCAATCAATTTTGAAAGTATACTCAAACACTTCCAGAATGCATAAGAAATAAGTAAGTATTCCTCAAGAAACCCCTCCAGATTTTCAGTCTTTTTCTGTAACGTATCTCATATGTACTTGTAGTTTTTTCACCTTTCTTTCCTTCTTCCTCTTGATGCTGGCCACTACTAATGGGAAATAATTTACTTTCTTATAAATCATAGAATCATAGAATCATAGAATCATAGAATCATAGAATCATAGAATCAGCTGGGTTGGAAGGGACCTCAGAGATCATCAAGTCCAACTCTTGATCCACTACCACTGCAGTTGCTAGACCATGGCACTAAGTGCCACATCCAGTCTCTTCTTAAAAATCTCCAGGGACAGAGAATCCACTACTTCCCTGGGCAGCCCATTCCAATGTCTGATTACCCTCTGTAAAGAAATTCTTTCTAATATCTAACCTAAACCTCCCCTGGCACAACTTGAGACCATGATAGAATAATTAATAATTAAACAAGTTCATTTTCTAAATGGCCAGCTGGAACAACTGGAAAATTGTACTGCAATTGGTGCAGTGAGTCAAATCTCAAAACTCCCCTTTTAGAGGTACTGCTCTTCTTTATTTTTTTTTAATTGATATTTTGACTTATAAAAAACTATGAAAAATCTTAACGAGAAAATATTAAAAACCAAAATAACTTTGATTCTCATTACAAATTTTACCTTATTTTTAATCTATGAAAGACATAAAAAATTATTTTTTTTCTGTAATGTCACTGCATGCTTCTCATAATTAGATATGGCATATCACATCAACTCGGATAATAATTGTTGCTCTAAATGGTAATTAGTTTTAAAATTCATATTTTAGTGGATAAATTGGTGATCCTGCCATTTCTAATTGGTTTTAGTATTCAATGGTTCCTTATGCTGAGCATAATAAAACACATACCACAAGAAAATAACATTTTTATGTAGTAAGAATGAAACCTTTTGACTTATTTGTCACAACTAATTTATTTAAAATAAATTTTTAGCAAAATTATCTGTTAGTGCTGATAAAACAACAATTTCTATTTACAAAATTTCTCTATCGTCCAGTTCAGTTTCAGTCATCAAGTTACAGTATCAATATCCTGAAATATTTTCTGCTATCACAAAAACAGTATTGAAATAAGTTTTGATTGGGAACTTTTAATTAATTATAGAATTAATAAAAGTCCACATTCTCAATAAAATTGTATAATATATACATAAGTCTAGTATAATTTTGTTGATTTTCTTTCCAACACTTTTTCTTCTCTAAGCAATTTATTTGCTTTATGTGAACTGATAGTTACCAGAATACAAATTGCAGTATCTCAGTTAAAAAAACTAGTAGGACTATATGGATTTATTTGTGAAGATTTTATTGTAACTGTTGCTGCAATCCTCAGCTTAAAACATTTTGGTGCCAATGAGGCAAATCATGTCAAAGGACAGATAACCAAATAATCCTTTTTCATAAATCTTCCAACTGTAACTTTGAATATTGACTATTAATAGAGAAATTGGAGGAGAAAAAATGAAACCTGAAAAACATCAGAGATACGGAATTATCAGAGCAAAAGGGATAATCATGGTAGATACCATGCTCACTAATTTAAATGAACTAATTTTTGTGTCAGAGCACCTAACAAAGGAATAGATATATGGTGGAGAAAATGTGTCAGTAATGTTTTGCACAGAGTAATAATACAGACATATTTTATGAGAATAAATGTTAGTGGTTAATTATATGGGAATTTGGGAAAGGAAATCCCTGAAATTAGTACCAATTTTTGCTGTCTCAACTACTCTTATTTTCCCAAAAGAGACAATGTAAAAAGTTCAAGCTTTCTGTTATTTCTTTGCCTTTTGTCAGATCTTATTATGCATGGCTTTGAAATTAAAATAAAACTTATAAAGTTATATTATCAAGAGGTTTATTGATGTAATAGCATCTACTACAAACTATAAGAAGAAGACTGAACTTAGCAGACCACAACTTATTAATTATAGGATGTTAGCTAATTCATGTCTGTCAGATTAGACTGCACAATTTTTTTTCTTGTTTCAATGGTGTCATCGTGGCCTATAAAAAAGTATCATTCTTCCCACTTCAGTAAGGTACAATCCACTTATAAGGATATTGAAAAGACATTTGATGTCATACGCTAGCAATTAATTCTCTCATCTCCCACCACCCTAAATAAACAGAACAGAAATTCTCTCACACCAGTATTCAATAATAAAAATGCTTAGATGTATATATCATCACATCAGAGATTCATTCATTTATTACTTGCCGGGAACACATTCAATCTGTATTGTCCACTAGAATTAACATAAGTAGAGCTTCTTCTGATATATATGAAAGCCAGGCTATCCACCTCTCCACTACCTTCTTTCTTCTCAGTCCTTTATCCTTGTTAATTCACTTGTTGGTACCAACATCTTGCTGCAGTTCCAAGGTCCTGTCTCAAAGTTGCCAATAACCTGCATTGACGAGAAGACTTGTAAAACTATCTGAAATGTCCCAGGCTTGTCCAGCAGATGCTACCTTTCATTTCCTATTGTTATGTGGTCACCTTTTTATTTCTTCACCATGGGACCACAGTCTTTGGTTACAGCAGTGTCCTTGTTCCTCCCTCCTGCTTTTCTATAATATTGCCAAAATATTGCCATTCAAGATAAGCCATGACCCATTGCAGCATAGCCCACAAGCACAATGGGGACAGATCAGGGTTCTATTTAACAGGAACAACCACTGACTTACAGGTAAGAGTCTAGGTGTCTTATTCACATAACTGAATTCTGCTTTTATAGTTTAGAGTTAATATTTCCATTACTGTATTCAGGTTTTTTTCTAGTTAATAAAAAATGAGGAGTCTGATTTTGTAGCTGAGTAACACCTAATCATCACACATCTACATACAGCTACTATGAGGTATAATGCTATGTAATACTTTGTGAAAACTGGGAGACACACACCCACGCATGCACAAAAAGTTAAATGGAGGACCAGGAGTGTTGTAGCTGGTGTGTTTGACAGATACAGCTAACATAGTCTCCATGTATTCTCAGAACCAAACAGTGAGAACTCACAACCCAAATGAGAGTAGAATGGAACCTAGTAGAGCTCTTTATGTTCCTCATAACTCAGTGTAACTTTCAACTTCATCACAAAGCACAGCCTTGCTCTGTTCTGTCTTCAGCTGCAGACTGTGTGGGATTTAATGGTTGGGAGTCAGTTGAGCTTGATGCTCAAACACAAAACCTATTTTTGGTTGATTATTTTTTCATCATATCAGTGAGTTTAAGTAATTCATTGCGTGATTGGCCTTTTGAAACTTAAAGAAGGCTTACAAGAAAGATGGGGACAAACTTTATAGCAGAGCCTGTTGTTATAAGAAAAGGGATAATGGTTTGAAACTAAAAGAGAGTAGTTTTAGACTAGATATAAGATAGATTATAAAATATAAGACATAAGATATAAGATAAAAGATATAAGATATAATAGATATAAGATATAAGATATATAAGATATAGATATAAGGAAGAAATTTTTTTACAATAAGGGTGGTGAAACACTGATAGAGGTTGTCCAGAAGCATTCAAAATCAGGTTGGATGGGGATCTGAGCAACCAGATTGGATGATGTCCCTGTTCATTAAATGGGGTTTGGACTAGATGACCTTCCAACCCAATCCATTCCATGATTGCTAAATATTGTGCCAGAAGAGTGGCTAATACATGAATATAAGGGAGAGGGATTTGAAGAGGCTAGAAGAAGCCTGACTTTGAAGTGCAGCAGATTTAGTACAAATTTACCCTCTGAGTGGTGTTCACCAGTTGCTAACCTGTGCAGTGCAGAGCCAAAGACCTGTAGTACTATCTGGTTTGTTCCTTTACGCTTCCTATATTGCCCATGATTTCTCTGGACAACCATCTTTTCTTTCCATTTTAGTTATTCCCATTTTCTCAAGAAGAATTCAGCCACCAGCTCTGATCATCCACTGGCATTCAAAATCTGCATTCATAGGCAACTTATGGTATGTCATGTTGCATTAGTCACCCATAAGCTCACTCATGAGTCACTGCTGTAGAGCCTGGTGTGTTTGCTGTTAAGCAATTTTCCTTTTGTGCTAGGAAAGACACCCCAGTGATAAGAAGCAAAATTAATCCTTTGCATAGTTCTGGCTGTCAATGACCTGAAAAAAAGTTTGCACTTTTTTTGCAGTCATTACATTTTCTTACTCTTTGTAGTTGTTTTACTGTCTTGCACTGGGTTTTTTTTTTTTTTGATATTTAACTCCCAAGTGGGATATATCTTCATTCTATGCTAAAAGGGGTGGTCTTAAAAAAAGAAGGAGGAAGTATGAACAGCTAAGACAAAAAGAGATTTCTTATACCAGGCTGTATAAGGCATATAAGGCATTTTCCTTTTTTTATTTTATGCCTTTGCTATTTAACTTATCAACTAGTTAACCTTAATGAAAAAGGGATACTTTGCTAAAGAAGCACACACCTTACTATTGCAAATAATAAAAGCAATTCGCTGCAGTGCTTTAATATCTACAAAATACACTACCCAAGCAATAAGGTCCACATTTTTAGAGGCATTTAAGCATCTAGACATGCAAAATTGTCATTCAACAGGATAATTTACAAGTGCTGAGGCAGTTAACTTTCTCCAATTTAAGTGGCAGTTAAACATTGTTCTATCTGAATCCTATATTTCCAGTTTAGCAGTCAAATGAAAAATTTAAAGGGAAAACAGGTTCAAATCAAACTGAATTTTAGGACAAAAAAATTAAAATTTGATAAATATTTTTAAAGCACCCTTGTATTTTTGGAGCCTGGCTGGAAGAGAGGAAGAGAGAACCAGAGACACCTATTTCTACACAAAAACCCAGTGGTCTGAGCATTATTCAAAGTGTGAAAGGTTTAATCATAGTTCCCACATCTGGCTGAGGTGTTTTGTGTGCACACCTCCACAGCTGCTCAAATTTCTTATCACTCTAAACCGTTCCATACTAGTTTCCCTCAATCTCTTCTTTTGGATCATTTATAATTTATATGTTAAATTATCAGCAACAATGATTAAGATAATTCACTAGCTCAGACACCAAGGCTCTCAGCTAGTGAGAGAAATGCCTGGATTCTCACCTCTTCTTGATGATAATTTCTGTAAAGAGCTGCATTAACCAAGAGTTAAAATTTGTCACCCTCCTCATTATTCAAATACTAGCCTGTTCCTCTAGATCCATCTTTTGGGATTCTGCGGATACAGATCTCTACATACAAAGCTAGAACAGATTTGAGGTTTTACAGAACCCCAGCCAGTATTTTAATCATGACATGTCTGTCAAAATTGACTATAAGTACCTCATCTACTGCATTTTTGAAATCTAGCTCTCCATTAAAAAAAAAAAAATTAATCCAATTAAGAAGAGTACCAAAGCAGCCCTAAGCAGTGGGTCTGGCTGATAGGAACAATTTCTCTCTGGAGGTAATGTAAAGGTCTTATTTCTCTGTCTCTAAACATGGATCACAATGCTGACACATCTTAAATGTCACTGCAAAGCAAAAATCAAGTTGGTACCAAATTTGAAAGCACGGCATTTCATTTCAGCTACATTGCCTGTGGCTCAACATGTCTCCTACATCAGGACTGAGGAGCAAAGCAAACCCAGAGGAGACCTGCCACCTTGCAAAATCTGTCCTTTGATTGTTTGGCTTCAAGATCTAGTTTTCGGTTTCAAAAATCATTAGAAAAATTTACTTCTTAACTACTTCCTACGAGATAACTACTGATTTTTTTCCCAATTCACATAAAGAATTAAGACAAAAGAAAGATCATTTTTACCTGGGAATCATTTTGAGAATTCCCTTTCTTGAACTTTGTGAATTGTCTGAATAATCTGTATCTCACTGGCTTCTCATGGGCCCTAGTGATTGTGCTGGAGTACGGAGCAATCAAATGATCCTTATACATGATCTTTGTGCCATTCATGATATTGTAGAGCTCAGCAGAGCTTCCAGAATCATGTCTGTCTCATGATAAAGAGTGTCAAGTATCTCAGTCATTGCTTGTAATACTATGAAACCTTTCATCATCTTTGCTTACCTTCTCTGAACCTTTTCCAGCTCTAATGTATAATTTTTCAATGCGAAGAAACCAGAACAGCTAGACAGTGTTCCATGTGGAGCAAATCATGGCTTTGTGTAAGTACCTTCTGTTTTGTTCTCTGTTTCTTTTTCTGTGAGTCTTTTTTTGTTTATTTTTACTGGTGTTGAATGGCTGTATTCAAGGAATTATTTATCTCAGCCCCAAGGTCTCATTCTCCTGTGGCTAGGTGAGTTCAGAGTATCATTTTGTATGTAAAGCTAAAATTGTTATATGCATACATTCTTTTACATGTACCTACATTTACTCTCATCTTCCATTTTCTTACCCAGTCACCTAATCTTGTAAGGACAGCCTGCAATTTGCTGCAATAGATTTCATCCTTTCTACCTTGAAGAACCCTATCATCAGCAAACTGTCAGAACACGTGCCCTTTTTCATGTCTCCGTTAAGCAGCAGGTCTGAGAACAGCATCCTGTATGACTTCACTGCTGACCTTCCTCCATGGAGAGGGATGATCTCTTACTTAGCCTTCCAGAGCTTACAATACTTTCTATTTTCTATTTTCTTCATTTCAATGCAACCTTCACATTTTTTTATTAGTACACGATTGATTCTAAATAGATGGTTTTTAACTTTGCTGCTTAGTCATTCCTGTTTTTTCTCAATTTCATCACCATACGCAATGTGCATGGGTACTGCACTTTCCATATTGTCTCTCAATAGTCTCTGTGTCACATGCTAAATTTTGTCTTAAATTTTAATTATTTTTTTAGCTTCTTTTCAAAAAAACTTCCTCATTTTCATTTAGATCCTTTTATTAAAATTTAACAACACTGCAGTGACTTTTTGTTTTGTTTTGTTTTGACCTGTGTTTTTTATTGGGGGAATGTTAACTGTCCTGAAATATATTTTCAGCATTTTTTTCAAAAATATCTGGATCGTTATGGGAAAAAAAGAAGTTTTAATGATCCAGTTTCAAGATCTCAGGGAGAAGTGGCAATGATAGACCTCAGAAGTCTAATTAGGGAAGGGGAGAAATGAAGGAGGGTTCAAAAGTGCACAATTACATGTAGCAGGCAAAGGCAAGAGCAGATGGATACCTGCAATGCTCTGTGGACTAGAGGATGACTGAAACAGGAGTTCCTACCCTTCAAATATCAAGCTTGGATATAAAATGTTGTGTGATTATTGCTTATAAAAAAAAGAGATGAAAGAGTCCTGTTGAGTTCCTGAGTGATCTGTTGCCCCAAAGAAACCACCCCTATTTGCATTTGATTGTATCTTTGCCACAAAGAGACAACCTATTTTTCTGTGTGCCAAGTCCATGTTTGATGTTGATCAATATCCATCTGTTGTCTGTCTTATCCATAGATTACCAATCCTTTTATCAGGTATTGGGATTTTAAATTTTTTTAAAATATTTTTGAATGTATGTTTCTACTGTGAGGATCCAGTTCACGACTCATGTTATCAGGTACTACTCTAATAACATAAATACTCCTAAGGTGAGCCAGAGATGTGGGCAAGTGCAGGGCCCAAATGTTCTCTGGAAGAACTACCTTCTCTGGAATACACATTTTTACTTTCATCCTTTCTTCAAAGAAAAAGATCCATTCATTATGTAAGTCAGTTTTTACTATAGAGAAAATCTTGACTCCCATATCACCTGTATGTGCCCACAAAGTCCTGGGTAAGAGATTCCACTTGAACGACAGGGAACAAATGTTGTTAAATGTGACATTAAATATTATTCCTTCCACTTCTGATAAGCCAAAATCACTTATGTTCCAGATGCATTCCCTTTCAAAAAATTCCATCTGTTCCTGATACTCTGCATGTAAAAACTACTTTAGTGGTGAAAACATAGCCCAAAATAAAAAACAAAATGCAGAATACAAAAAAAAAATAAATTGTTTGGCCTTAAAGAAACTGTCTCTTTTTTGAAAACCTCATACTGAGCTAACAAAAGCAAAAGTATCTGTTGATGTAATATTTATCACCCAAATCAGTAATGTTGCAATGATCAAAGAAAATATATTTACCAGTAGGGTGCTGGGTATAGATGTTGTTAGAGTTTGAAAACAGGAACTGTAAAATATTGAATCCTGAATACAATTTTAATACATTAGACTCCTGACAAAAACACTGTCCTGTAATAGTTGTAGTAAAAAAGAAAATATTATCATAAGGACCAAAATAATTCTTTCTGAAAGAATATACTTTTCTTAAAAATAAAAAAATAATAAAAAAAAAAGAGATAAGGCTTTACAATATTATGCTTTCATGAAAATTCAGTAATGTGTTATGACAAAACAACAAAAAAGAAATGTCTTGTCTTTGAACTTCTGCTTTCTTTTTAAGCAATCACAATGTATTAAACAACAGGGAACTCTTTCTGAAGTACATCTTCAGTTTCTACCTCACCATGGTGTGTAAATCCTGGTCAACTCTTGGTTTAGTTTTCTTTCTCATTCAATCACCTTTTTCAGAGAGGGTAAATGAACACTCATTTACAGAAGCATTTACATTGTTGGATATGAGGCCTTGACAGTAAAGAGAACTTGAAGAGTCAAGGGGAAATTGCAGGTTTGCCTCTATTTATCTTCTAGCGTTTATCACAAAGATTTTTTAAAAGATGGCTTTACGGTGAGGGGGCAGATTTAGATTGAATATTAGGATGAAATTCTTTACTGTGAAGGTGGTGAGCACTGGAACAAGTTTCCCAGAGAAGCTGTTGATGTCGCATGCCTGAAAGTGTTCAAGGTCAGGTTGGATAGGGCTCTGAATGGTCTGATCCAGTGTAAGGTGTCCCTACCCATGGCAGGAGTGTTGGACCCAGATGGAGTAAGATTCTTTAAGGTTCCTTTCAACCAAAATGAGTTTTCCAAACCTACAGTTCTGATTACTTTTTTCAGCTAAATTGTTTATAAACTGAAAGCTAGTACTAAGTCAAAGTAAGAGGCAGAAATTGTAGATGAAAATGTGAACTTGCTCTGAATAATATTTATTGATTTGTTTTTTCCCCACTAATAAGTAGATTTGTACAGAATTTTACTATTTTGACTACCTTCACCTCTACTTAAACCCAAATAATAATTTGTGAATAACTATTTTCCAGCTGACACTGCCTGCCTTTCCAGCCTCATGTGATGCAGTTCTTGTCCCTTTATCTTGACAGAGCTTTTAACTTCCTAAACATAGTGGGAGTTTCTTGTTTCAGCCTGCAATTTTCCATTGTTCTGTTTCTCAGCGTTTGGTCACTCTGTTGAATGAGTATTGAATTAATTTAATAGATATCAAGTAAATTTTTTTCACAGTACATTGTTACGCTAAAATCACAACCTCACGTAGAAAATTTGAGAGAAAACTTGATCTCTGAGATCTAGGCCACAAACTGAAAACACTGAGGCAGTTGCAGGTCCCAATTGTGAACAGATTGTACTTTCTGCAGTTCCAACAGGAATTACAAGTGCTTACTGATTGCAAGACTGAAAGGCACAATGTCTCCTCTTCACACTTTCATTTACACAGGTTTCAGTCAGGTTAGGTGCTAGTTCAGTGCTGCAAAGACCTCAGCATAGATCTCGGGAGTTTTTGAATCAGAGAACAACCTATAATAATGACACATGTCATTGTTTGTTTCTAGTTCCACTAGGTCAATAATTTACTCTTGAAATTCATTAGCAGCAAACTATGACCTAGTTTTACTAATACTGCCATTTATACCAGAATAGCTGGAGCCAGGAATTTGGTGATACTTTGTCTTATTCTCACTTCAGGTAAAAGGTAAGTAAGGAAAGATGCTGGTTTTCCTTGTCAAACAAGGACACCAAGATATGTTGTGGATTTTTACAAAGACTTCTTGTTCCCTCTAAACCTGGAGTATACAGGTTTCAGCGAAACTTTCCAATAGGTCATTGGTTCCATCATTACTGAGAAAATCAATGACTTCCATTCAAAATGCCATCACTTTCCATAGGTTCGAGACAATTTCGTCTCCCTCTAGAAGAGAAATTCAATTAATTTATCCTGGTTTTACAGATTTTATATAACTTTCTGTTTTACCCTAATAATTGTGTCTACATGGTACCACCTCTCTTTGGACGAATCAGAACCTTGTTTTCAAGTTTTTAAAAGTACTACTGTGTCTTGGAATTTTTCTTAAGTCTCAATCCTTCTACTCTTTTACTTTGTCTTCTAGAAAACTCCAGAAATTAATGTATTCCAACTGCTGGTTGTACAAAAACTCATTTTCTTACACAGTAAGAGTAAAATATATTTATTCTAATTTCAGTTGATTTCACAGCCATTGTTTTTTGGACAGAAAATCTGTCATCAACTTCATTCACTGTAATTACATGAAAATAACACTTATAGCCATAGTACCATAGACAAGTTGGTTTTTTATATGTCTTTACAATACTCCCGAGGAGCAGAATTGAAGACACCACTCCTGAAAAGTAAAACACTCCCCCAACATTACACAGGAAGCCTGTGGTGCAGCGCGTATTTTACCCCTTAAATCCTATCTCACACTGTCTACTTATCACAGCAATCACGGTGTTTTTTCCACAAGGCACAGTAGATGCTGGGTTGCCCAGCACCTACATGCTGTGATTGCTGTTTCATATGGCAGCATACTGTGGACCACTCCCACCACTGGCTTGACTAAAGGATGAAGGATACATTTTACCAAAGCTGAAGAAAGTGGCCATGTCAGCCTCACAGACAGAGTTTTGCTATGTTCAATCTCTATCACAGCAGTTAACCTAACCATTATATTTCTTTTTTTATCCAAGGAAAAAAATAAATATTCAGAGTGTCATGCTGTAGACTGAACACAGAAGTTCAATGAATTGTTCAAAGGCAGAGTAAACAATTTGCTCTTCTAGCTCTTGCTGTTTTAAAAATAAAAAGTGTTTTCAGGTCTAACTTATATTTAATGTTATATTAAACCTGACACTGGTTGTAAGTGTTAGCTTGGTAAAACCTTACAAACTTTTAAAATAAACTAAAAGTGGAATTGAAACTTAACATATTTATTTGTAAATATATCCTTTTTTGTATGATTTTCCATGGCTAGGCAGTAACCATTTCAATCATCAAGACAGAATAACACTTGTTATTCTGCTATGCTCTCATCTCCTGTTATTCTGCAATGCTGCAAGTCTAATGAAGAGTCCTGATCATCCTTGAGTTGTTTGGTTTCCATGTTCTCACATCATAACTCAAAGAAGGTCTTCAAAAGCTTATGGTTGGTGCTGGTTTCCTAGGGCTCCTGCTGTTGTTATTGTTCACTGGTACCACAGTTTTAGGGAGAAGCTACAGGAAAACAAACCAAATGCAGACTTTGAATGGAGATATCCTGAAGTGTGATGCCTGATGTGTTACTGCTTCACATTGTCTGCAGGGACACCAGAAAAGAGCACTCTGCATTTATTCAGGATGCAGGAACACAGTAATGGGTAGGTGTAATACTAAGGGCAGGCATATGGTTATGCAGCTTTTCCAAAAACACAGCCATAGTCATCAGGTTTGCTTTTTAACTACTTGCTTTTTCTTTTTATTATTTCTTTCTCTTACCATGACTAAAAGTTTGTTAGTCATCTGTAAATTTTGTTTTTATTTATGACATGAATTTTCAGTGCTTTGAGATAACTACCACAAGAGCATCCAGGCAGTTCTGAGGCAATGTCTACTTACAGACCTTCTTGCTTTTTCACAGAGTTATTGACAGTTTCAATCTATTTATTTCTTCACTTATATCATGTTGAATAAGTAAAATCCCATTTTTCAAATGCTTTTAGATGAAAGAACTGGCAGTCTAAGAAGGCTGAGAATCTGAAAATACAAGCACAGTCAGTAGCATTTAGCCAATGTCTTCAAAAGACAAGCACAAACCAATGAAGAAAGAATCTACTTACTGGACCGTTCCTTGAAAGGGATCTCAGTAACCTCTTTCTGAGCCAGCAAGGTCTGCCAATGCATGGAAAAGAGGTTTAAGAATGCATCATAATGTATATATACAAAGGGATAAGGACTCTTTCAATGACCTATGGTAGTGACAAATTATTTTATCCTCCTGCCCACGCACAAACTCAGCTTTAGTAGTCACCACATTGAGGAACGTCATAAAAGCTTCAAGGTGTTTCATGATGCACACTTCGCTGCTGAGGAAGCAGTGGCCTTTTAAAAACTATATTCCCCTTTGAAATCTGATATCCAAAAAGGAAGCATTTTATAAATCCCTGAGCAGGGACTAGAATGAGGCATGGAGTAAAAGAAAAAAATCTTCTAGGTTTTCATCTTCTAAAAATGCAATATAAGATTGAATATAACTTGCCACAAATCACTAATTTTAGTGATGCAATGTAAAATTTTGCAAATGAAACACTTAAATTTCTTTTCTTTTTTTAGGGGAAATTTTATATTTAGACGATACATTCACCGTAAAAAATGCAAAAAGCATAAAAAAATAACACAATATTCTTTGTGTTTTGACAAGTCAAACTGGAAGCAAAATCATTTGGGATCAACTAAAAATAAATTTGAGTATTTTGCTGCATTTTCGATCTCTATCTCTAATAAACGCAAAGGACAGTCTTCAGCAATTTTTATGGTGTATAGGTATACCCTCAAGTCCTTCTCTCACCTTTTTTAAATTTCTTTCTATTTTAATACATGTCTTTCAGATTTATCCTTTTGCTGCTTTTTCTGTCTCCTCACATGCACTCTTTTTTGATTTTTTTTTTCTGTGCAAGTAGAAATTAAGCAATGCCTCAGTCCATCTTTTTTAAACTTCCTGTTGAATCAACTGGATATCAGGAAAAATAAGCCTACCATCCCATCCTTCTTCAAACACTGCATCTCTGCTGTGATACAATTAGATTATGTAACTGAGGTTGGTAGAAAGCAGTTAACACTGAAAAAGAAATTTCTGAATAATAACAGACATAATAACATAGTGCTGACAAATCCTGATTGACAGAAAGAGACAGGCCTTCCCATTAAGATAAAACATGAAAGCTAATGAAGATGACAGTGGTAATAATACTGTAAAGCTCAGCTTCTGGCCCTTTGCATTTTAAAGGATGATAAAATTCTGTGACTTTTTATATATATGTATATATTTATATATATAGGTCAGAGCTAAAACACTTAATCTAATTAGCTGCTTACCCTCAAAGGAACTCACTTAGCATTTGTGTCAAGGCTTTTTCACTCCATTTTCTCCTACTTTTTCGGAGTATCAGAAGATTCTGGGAAAAGGCAAGGGACAAGAAAGACAGTTAATCCCCTAATGGTCTTTCAGTATCAAATCAGAATTTCCCACGTGGCCTGAAAAGAAACCTAACAGAACAAATATTGAGAAACTCAAACCTAGACCAGTGCAAAATGCTTTAAGTAGACATATATACATGTAGGTACACATATAGATAAATGAGCATCATGGCTCTGATCTGTTGTATGCTGACATTTCTTTGTCAACTGTTGTCTTCTTGTACTCATATCTGCTGATGATTGGTAGAAATTGTTAGCTACTGGAAAAATACTGTGTTTCCACATCTTAAATGAAACATTTTGATTTGGGTTTTTGTGTTGAAGCAACAATTGGAGTTAATTTTAACAACCAAGTGACAAACTGGATGCCTTTTGCACTCAGTTGACAAATTGCATTCTTATATGCCCACATTTTATACACAGAATTATTTTTATCAAGGCATGGAAACATTGTATTGTAATAAATAGTGTCTTCATGCTGATTGTAGGCACACTGAGATCCAGTCCTGGTTCTATCCAAAGCAGAGACAAAACCTCATTCCTTTCTGCCTCAGTTTCCTCCTTCCCAATAAAGAATGTGTTCCTGAGAGCACAGATTAACTCTCAGTATGTATTTGAATAACACCTATCACCAATATAGTTCCTTTTGGCTGACCTCCTATTTCCCAATATCCTCAGAATGTTCTGAATATTCTTGAATGTTCTGAATATCCTTGCATTTTTGGGATCTCCAAAATACAACTGTTGACAACTGGGGTCCAAATACTTATCCCATAAACCTCAACATAAGCAAAGGGCTTGCCATAAAAACACTTGTCTCTGCTTCTCTCCTTCCTCAACAAAAGATGAGTGGAGAAAAGGTTATCTTTCTAGAATGCTTCGAGTTCCAATAAATCGGGGTTGTGCAGTTCAAGCTGGGGTCTGAATTACAAACCTAAAAATGATCTTCCAACCACTGCAGTATGTTAGTACTGATGAAGCAACAGCATTTCCTTAACCTTAGCTGACCCCTCATGCAATAGCAGCAGAACATCTCTCCTGCTGTGATGCTTTGAATTGCACTTGCAGAACTCAAACGAGGTAAAGTCTTCCATTTTCTCTATAGAGGATCTAAAGAATCAGAGAGATTAGTTTGAAACCTGTCTTGCAGAGTGGGATCTGACATGCTGTGTTAGTGCTTGGTAAATTGCACCACCCAAGTTTTGCCCTCAGATTGTTTCTGAACATATTTTAAGCTTCGCCCTTCCTCTGACAGATTTAACAGCATCTCTGAAGGTGTCCAGGAAACAGTCTAAATGCCAAATTCATGAGCTCCTCTCTCCAGTGATACCGTAGGTCAACTAGGTGCATCCATTAGAAGTTTATATGGCAGTGCAACCATTCCACCCCTGGTACAGGAGGTGTGTTCTGGCCCTGATCCATTCAATATTGCGTGAAAAGGTCTAAGGAGGGAACACATGTGTCAATACAGACTTTCAAAGAACTTTGCACACTTTTCATAAGCAAATATTTACACATTTTTTTATTCATAAGATTAAGTCTGAAGAAAACCAAGCCAGGAGCAGAACAACATTTTGGTTTCTGCATAAGGAAACATCCAGATGACAAGAGTGGAGAGTTTTATCTCTTGTCCTTCTGCATCCCAGAGTTTCTCACTGCTAGCTGCAATTCTTCTGTTGAAAATGTTATAAAGAATGTCTTAAAGAAACCCCATGATTAGGAAACTCTCTTGGTATATGGACTGCTGGATCCAAATCCCTCTCAATGTGAAGGACCTACATCTTCTTCTTCCTAGTAAAGTGTCCAGGGACACTGATACATGTGAGAGGCAAATGGCCCACTAGATGTATGGATAATTTCAGCATACCCTGGTGAGATATAAGCAGAAAGACCACAGGACACTTTAAAGACTTTTTCAAGTGCTGGATGAAATTCAAGTGCACTTTAGGCCTGAGGAGTTTGGATGCTTTATTTAGGGTTGAAGAGACTGAATTCCAAGCAGATAATTTACTTGTCACTAAAGAATAAATTATATTTGAAGTGTTTTCTGAGATATAAATGTCACAGACTTTTCTCCAGAAGTAAAACAGGGCTCACATTTGCTTTAAAAGTGTGTCTAGAGTCTTCAGAGCTATAAGATCTTCATAACTGGTACCAACTCGGAGATAAAACAGGGTTCTCCAGACACTGAGAGGAGCTTGGACCTCTCATTGTATGACTGCGTGAAGACCTCCCAGATAGAGAGATACAGGATAGAGGCAAAGCAAGAGCAGAGAGCTTATAAAATACTCATGGCACAGCAATATATGTCTGCATTACGATATCTGAGGTACTCGCTTTGAGACAATGGACATGCTGTTAAATAATTCATTTATTTTCCCTAAATGTTATCAGAGTTTATCACTCAGATCTTCTTTTCAGTGTGGAAAGAAGTACTTGCCACTCACAAGGGCCTTCCAAGTCTGACCTACTCTCTCTTTCCATTTGACCAATATCAACTTAAATTAGAAAAAAACAAACCAACAAAAATCCAAAATAAAATGAAAATAAAAATAAAACCAGAAACAAAAAAGAAACAAACAAACAAAAAAAAACAAACCAAAAAAAACCCCACTTTAATTATCACCTCATTCTTATTGAAACATGAGTAACAAAACCTAAAGAACATATTTTGTCTCCCTCCCTTGCAGATATTTCAGGGTTGAATTGTCAGCAAATAATTGATAGCTACTGGCATGAGTAGAGCTACTGCTTCTAATCAGGAACTTGAAGTTCCTCCAGGACCTTGTGCTGGATTCCTGGCAATGAATTTGTTATTAAGTGACAAATCTGGACTAAAGGGAAAATAAGCATACAAAATGTTTTTGGAATTCACCTCATTCTACTCTCTATTGTCATCAAAATGTTACTTCATCTGTTCAGGATCATATACTTCTCATTTTGGGGAGTTGAACAATTGCAGTGCTAGCTCCCAAATTCAAAGGATTAAATGTATCAGAATCTTTCAGGGAGGGTTAACATCTTGACTACGTAACATAGTTCAACATGTTTCACAAGATTAATATGAATTTAATTGAACCAGTAGAAGATATGGCAGAAGAATAATGCACAGAATAGCACAGCTGTTAATTCTGCCTCTTCTATCCAATCATCTGATCCAATTCTCACTCAAAAGGAGTCTTTCCAATTAGTTTAACAGAAGATGGATTGGACCCACAGGGTTGATCCAAATTGCAGTGAAGCGCCCAGGAAACCTTTGCTAATTTCTGTAAGCAGTAAATGAGCTCCTTATTTAGTATAAACAAAATTGATACTGAAATGGATTGAAGCGGTGGATGGGTTTTTGTTGGTCTTTGCAGAAAAGTGAATTTTATTCTAGATTTCTTTTTCCAGATTGATCAGAGTTACATGAAAACAAACATCATTATTCAGAGGTCAGTGCATTTTGTAGCAAAGCCTAGCAAAGATTCCATCTTTGTCAGAGAGAAAATCTATTTTCCAAGTTTGATAGAGTAAAATGTTCAAATAATTACACAGACTGGTGGAAATATAAATGAAAAATTCTCAATTAAATTTCCTTTACATACCCATCAGTCTAAAATTATTAGTTATGCTTTTTTTTTTGCCTCTCTATTTTTTACCTGGGATAACCTAGAATAATAATCCTTAACAGAAATATAAAAGAGGATGATGTCAGCTGGAAGGATGAGTGGATGAAAAGTTGGACTCTGATCTCATCTGTGACTTTGATTCATAAAACCTTGAGCAAGAATCAGTATGTAACAGGTATCTACAGATGTCTTCATAGGTTTATTTCCCTAGATTCTTTTCATAGGCAGTGGAAAGACAGAGGAATTTGTGGAGCATTGTTCATTTGAGATATTTTTTTACATTTACCTTAGAAAGAGCTGAGTCATATCTCCAAAGTCCCTAATTCTCTCTAATGACATATAAAGACTTTCTAGACAAGCAGCTTGGGTTTACATATCCATACCCGCATGCAGAAATCCTAGTCAGAATGGAGTCTTCAACCTTTTTTTTCTGTCTTATTCTTTCCTTTCCTCAAAAGTTCTGCTGTTCCAGACAAGAATATGTTTAGCTGCAGAGAAACTTTGTCTTGAACATTACAGAGGCAATATTCATATACTCCATGCTTTGAAATGGCTGTGGAGGGAATTGCTGAGAGTGTTACATCTTTATGCAAAGGACATTTCACAGATTTTCCAGAGATAGAGATATTGGTATATTTTAGGCTTTCTTCTAACCTTACTATGATCAGAAAATTATGTTGTTTTTCCTCAGGATTCAGTTATAATGGGGTTGTTCCTCTTCGCTCTATTGCCCTCTTGGAATTGTACCTCTGAGCTGTGCCTCTAAATTATTACAAGCTCTTGAGAAGTGAGTAACCTCACAGGGTGAGTGCATTTGCCCTTTTGCTCCCTTTTCTGGGGTGCTTACATCACCTCAGCTTCTCTGCTGGTGGAAGGATACTGTGCTATTCAACTTCTCAGCTATCTCTGCTTCCATTGGCCTATACTTGCCTTTGCTCTAACAAGCCTTTATCAAAGTAGTTCCAGCAATCTCCCCAAACCACAAAAGTGCTAATATATATGAAGAATACCTCATTAAAGATTAGGGTGTGCACCATACAAAGCCACAAATAGGAGCATGTAGGTCCTAAAGTATTCCTATTTTCTAGCTCTGGATGGTTGCAGCACACTAAGTATCCTATACTCTGTCATCAAATGGTATAGTTCATCCCTGCATCATTAAGATTTGCTTGTTTCCTTTCAGCAAAAGCAGCTAAATCCCTGGTCCCTCTCACTTTTTACCATACTCATATTTACATTTTACAGCAAAAGTTTTCTTCATTGATCATTAAGGCTGAACCAGTGATACTGCCTACAAGTTAGAGGTGTCAACAATGTATTTTGCGCAAGTGTCTGCTTGTGTTGTATATGTGATTAACTTTTATGATGAGGAAGGAGTTGTTCTTACATCTCCTTGCCTATCAAACCTTTTTATAAGAACAGAGTCTATTTCTTCAGCCTCTTTCACACAACATCAACTTAAGCCATCTCTGAACATGCAATAGATCTTTTCTACCTCTAATTTCTGAGATTTATTTACTGATGCCTGTGGTAAGGGAGGAACAAAGCAATAAGAACAATATATGACTCTTAATAGCTGCATTTCAATGCTAGTCATGTTTGAGCCTTTTATTGCTGGGTAATAATAAGTTTTTTATGAATGTTTGGAGATAACATATGTCTCATCACCTTGCTCCTCATGAGGGGGAACTGTAAAGAAAATATTTTATATATGTACTTTCTATAAAATTTGAAATAAATCAAGTTCCTCTCTTAGCCTGATTAAAAATACTCTTGCCACATGTTGGTTTCAGTGCTCCAGGGTGAAGATCATAGAACAACTGCCAGTTGCATATTTGTCACACTCAGTATGACCCCTTGTATTGTAAAAATTGTTCAGACCTAAAGCTGCTGAGAGCCCTCTGGAGAAGTAAGGCTTAATAATGCAGGCACAGAAATGTACTAACATATAGCTATTGCACTGTAGATGGCTTACAGCATGGGCAAAGGAGCTCTTATCTGTTAGCACTGCCTCTGCAGCCATCTTGATTTTCTTGCCTAGCCATCATGGGGTGAAGCAAAGCAAATTCCATGTCGAGTCAATTACAAGATGCCAGTGTAGCCAAAAGATCCTGATTTAAAGCTCTCTGAAGTTCAAATTCAGCCTCTCTTGCCTTTGATGGCATCTTAATCAAAGATCTATTTCACTGCTTTTACTTATCCCAAGTTCACTTGGACTCATAATTTAACTCTGAAAATGCAGGTATAGACAAAAACATGATTAATCTCTACAGTGCAAGCTCTGTTTGGTTCCTACTTAGAAACACATCCAAATAATTTTGACTGACCGTTTTCAGCTGGAAAAGTAAGAGCTGACTTTGAGGGCTGGCATGTTGGCTCCAAGTCCAAGGGAGACACATATATATTGATCTAATTTGTGCAAAGTCAGTACCTAAAAGTTCTTAGAACTTTTGCTGACTCAGATTCAACCTATTTAACTTTAAGTCTTGTATCTAAGGAGCTTAATTGCTATAGGTCCCACATATAAGCATTTGATAAATACAAATTTCTCTAGAGGGCAATGAATATCTGTTAAGATAATTGCCTACTGAAGGTGCCTATCCTTATACTTTAACTATATTAAGTTAACAGAGTGATGGCAGTTCTTAATGTTAGCATCTCAAGCTGATGCCCAAGTTTTTACAGAACAATCCTAGAGCTAATTTAGACTTAGTATTAACAGACACTCGAATCACAGAATAAAATTATAAAGGTTGGAAAAGACCTTGAAGATGATTTTTGCCTGACTTGCTCCTGAACTTGGAGGAGGTGATCCTTGAATATTAACCAGATGTCTTGGGATCCTCTTCCCTCTAGGGCTTTATCCCATGGTATGCTACCAAGCTAATTCATGAAGAGGTCAAATTCTGCTCTTCGGTAGTCCAGGGTAGTGAGTTGAGTGTGTGCCTCCCTCACTGCCCTGAGGATCTCAAACTCCACTATTTCCTGATCACTGCAGCCAAGGCTGCATTTGACTTTCACATTCCCCACCAGCCCCTCCTTGTTGGTGAGAACAAGGACACACAGTATAGCACCTCTCCTCATTGGATTATCTGTCATTTGGAGAAGGGTGTTATCATCAATGCATTCCAGGAGTCCTTTGGTTTGCTTTGTGCCCTGTATTGCCCCTCCAGCAGATGTTACGGTGGTTAAAGTTCCACATGAGGATCAAGGCTTGTCAATGTGAGGTTGGTCCACTGTCTGTAGAGAGATTCATCTGATCATTCTTCCTGGTCTGGTAACCCATAGCAGACCCTCAGCATAATGTCACCTGTCCCTGCCCTCCCTTCAATCCTGACCCCTATGCCCTCAGCTGGCTCCTAATCCAAGAGGTCTGTGGCAGAACTCCATGCACTACAGTTGGTCATTGACATAGGATGACAATTCCTTGTCTTGTCTTCCCTTCTTGTCCTTCCTAAAGAGTCCATATTCTTCCATTCCAGTGCTCCAGTCACAGGAGCCATCCTACTACACTTCTCTGATGCCAATAAGAGCACACCCCTGCAGGCACATGCACAGTTCCAGCTCCTCTTGTTTATTCCCTGTACTATTTGCATTTGCATAGAGACATTTGAGTCCCTGATGAAGCCAACTCACTGGCTGGAGTGGTTGGAATTCCATTGCATTGCTCTTCATGTGGTCTCCTTTATATTTTCCTTTATATCCTGAAACAACCTCCTAGGAAGTTCCACAGCCAGGGACTCACTCCCAACACAGAATGTTGAACTGCCAGTAGTGGAAGAGAAGGCAGAGCATCATTGCCTACATATCATCTGAGAATAAGGCCTTCAGAGACTAGTGCGAGACACCCTGGGTGCAACTCATAGGAAGCTCAGGAGGACAATTTAATATTGGTTTTTTCCCCCAATTCTTATATCTTAGATTTCTCTATTTCTGTAACCTGTGAAATATCCTGTCACTTTTTCACTTTATTTTCATTCTTGCTGTGAGCTGTATGTCTATGCTGAGAGAACACTTGCTGTGATTTTGTCAAAAGGATTTCTGGAGCAAAAGAAACATTTCTGTTGTTTCTTACTCCCACTCAGAGCATTAACAAGAGTAGGATAATGGATTCCTATGTACGTGCCATGACATACTTCCTATATAAATGCATATACTGTACAGTGCTTCTAGCTTGCTAACAGCTACAAACCGTTTTTGTATTGATACCATAATATATCCTCAGCATTTATCATCAATTCTCAACAACAAGTTGTGTCCTACACTGAGGTTGTTATGCTTTAATCTCCACTGGGACCAGACTAATGTGATGTGCAAAGAAGATGCAAGGCTTCTGTTATGTCCATTTTTACATTAAAATCCCATTGCAATGCTGCCAAAATCTAAGAAAATCATGAGAAGCTATATATTGCAAGACTGAACATTCGAGGGCAAGAGAGTCAGAGGGAGATAAACTATATTTTTTCTGAGTTTTATTTTTAGCTTTTTTCCTTAATCATACCTACAATTATGATGAAACATATCAGGATAAGAACATGTGGAGATGCTCTTTATTTAAGCCTCAGCTGTGCAATTTGAAATCAGTAAAACATTCAAGAATAACCACCAAAGTTAATATCAGTGAGTGTTCACTGATGCGAAACAAAGATGGCAAAACCACATTTAGATTTTTTTTGCTCACAAACCCAAGGAACTTAGAGTGAGGGAACACCAGATTGGTTTTCCTAGTCATTACATATGGTATCCCACACTCAGTTTTCTAAAGGTTTCTGAAGTTACTATGTTCTATAAATCTGAAAATAATAAACTTAAAGCCCTGTAGATAGACCAATCTGCTGGAAAACAAAACCTCTCCCTGTGGCTCACATCTGAGTTACTAGGAGAAGCTTTGTGGTTTCTCCACTAAATTCTTCCCCAAAACTTCCCTGTTTTTATCCCCATCTAGTTATTATTGTGAGACTACATGAAGAGGAAGGAAGAAACACCACCGTAATGTATTTACCTAAGAAATTTGCTCTATTTTTTCTCCAAAGATTTGAAAGTTTTCTCATAGAGAGCATCAGCATCTTTTCATCATGTTGGTAAGAATATACATTAACGTACATTAAATACATGAAAATATGTTAAACCACACACATTTAGGAAACTTGAGTGTAGTGTAATGATAAAAAATATTTTCAAGAAGGGTAAGTCAGTCTTGTTTCACAAACATGTGTGCAACTTCACTGATTTATATCAGCTAAGGGACTGGACCAATAACTCGAAACATGACACTAACATACATGTGATCTTTGTACCACCACAGTACTTGTACTTCAGTGTATAAATATGTAGTTTTGATTTTATTGCAGAGTCATATTAGCTCACAATATTTCAGCAGGCTCTATTATTTGATGACTAGCATGAATTTGAAATTATATGCAGTATGTTTGAGTTAGAAGTTGCTGATGATTCAACTCAGGTTTTCTAATTCTATTGCCATTACAAGAGAAATGAGAAAAAAATCAACAGAGTCTATTTCAGAAGAAAACAGAAATATCTTTACTGCTCACTAAACTGTGCTTATATGAACTGTCTGATATAGCTACGAAGCTTTTAACCAAGCATAAGACACTTTTGTTGCTAGAATTCCACATCAAAGTCAAAGCATAGGATTCATGAAGCTAACAGTTTCCAGATCACTCCATCCACACTTCAATGAATGTTTTAAATGACCATTCAGGGTGATTGTCATGGAGTAATTTGTGACTCCACTCCGTGACAGTCATGCCAGCCAGAGAACATTTCTCCGGTGTTTGGGTTGAGCAATATCAGGTTACTCCCTAATCCTGACCTATCATTAATCACCACAGAGCCAGACACACACAAAGAAATATTAGCATCAGATAGAAGAGTCTGGAAGGAAAGAGACTCCATTGCCTGACAGAAGCAGAAGTAAGTGCTCTGGCAGGTTGTTCAGATTGGAAAGCCCTCTTTGTCTAGTCATGCTCTCAAAGCAAAGAGGATCAATAGAAAAAAAATCAAATACATTATCTTTGTTTACATCCTTGGCACAACAGTGTAAAAATCCTCACCAGACTAAGGAGCCTGACAGTGTGTGATGGATGCCTTGTTCAAATGATGCCTTTGAAAGCTTTCACAATGCACTGGCAGAGGATTCACTGCAGAATAAATGACTTTACTTTAAATTAAAAGAACCTGGGATGAGAAGACAGACAGTGTGAATGTTGCACTATAAATTCAATATATTCAAATGCTTCTGGTGCTAAAGGGCAACTGTTAGTGGTGAAAACACATCCAAGATTGCCTTTGACCCAAGGATGTTTTGGTTATCAATAATGAGAAAACTGTGACAATTTATTTTGAATTATTTTTTCTACTTACAAAATATGCTTGCAATAAACAATAGAAATGTGCTTCAGGCTTGAATTAGCTACACTGACAATCCATATAAAAATAATACATAAAAATCCAATGGAACCACTCAAGTGTGCATTGTGTGTTATTCTTAAGTGCGTACTGAGAGTGTACCAGTATACCTATTTGGTATATTAAGTGTGTTATGAAGCTTTGGAATAATAGGAGAAATAAATGGATGTGGAAATATTACCAAAGAAATAGACTTTCTCTAGATAAAGTACCTATATTTCATGCAAAGTATGTGGGGCTATTGATAAAGGAAAGTTTAATCTTTTTGCAAAATGTGCGCACTCATGCTCTTCCCCATATATTGCCAAGCTAAAAGTAAAGAAAGCCTATTTGGAATAAAGTCGACCAACTGTCAGAAACACTTTTGCATGTCTCTGGTCAATAAGTAAACCCTTGCTAGGCAAGCATAGCTCTATGACCTCCAGGCTGGATGTAGATACACCAGGTACCACACCTGAAAAGCAAACTTCAAGATATTTCAGCCACCACATGCATATCAAAATAAAAAACATATTTAGGAGTTGTGCCCTAAATGTAAAACTTTTGACAGCATATTTATATTCCCTACTGAGGTGGCTACATACTTCTCAAAGACACTATCCTAAACAATCACAGTGGAAAACTGCTTCATGCTATAGTGCCTTTCCAAAGACCAGACTCAGTAAAGGACTGTAAAGGACCTCATTATATAAGACAGTAAGTCAGGTGGAAATTTCTTACTTTCAGGACACCCTAAACTCTCTAGGAGGTCTTTTTTTTTTTTCTGATGTTGTAAGGTCCATCTGCTTTTTCTTACTTTCCTAATTTTATAAGCTATATAAGTAGTTAGGTAGTAAAAGTAGGTTTTAGAAGCAGCAGTCCTTATTCCTCAAACCTCTTACCCCATTCTATGTTCCCCATATCAATCCTAACCCTGAATTCCAGTAGAAAATGTTTAGTCTTTTGTCAAGGCAAGGCCTATGCTGTTTAGAGAGCACTGATATCTTGGCCTGAACCACAGAACACGGCCAGAAACTGGGTGACCGTGTACCCTTTGTGCTCTGAAGAAGATGAAGATGATGAAGAAAAGCCCCCAGACCCAATTCCCAGGGGGTGGGCCAGGGGTTGGACCAGAGCAAAAGCCATGGGATGGACAAAACTTGGATTTGTCGGGCAGTATTATAAATTGTAACATGTCAGGCACGGAAGGGTTTCACGTGTCATGTAATCTCTATGCCTCAGAGGCACAAATTAAAACCCTTTCCTTATCTCACCTCCAAAACTAACTTGTCTCGGAGTTTTTTTCTCCCTGCATTTTCTTTAGGCATCATTTCATTAAAACGATCCATGTTTTCAAATTCTTGCTTAACTGAAAGATTTAGGAGTTCTAGAACACCATAATATGTGCAACAAATATTCACATGCCATATCCATCATGCACCACACTGATGGCCATTTAGTATAAAGGAAATAGAGATTAAAAAGAGACTGAAAACTTGTGGGAGCTACACAAAATAAGAAAATACTAGTTCAAAATATAAAGCAAAAATCAATTTAGCCCTGCGATTACATCATGAACCATTCAGCACTAAAGAGTATCACTACTGGGAAAAGGAACAAACTACATTAATTTGAAGTTTCTTTAGTACCAAATTACAATCTGAAACCCCAGATTTCTGTGTTTATTTCTTGCTGGAGTTTCATCCATTGTCCACGTGGATATCTCGAAGTCACCACAGGAAGATGTTGTAATAGGAATCCCCAAAAATTGGGGGAGTGTCTTTTGGGGTTTTTGTGGCTTTTTTTGGTTGTGTCTTTTTTAGGGGAGTTGGGGGGTTTTGGTTTGGTTTGGTTTGGTTTTTGTTTTTTTTGTTGATTGGTTGGTTTTTTTGGTTGGTTGTCTTTTTAGTTTTTTTCCCCACTTAATGTAATGGAGTTTGAGAGAAATATGTTTGTTTCAAAATTTGGCTAAAGAATGCCAATGTGCTCTGTGGAAAAGGAATATTAGGTACCTAAGAAAGCCTTTAGTTTGATCTGTCCTTTACTTCTCTCCTCTTACACTTTGGCAGACTTCCAGGTGTCTAATCTCTGTGCAGTCTCATTCTCTGCATGGAGAAGAGGTGCTCTAAGTGGACTGAGTGAGATTCATGGAGCTCCTATTGATGTATGGTTTTTCATAATCTGTAATTTTTGAATAATGACTGCATAAACAAACTGAATTTAATTCTGTTTGACTGCTCTTTGGCTAATAATCAATTTTGCCCTTAGAAAAAGTCTTAATAAATGAGATCTTTTTTTTCTTTCCCTAATCACTTCGCACCTTGCCTGAAAACACTCAAGCAAGAATAAAAATTTTTAGTGGATTTTCAAATGCTATGAATGTACTCAGGAATCAATCCTCAGTTCATCAGAAAGCTCACAAGCAATGGTCATTCATTAAATTTTTATAATAATTATAACAACAACAACAACGACAATAATATTATTTTCACTTAGATCACAGGATAGACCAGAACTTCAATCCCAAATTTTTAATTCTCTATTGAATGTCATAGCTCACTTTAGAGTTGACATCAGCATCCTCTGCCTGCATATGAGTAAACCTAACTACATGATGTGCTGACTCTGGCAACCCTTTATACCTTGCTGTTCCAACAGAGTTATTGAAAATGGAATTGAGTTGTCTGTACTTTAATCAAGGGTGAAAGCAAGACAAGTTGCAAAGGAGTGGGAATGAGCTGTGCAATTTGTTGACTGCTTCAAATCCTGCTCCATAATTATATTTTGTTCTACAGTAGTTATTTGAATTCACTTAGTAGTCAGAGCACATAATTTCTAAAAAGAAAAATAATTTACAATTGAAGGTAATGGTGTGTTAATAAAATATAAATCTGCTGGTAGTTGAGGCTCATGGATAGTAAAACAGACAATTATTGCTGAGAATGTTACAGTGAAAAAAAACTGTTGTCTTTTGAAGGATTTGCTTAAACTGTATTATTTGGTTTCCTCAAAATTGGCAGAGATATGTTATTGGAAATTTTTTTCAGCACAGAACTGAAAAGATTTGAGTTCTGAATTATGGGAGAGGGAGAAAAAAGACCACCATCAAGCAATACATTTTAATGATCTCAGGTGATGGTCTGCCTAGCAATTACGTCTTTTCTATCCCTCAGTGTTGTGTTTGACAGTAGATGCCTTTGCAAACTGGTTTATAAAGAAATGAAGTGTGGGATTAGACAGAAAGTGAGGGAGGTGTGTTTTGTATCTGTATCTGTATCTATTTCTCATCAAATAGCTAGAAAAATGTCAGCAAGGCATGTGGTGCTTAGGGTTAAGAAAGTGAGTGATGTTTAGATCTGAGGATGATATTTTCTCCTAGCCATCAGGGAGCTCTTTTATGATCTTAAATAATTCTTCAGTCCCTCACCCTATTTGTACCACATTGGTAACTTGAATTTTCAGTCCTTTTCAGTCATGCGTTTCTTCATATGCAATTGGTAGCTCTAGTTTGCTAAAAATAATGTAAATTTTTTTCAAACTCAGTATTTGAGAATGGAAAGCCATGCCAAGGGTATTTCCACCTGAAGAATTCTTGTGTACTGATGTTTCTGTGTATAGTAATGAGCATAACAGAAAGGATTTATCATAAGAGTGTGTAAAAGTGCTACACTGTCAAATGTTTTATGGAGTATGAAACTGTAAGTGTCAACACAGTAACAGTAAGATAGAGGTTGTAGTATAGTTACGAGTGATCAAAATAAATAAATTCAGACAACTGTCTGAATGCATCATAAAAACAGAGAGTTCATAATGATTGTCCCTCCATGCCAAAATGAACATTAACCAGAAAACAGAAAATGAGCAATTGTGGTATTTTAGGGTCTAGCATACAACATGCAGTACTGGGGAGTTGTAAGTAGCAAAGCCCAGACCGAAAGCTCTTTGAAGGCAATGGGATTCCTTCTTTTAGCCTACATGATTAAAAAGAGAAACAAAATGTGAGGCAGTCTATAGCAATTTCACTCTCAAGTCAGCCTTAAAATTCAGTCTCATTATAATGATGCTTCTACCTGCCCACAGAAACAGTGGAGCCCAAACAAGTCTTTGTTTCCCCCCTAATAAAATCTGTGGCACCCAGTTCATTGCCATGACACAGAGCATTAACACTGCACAATGTAGAGGAACTATTCAAAATCTTTTTTTTTTATTAACCTTTATTAATTGGATTACGAGGGTCTTTAAGGAAAGTGATTTAGAATCATATAAAAGTAAATTTGCAGAATTTTGAGTCTTGATGTCTGCAATTGGGAAATAACTGTTAAAAAACCCTCACGAGCACGTGTATATATTTTGTTTAATATATGTAATTTTTTGCATATACAATATATGTTTTATATTTATAATACATGTAATACATAATATTATTTGGAAAAAAAAGTTACATCCTATGCTTCCATTTTTACATACCCAGTTTCAGATGGTCAAAACACAGGTCTTCAGGTGTAATGATGTCTTCTGAAACACTGCTTGTTTCCCCTACCAGGAACACTTTTTAGCACAAATTTAATTCAAATGCAAGAACAATGCCAGTATTTGCTGACTCAAAGCTGGATATAAACACAAATATTTTCTGAATATGTGCCACATTTTTTAGTTCTCCACCAGGGAACTAACACACATTCAAAAGACAGCATATCCTAAGGTGCAGTGATCCAAACCAATTTTCATTTTGCCAGGGCATATTCATGCCCTTAATTTAAACAAATATCACCCCATGCATGAGGTCTTGTAGAAAAATTACTTCGGTGGGTTAATTTTGGAATAATAGGAGCTAAAGATATCCTCAGTGTAAAGGGGCTCATTTCTTATTGTGGGATGGTTATAATTGAACTTCCATAGGCAATTGTTTCATTCCATTTGCTTCATGTCACTTCTGCCCTTAGATAAATTGGAGCTCTCTTTGTATATGAATTTAAAACTCAAACATGGTATAAGTTGAAAAATCCTCTTTCCCCTCTGGTGCATAAAAATGGGAGGATGATATTCATCCACTGCCTTCAACAGAATTATTTTTTGGATGTACTTAGGACACAGAAACTCAAAAGTATTTTTCCATATATGACACATTCTTGACTTTGGTTTCCTAAAACTTGAGCAGAATTCTTCTTCTTATACAGAACTGCTGAAAAAAAAATCACATTCACAGATATTTCACTTATAGTGGCAGAACAAATAACAAATATTTTCCTTCACTAAAGAATTCAGAACAGAAATGAAAATATCCTGTACAGAATTATACAAATGAAACTGCTCCATTCAGACTCCACCACTGGTGATTTCTGTGTCTGCATCTCGGCAGGAGTTGTTAAGGTTTGTTTAATTATTACTTGCACCATAATATAGTCCATGGAGAAAAATTAATTGCAAAATGTATCCATCTTACAGGGAAAGTAATATCAGCTAGGATAAAAGCTGAAGCTTTTCCAATTAAAGTTGCTGTCAGTAAAGTACAGAATGTGATTGCAAATGCAAAAAAGCACTTTAACTTTAGCTCTACTGCAAATACACCATGGACTGGGGATGTGAACACCATCTGTCCAAATACTGGCCAAACTGATCTTTTAAATAATTATATGGATTCAAACACAATCACCATGACATGCAGTGTAATCTTGCTTCAAGGTTTTTTAAGACAAGCAAAAGCTCTGTTTATCCATGAAGGACTAAATAATGAGTCACTTTCTGTGTATTTATTCAACCCATTTCCATTGCATTCATTGGTTGCATGTCTGAATATGGGCTCAATAGAGCTGAAGGCAGAAGAGGAGCAGAGTTATATCCACAATCCTCTTACACAGTAATCCCATTTTAGCCCCAAGAGAGAACAGGCTCAGTGTCCAACTGGAATTGATTGTCCTAGCTCCCATATTGCCATTTTGACATTATAAATGTTATTATTAGTTAGTAGTTTTATTACTTTTTAATCTATTTTCTCCTTAAGAAATTAGTCTAATGCATCAAATAGAAAGCTATTGGCTACTTTAAGCCAAAAATTATTGAAAAGGATGAAGTAAAGTAGTACTTGGATTTTTTTTGAAAAGTGACAAGTTGAATGCTCCTCTTACTTTTCAAAATCTTCAGATGTTGATTAGGACAAGAGTTTATAAGATCTTCTGGATCACGACATAGACATGTCTTGAATTGCTTCTCTAAATATGGACCTTTTCTAAATATGGACGCTAAATGAGGCTAAATGTGAACAGAAAGTATAGGTTTATTTACAAAAAGGTATTGTTTCAACAATAGCCAGAACAAGCAACAGTTGTTATGGAGAGGGTGCAATAAAAAAAAAAAAAAAGAAAATTTTTCCCCAGAACACACTCTCAATTCCAACAAACTGTGTCTTGGGGAAGTCCTGAGATGGGAGTAATATCTCTCTATTCAATACCCTGCCCTGTGACGAATTTTCTTCCATGAGTGTTTTCAGTAAATTTTTTAATTCATATAAACTTAATACTAATAAAGACATGAATTTCACAGCCTATTTATATGTGGTATAAATATTATTTTATGAACTTGCCAGCTATTCTTGATAACAGATGCTGAAAGCTCAATACTATAACCTCCCTTATAAAGGAAGCCTATAGGTTTCTTTCAGAAGTCAGTACTTAAGAGATGTAGATGCAGCTGAGACCTCTTCCTGAGGCTCCTTTAGTATTCAACAACTGTATGTGGGTTCCACATTCCAGTAAAAAGACACCTGCACAACACTCCAAACTTCTTTACAAACTCCGTGGTGTGAATCTCAAAACAAATTTATTTTAAGGAAAGGGAGACATTTCATTAATTTTGATTTGTGTACAATTGTAAATGGGTAACTAGGAAAAAAATTATCAGTATCACACTCAGGAACAGCAGGGGGAACAGCAACTTTGTATTAAGAAGTCCCAATCCTAAAGCCCATTCTTAAATAGAAAAATGAGGAAAAAAAGAAGAATGAAAATGTGAAGTTGTTACTAACCAGCCTGTTGACTTCATATGTCTTTTAATGAGAAAGCTATAAAGCTGTTGCAATAAGAAACCTTCTTTTGCTAATGCTGTATATCCAGGAAATGTATCTGTCAAAATGGTATTCCTTTGTACAAAATCAAGGAAATGCAATAAGCCAGCATCCTCATTTGCCTGGTCAGGCCATTACCCACTGGTAAGAAGCAACTGTGTTATCCCTTGATCATACAGTTAAATAAAGACAGAAAAGCGCTCTGAAAGACATTACACTATTTACTACTTGCTGTTCACCTATCTTGATTGTATTATTAAAATGATTGTGACATAATATTTACTTCTTTTTTTGTTCACCAACAGTCTAAGACTTATAATGTATACATTGCTTTTATGTGTTATCGTGGCATTTTGGTAATATTGTGCATTTTCCTTCCCAATATCACTATGCTATTCTGTGGAAATAAATTAACAAAAATGACCAGGGCATAACCTCCCTTCTTATGCATAATTTATATCACTCCATAATTAATAGATGTGTCTGAGACACAAATTAGTCATTCTAAGTAATGAAACTTTTGCTAAGAAAAATGTGTTCCACATTACACCAATGCATGGGTTATTTGAAGGTATTTATTCCTTTTAAATTACCAGTATGTAAAAATATTTAATAAGCATCATCAATTTTTTATCCTTTAGAGATTATTTCTATATACTTGTTTTCATGTGTAATGGTTCCATTTTTCTTTTTTTGGTTACTCTCTCTTTTATTGAAAATAAAAATATGTTTGGATAAATTACACATAAAGTTGTTTATTCCTGCTTAAATCTACTGGAGGTTTTAAAAATCATACCCTGCAGCAATTCTCATTCCATTAGGGTAAAGATCCCACCTCTTGTTAAATTCTGTGTTTTATTTCCTCTACACTGGCATCTTGTAATAAGACAGTAAACGGAATGACCCTGGAACTGAGGAGAGGTTTTACTGTGTTGTAGTTGGTGTTCATTGGCATAGATCCGGCAAGCATGAAGCTGAATTTGTTTACAGGTCATGACGGCTGAAGACACTGCTGAATTCTTTATTTCAGCTCCTTTTTTTAATTACACTTCTTGATATGAACACGGTCCTCAGAATGGTGCATGCCCAATTCACAGGGGCAGTACACAGACTAGTGAATAAAGTGAGCTCTGGACAGTCCTTTGACCTGAGCCACTCGGTTGTGGTACAGCTTATATATATTTATCTAAAAAGAGGAAGCTCTCTTTCTTGTTTACAGGAAAAGTTATTGCTCCGGTATTATGCTTAAACAAGTAGTGAGAGACTACCAACCATCATCAGCTAAAACCATGCCAGGGAGCATGCTAATAATTAAACAGTATGTACAATCGCAGGTCAGAGTTTATCCCCCACTAGGGTTTTATTAATTAGTACAGCAGTCAGTTAAAGGTTTTTGGATAGGAACCTGACTGACAAGCTAGGGTAGCAAGAAAGCAATTCCTGACCCAAAAAGAGCACAAGGCTTAGAGTGAATGCAGTTGGCTTCCCAGTGCAGGAGTTGCAGATCCTTCTTTACTTCCAGGAGTGAGAAAAAGCAGGAATGCATATGCTCCTTGCTAGGGAAGTTTAAACCCCATGCCTTCAGGGGACCGAAATTACATATAATCTTGAACAGAACAGTTTAATTAGCACAAATTTTGGTTTTTGAGAAGTGGAGTATACACATGCTCTATATTTTGCCATCTTCAAAGGCACATCTGAGAAAAATTTCATACTTGAAAACATATATAACTACAGTTATGGTGGATGAATTTCTGGTCTCTGTCATGGCCTACAAAATACTGTTTCAGTTTATATAAAATGAAAAATTTTCTGACTAGTGATTTGGGTTAGTTTCTGGGTGAACAACACAAACACATAAATATTTAAGTACTTTCTGAAAAGTAACTTGTGCCCATGGGAAGTGGTTGAGTTGGGTCCTGAAATCACCAATCTCTTTGGAAAATGTTAGACAATTAGAGCTAACACTAAATAGTGGTACACAACCATTTGGTGACCCACCACCTTCTAAACACCTCACTCTGCAACTGCTGGCTGGTAAAAAAGCAGTAATGTCAAAGAAACAATAATTTCTTTCAAGAGGTTTTTCCATTGTACCTGATTTTTTGTCCAGTGAAGTCAATGGCAAAATTATCTTGGATTTAAAGGGCACAGGATTAGGTCATTAGTGTTTCCTAATCCATTTGTCCTAAACCTCCTGGAGAGAGACAAGCACTGTAAGTGTAGAAGAGATTTGTTTTAATTTTGCTTATTTGAGGTAACAAAATCTGGCACCAAATGCATTTGTGTGTCTGGGTGTAATTATTCTCCTTTCAAAGAACTGCTATTTCTCTCTCGCCTCAGGACCATTAAGGTGTTAAGTACAAAGACGCTGCTTGATGGAAATAGGCTCCAGACAGTCTGAGATGTGAAGAATCAGCCTGGTGAGAGTTACCACATCAGACTGTTGATTAAACAAAGGTAACTCAGTACCATATCACCAACAGGGAGTGCGAGGAGGGCTGGGAGGCAGAGGACAAAAGATGATAACAGTGGAAAGAGAGAGAAAATCCTTCCCCTCCTATGCTTCACAAAATTATTTCCTATTTATTTTCCTCTCCCTTAACCTCTCTCAAGTTTGAAGTTTAATATTTCTGTTGAATGTAGTCACATCTTTGTTGGCTGCAGTAATTTATAAGGTAGAGGTACACAAAACCAGAAACTGGCTGTAAAGGTTTTCTTATCAATAGCTGCTCTCTAAGTGTGATCATAGGTTTGCAGAGATGCCTCCTACTCCCTCTACCCATGCTTCCCTTAGTCAACAAGGGCAATCAGTCATCTCATCACAGAAACAGACTCCAGAAGGATGCCTTTATCTTCAAAATAAATTGACCTGCAAATTTGTCATCATAAACCTCTGGAAATTCACTTGGATAATAACAACAAATGTGAAGTTAGCTTAAGGTTTTGAATAATGAAATTGAAAATAATTAATTTCACGCACTAAAAGTTTTTCTGTATTCTCCTACGATATCTGCAGACTAAACTGTGGCAAGTGGGAGGAAAGAAAAGAAACAGTCACGCTCTGAAGCTGCAGTTGACCAGATGGTTGCAATTAGAGCATTCCAACTTGATCTTGTCCAGTCATACTAGACATTTCCACTGTCACCTCCAGTGGTCTCTTACCTGGGGCATTTTTCTATCTTGAACACAGTAGTATTCACAACTGGACATGTATTATACTTGATGCTGCCCAGCTATAAACTCTGAAAGGTCTGTGCAGAAGGTCTAAAAAAGTGTTTAAAATATACTGAACTAAAAGGAAAATTTAAAATTTCCTCAGGGACTTTAGAAAGAAAATTAATTTTTTTCATAATTTGAAAAGACAAGCTCATTATACATCAGAGATTATATGGGTTTTGAACATTTTGTTAAGACTAATAAACCTTTTTCTCAGAAGCATGAGGGGATTCATTCATCTTTTGTGCTGGAGCTCATTAGATGTTTTGTGTTTGTATGGTCATAAAAGGTGACTTTTGGCTTAAATATGGCTGTGTTTATGAGAGGTTGGTATTAAGCAGCTGTATCTTTTATTTTACAGGAAAGAGAAAGCACATATCAGTGGAGGTCACAATGCTATTGCCCAGGTCATGTTAGATCTTCTGTTAAAGAGTTTATACCCTAGACAAAATCTATTTTTATCATGGTATAACCCACCTAGAGAGACCTCATACCTAGAGCTCCTTTCTGATAACTGTTGGAAAGAGCTTTCCAGCTAGAATAATTTTAACAAGCATGGAATTCTACAACAAACTATACGCATGGAATGGATTTCAGGATCTCTCTATAAAGAAATCAAGTTCTTTTGATTCTCTCTCTCTGTTACTAGAAAATGTATTACAGGACACAATGCAATAAGTTCTGAAGTGGCAGAGATAAGTAACCTCTTTTTGGTTGTTTTTCATATCAACATTGCATATCTGCAATTTCTCATCAATTATGGTACATAGAAGCGCCTTCAGTAATGGTACAAGATATGATGCAAACAAAACCTCTGCATTGTCACAATCAAAGAATATGATAGAATCATAGAATGGTTTGGCTTGGAAAGGACCTTAAAGATCATCTAGTTCCAGCCCCCCATGCCATAGGCAGGGACAACTTCCACTAGACCAGCTTGCTTAAAACCCCATCCAGCCTGGCCTTGAACACTTCTAGCAATGGGGTATCCACAACTTCTCTGGATGACCTGTTTCAGTACCTCACCACACACACGGTGAAGAATTTCTTCCTAACATCTAATCTAATATTGTTCACTGTAGCAACTCCCACCTTTACTTCATAAGATTATAATTTCTCTCAATTCAGGGACACTGTTAGAATTAAGCAAATAAGAGAATGGCACAGATATAGCAAAGAGCATGTATGAAACACCCGCTGTTAGAATGGAAGCACGAAGCATCCTCAAATATCGACATCTTTCCAATTTACCCCCTGAGACTCCAAAAATACCTAAGGTCTTCCTTACACTTACAAAGTTTGTATGCCAACAGAAGTGAAATGGGGATTTATGGGAAAAATAAGGACCTGAAGAAACATGAGATCAGGATGCCATGGAGATAGGAAGCAAAGGATAAGACAAGGAGCAAGCTCTGGCGTACAAATATTATTTCAGAAATTTGGGCCTCAACTATAATTGACAGCATTGAATATTTTCATTCTCCAGCAGCTCCCAGTCCTATTTAACAGCAAGTTTCAAATAAGGAAAACAATAGATACTTTACTTACAAAATAGAAAAGCAAATCTACAAATAATTTGCATGGTTTCCTGATGAAAATGGATTTCTGTAGGTTTTTATCAACTAAAAGTCATCTTTTTCCCTTAGGTCACTACATCAGACCATCATTAAATCATCAGACCGTCATGACAAGGGCAATATGAACTGCTGGAATGATGGAATGCAGGCTCGGATCCCACAAACAAGAAGTGTATTCTCAATGTGTCACTGACTGAGCCAGCAGAGCAAAGACTGGCAGCATACCTGTCCTGCTGAAAGTTGATTGATAACAGGGGTAGATTATTTATAGCAAGCTTTATGATATGACTTTTTATAGAACTTCTTGCAGGACAGTATGAACCCAGCTTGTTATTTTTGTTCATCCTGAACCAAGGCTTCAAGTCTAAAATGCTACTGTAGTGTGGATGAAGACCCTATTCTGAAGTAGCATCCTCTAGCAAAGCTGTTTCTTACTCTACAGGTGAGATCTTATTTCATTTGACTTGGGAAGAGGTATTAGTGCCCAATCTCAAAGAAAAAAGTGTCAGGCAACTCAGGAAGGCTACAAGGATGTTGGTAGGGAGAAAATCAGAAGGGTCAACTAGAACTTAATCTGGCTACTGTCATAAAAGTCTGTAAAAAATATTTCTATAAATACATTAGCAACAAGAGAAGGGCAAAGGAGAATCTCCATTCTCTATTGAATGCAGAGGGAAACATAGTGACAAAGGATGAAGAGAAGGCTGAAGTATTAAATGCCTTGTTTTCTTCCATCTTTAAAGGTAAGACCAGTTGTTCTCCAGGCACCCATCACATTTCCTCTGAACTAGAAGACAGGAACACGGTGCAGAATGAACCTATGTAATCCAAGGGGAAATGGTCAGTGACCTGCTATGCCAATTAGACAGACACAAGTCTATGTGGCTGGATGGGATCCACTCAATGAGTGAAGGTGAAGGGTGAGGGGGCTGGCAGAAGTGCTCACCAAGCAACTTTCCATCATTTACCAGCAGTCCTGGCAAACTCTGGAGGTTTCAGGTGACTCAAAGTTGGCAAATATATCTACGAGAAGATTTGGAAGGAGAATGAGGGGAACTATAGCCCTGTCAGGTGACCTCAGTACTGGAGAAGGTCACAGAGCAGATCATCGTGAGTGCCATCGTGCAACATTTGCAGAGCAACCAGGGGATCAGACATAGTCAGCACAGGTTCATGAAAGATAGGTCCTGCTATGTGTAACTCTTTATTAATTACAGTCATTCTGCTCCCAAAAAAAGACTCTGTCAGACAGTGTACTGTGTCATGATGGATTCACCTAAAGATACGTAGATAACAGAAAGCTTTGGAGAAATAAATATTTCTTAGCAGCATATATAGGAGTTGGGGACAAAACCATGAGAAGAGTAAGTGACTTAGCCAAGTTTATCCAGGGAATGTAGGGTAGAGCCGGGAGCTGAATCCCAGAGCTTAGACTTGTATCAAGATCCTGAGTCCAAGAAATGCTTTCATCCTAATGATCTTGGAGGTCTTTTTACAACATAAATGATTATGTCCATCTCTAGTTCTGTCATCTCCGGTTAAGTTTCTGTAATATTGGTTAGTCTATGTGAAAATAGCTAACTAAGTTTTCAAAGGTATCTTGGCCTACTGATTTGGCACCACACCATTAACTAGGCTTGTTCTAGAGGTTTGTAGTTTGACTTTCAGAATGTTGTGATGTTAGGGATGTAACTATTGTTAAATAAAGGACAATTAGCCATTATTTAAAACTAACAAACAAATAAAACTAAACAACCAAAAAGAAAATAAAAACAAAAAAACCCTGAATCTAAAAAAAACCCCAACTTACAAAAAAATCCAAAAATGCCCCAAATCCAAGCACATAACTGGCAGAGCTAGGAGAACAAAATCAGTACAAGAATACTTGCCAATTGACTTCTTACATACATCAATGAGTGCCTCTTCAGAGCCATTTGTCAAACAGTAAAAGTCAAACTATGTGGAAGATACTCTCCAATTCATACGCTCCATCCACCTTTGCCCAAGGCAGTGGTGGCACGACCCTACCTTTTGGGACACTTGACTATGGAGTACCCCTAGGGACACTTGGGGACTAAGCTTACATGGCCAGAGCCAACAAATTCAACATTCTTCTCCTCCTTAACTCCGACAACAACCACTCCAGAAAATTAGGAAAAAGCAGAAAGGGGTAACCATGTTTCTGCAACTGTGCATTGTTCTACACATTAATAACTACTCTGTCACAAAGACAATAAATACTCAAAAATCCTTCATATGAATCTTGTTATTGCATAGTAATTAATGCATGTGCTTAAGTCTGTCCTGACCTAAGCCACAGCAAACAAATGCAAGCGATGAAAATTTTGACTGGCTTACTCAGCAATTCTCAGCAAAGACATGCACAAATGTTTAATTAAATATTGAAATTAAATTAATGAATGAGACAATATCACCCGAGGAAAACAGTCATAACTGGAGATTTGATTCTTAAACAGAGATATGTCTGATTAATGAAAACCGTAGGAAAGAGAGGAAAAAATTTCATTTGGGGAAAAAAACAAAACTATTGTCCCAAAAAATCTTTGAGGCATTAATACTGCTTTTGGACAAACAAAATTAGTTGATGTGCTTTGTCAGATGCTTCAGATTATACGCATTTTTCTTGAACTGAAATAATTATACTTAGCCAGTCATCCATGTGTAGCAATTAAATCTATAATGGTTCTGTGTTTTATAGAACTTCCTCTCTAGCACTCACACATCTAAAGTATTTTCACCAATACTTTGTCCAATATTGCCCAATATTTTATGTAACATCCTTTAGCAATGTAGAGAAAGTTTGATTTTTTTACTTTTTTTTATTTGTAAATCTAGTCTTGCTGTCATGGATGAAACACTGCCTAAGAGAGAATAGCAAGAGGCTATCTGTGTAGTGAGGCCTCAGTTTGAATAAGCCTGGATAAGGAATCAACCTTTTTCTCTTCAAGGAATTCTTCTCTGCAAGTTGCGTGTTCAAAACCAGTACCTTCTGATTCATTAGGAAGACTTTTTTATATTCACTTGAAGGGCTCAGAATCATCCAAGACTGAAATTTCACCTAACTTTAGTTATTTAAGAGTTCAGCATTAAGTCTAAGACAATGAACCAAGCTCTTTCAAAAGTCAGTAGCAAGGTCAAGGCCCCTCTAAAGAACACTTCACCCCTTGCTAAAATAGGTATACAGATCTGCAAGTAATTTCATTGACTAAAGACTAGTCTGTGGACATATATAGCTAGCAAACATATGGCTGAAGTCACTGCTAGCAAAATTCTGTGCGCACACCTTTAGAGATGAGGATGATTCGTGGTATAAAACCACAATTTTTAGGATCTCTAGTGATGTCTGCAGAACTGCCATATGGAAACTTAACAAGTATTTTTTACCAGAAAACACAATGTGTTTGGTATGCAAATTATTGACAAGAATTTCTCATTGCCATTTTCACAGTGCAATATTTTCAAAGCAGACCGTATTTTAGCAGTACTTTTTCCCAGTAAATGGATTACAGACTGAAATTAAAGATGCTGCAGATAAATTTGTACACAAAAATGCCTGATAAGACCAGAGATACAGGGATTTGGGACTGCAGGTATTCTGATAAGCACATCTTTGCCTTCACAAAATAGTATCAACTTGCTTTTCTAGTTAATTCCTTCAAATATTGCCTGTCTCATTTAGAAATAATTCTCTGTCAGTACCAGCAGCCTTATTAAAAGAACTGCAAATGAAAGAATTCTCATTATGAGGAAATCAGCCCAAATGATGCTGAGTGCTGAATAATAAGCCAACTGCTTCAGCATTCTGCACAAACTAAGGTACTTCCTAGTGGTTTTACAGGTAAAAACTTAACTGCTCTTATGAATACAACTACTTCTATGTGAATATCTGCCATTTGCCCAATGTTTCTGAAGACCAGCATTAGTTTAAGGTAGAGGCAGGTAAAGCCACTTTTGCTTCCCTAAGAATGAGGGGTAAAGCTGACTGTGTTGACAGAAATGGGGTTAGAAAGAGTGGAAAATACAGTCTAAGAAAATCTGGGTGGAATACCTCTCCACTGTCAAGGTGATCAAGAACATAGTGGATGGAAAGGTGAAGAACACAATGGCTGTGAGCATGTTTAATCAGATTTTCTTGTTTATAGGGTTTGGACATCTTCTAACTAGCCTCTGATACCGAATCTTCTTAAAAGTAAGATACAATGGATATCTTCTGGAAGTTCTCTCTCTGGACATGGAGAATGTGTCCTCGGACTCTGGAATCCTCTCTCTCCTGGTTCATCCACAACTTTTAATGCTAAATTTTAACATGGATTGAGAGCACATTAAAAAAAATGTAGATAGCAAAAACTAATATCGTCCAAAAGCTAATCCCATGAAAATACCTATATTTGAGTGAATCAGTAAATATATCGGTCTTCAGGTCTTCTGTGATAAGCAAATTAAGATCCCTTTTAAACATACGGCCCTTTAAATACACAGCTAGAAGATACAGCTGATGTTCAGCAGTTTTTTTAGAAAAATGGTTGTTTGGGATTTATAACAAAATTTAGTTCGGTTATTGGTATTTGTAGCCACGGTTAAAACTTTAGCATTATAAACAATTTTATAAATTTAATAGAATTCACTCCCAACCTTAACACAATTGCAAGTCTTAACCCCAAATCACCTACTGAAATTCCTGACACAGGTTAATAAAAAATCAGCATAACTAAAAGTAACTAAATAGAATTTTAGCATAAAGTCTGCACAAGCACTAAAACTGATACTAGAACTTCAATATTAATTGTGTTGGTAGAAATAAAAATCTATAGGTCACAAACGATGGAAATAACTGAAGGAGTTTATATCATTTTGATTATTGCCTATATATTTTAAAAGTTTATGTATATTAAGCTGAATGGTACATGGCACTAAGTATAACAGCACCATTTCCTTTTTTCCTTTTTCATAAACAACTCGGAGTTAATGTGCTAATCAACAAGTACACATGCAAATCAGAGCTCTTATAAATGAAAAAAATACACAATAATCTTTACTTAAGTAAGATTAAATAACCCCACTTCATGCTGTTTTCCTACAAGTAGCATTTTGCTGCAAGTATAATTAGATAAACAAGATGCTTCTAGTACCACTGCATTTTACAGATAATTCATTTTTCAAGTATTAGTGCCAAGCTTCAGCAAGATCTTTTATCTGATATATGTTATACATTGCCACTTCTATTCAGGTTCTTTTCCTCTTACTGCAAGTATCTTAATAATGAAGAATATTGCTGTGGTTTGGTTTTTTTCCACCTAAGTTATCATTGAATTTGTAGACAAATGTTTCGAAGTATTTAGTCAACCATGTATGAGCTGCCATTTTAACAAGTTTGCAACGGTTACATGTCTGTATTGATATCTCATAATATTAACAATGAATTTTAATCCCTTATTTCCTCAGTAGCCACGGTAGTTATTCATTATCAAATTTATCATCCTGGAATATCAGAATCAAGACACATGTCAAATGATGATCAAAGATGACAAAAAATAAAAATACTAGAAAGTGTCATTGTGGTGATGGAATAAAGATTTCTTTTCAATTTTCAATTAAACAATCTAAAAAAAAGAAAATACCCATTTGCTGAACCTGAAACACTCAATTTCATTTGACACATCTAGGTTTTGACAGACTTTAACTGATTTCAAAACAGGGAGTGGAGGGGTTCTTTCTGCCCTCCTGGTGTTCCACCATTTGAAGACCTTATAACTTTTTAGTATTAATATTCCTATAAATTGCTAAAGCTGAGAAATTTATGATGAAAAGAATCAATTTTCTTGGAGAGGTGTAGGATCCAGGAAGTTTCTAATTCACCAGAAATTTAAAAGATATTTCAATTCAGACTGAAACTGAACCAAGACCAAGTAAATATAATTTTTTACAAACCAGAAGAAAGAAAAAAGAGAATAATAGGAACTGTTGAATAATGTTCAGCTGATGATATAAAACTGATACACCTGAAGTCTGTGCTGCTATTCAGCGGGACTTTGATACGCTGGACAGTCAGGCAGAGAAAAACCTAATGAGGTCAACAGAGGCAAGTGTAGGGTCCTGAACCTGGGGAGGAATAACCCCAAATACCTGTACAGGTTGAGAACTGATCTACTAGAGAGCGGCTCTGTAGAGAATGATCTGAGGGTTTTGGTGGGTGACAGGTTGACCATGAATTGGCAGTGTGCCCTTGTGGCCAGGAGGACCGATAGTATCCTGGGGTGCATCGGGAAGAGTGTGGCCAGCAGATCAAGGGGGATGATCTTGACCCCCTACTCTACCCTACTGAGGTCACACCTGAAGTATTGCGTTCAATTCTGGTCTCCACTGTTCAAGAAAGGCAAGGAGCCACTGGAGTGGGTCCAGCGGAGGGTCACAGAGATGATTAAGGATCTGGACCGTCTCTTTTATGAGGAGAGACTGCAGGACCTGGGCCAGTTTAGTGTAGAGAAGAGAAGACTGGGAGGGGGTCTCGTCAATACATATAAATATTTCAAAGTTGGATGTCAAGAGTATGTTTTTTCAATGATGCCCAGAGATAGGATGAAGAGAAATGGCCATAAACTAAAACACAAGAAGTTCCACTTCAATATGAGAAAGAACCTCTTTATATTGAGGGTGACAGAGCACTGAAAATAGTTGCCCAGAGAGGTCATGGAGTCTCTCTCTGTGGAGACATTCAAAAATCACCTGGATGCATTCCTGCTCTAGGTAACCCTGCCTTGTCAGGGGGGTTGGACAAGATGGTCTCCAGAGGTCCATTCCAACCTGAACTATTCTGTGATTTCATGAAAAAACTTTGGAAATCATATTGTAGCTTTTGGAACCATAGTATTTGACAGAGGCTCCAGACAATTCAGTAGGAAGAAAGGCTTATCTGAAAGACAAAGAGATGGTTTCATTGATTCTAACTAGAAGTTCTTTCCTATACCTCATTAAATAGATGGAAAAGCAGAGGTACAATAAGGACATACAGTCTATTAGATTATAGAAAAAAAACTGTAGATGCAAAATTTGGGTATGATATAAAAAAAGTAATAGGTGAGGATGATGTAAATGATTAAAGTCTTTAAAAGGAAAGACAAAAGACATAGTAGAGTATGGTGATGATGACAAGAACATACACTGTACTGATAAATCGAAGGAACAAATGCTGAAGGAGACAAATTGAAGATCCACTCATACAAAAGTAGATCACTCTGCACTAGCAGTCAGATAAAAAGGTTTACAGAAAAAAAGGTGAAAAGAAGACATAAAGAGATTTCTTTCCATTTTCAAAACCTAGTGACTCTATGAAGAACGCTAACACAACATTGCAGAAACATGGATCTGAAATACACTTCAAGGTGTGAAAGAACAGTCTCGAAACCAGAATGCTTTTACATATGATCAAAGTGAAGCTGTGTATGAGCTAATAGCATCCTTGCAAATATGAGCCAGAGTATCAGAGTTCAGTCAGTCAAGATACTGGTCCAAAAATATGCATTCACATAGGCTGGTCTAGGCAAGGAGGATGCAAATTGCTCACCCTCTCCAGGTTCGTTACACGTTATCATAAATGGTTATAGAAGTGAATATTAGTGAAATGCCTTAAAAAATTCAAGATACTACTTCACATCTTTCATACATGTTCCAGTTATATTATCCAGTTTAAATATTAATATTGGCTGTAACCATGACATATAAAATGCAAGAATATCATCTTAATTATAAGACTTTGGAAATATTTTATGAGATAGTCTCATGGACCAATGATGAAACATTAGCTTCTCTGTATTTAATGAGGTTAGGTGATTTTTCTGGTGTGAGATAAGAAGTGTTGTCTAAGGAAAGCAGGAAAAATCTCCTGCATATTTTAAATTAAAGACATAAAGATACGGAGAAAATCATTGAAAAATGGTATTTTATTAAGATTAGACTTGACATATGAGCTTCTGTTACTCACTGCACATGCTCCCACAGACTGCTCTGCTGCTGAGGTAAAGTTAATTCTAATTTATTTTACCTTTCAACTGAATTTCATTAAGTATAAAGAAAATTACAATAACCCGTCCATGGGGGATAATCTAGTACACCAACGTGGCTGTATTCATGCAGAGTTCTATATTATTTAATAAGCACTCCTGCAATTAAAGCAAAAATAAACAAGTAAAAGACCTGTTACTCCATTTATCATAGGTTCTAGTTCTAGGGAAGGAATTACAGTTTGATGCCTTGTGTAGTAACCCCTAGCATCTCTACTAATGAGCCTCTGAAGTGGCAGAACCATTTACTTCTGTGTGCAGTTTACCTTTTCTTAACCTTTTTTGGCTCTTTATATAAGTTATGTGCATCTTTTGTAAAGTTAGTTCTTTAATTTTAAATTCTTCTAGTTAATTTCTCCTTCCTTCTTAATGCTTCCTTCACATTGTAAAGAAATATGAGCATAAAACTGGAGTAGAGAATTAAAAACAGCTGAAGATCAACTGAAGACAAATTATACACTTTTTACTAAACTGAAAATTGTGTGATCCAAACATGCAAAATCAGTCCACTTCCTTGGAAGACCCCTATTATACATAGTAGATAAGCAGGTTCTGAATATTATGTTTGGATAGAATTTTCACACACACCTTCCATTTATTGCTACTCAGACCTTTATCTAACCAAGACACATAATTTTATTCAACAGGCATCTGGAAAATGTACATAGGAGTTCAAGTCTGTCTTCGTGAAAAATTGATTATTCTTCCAGAAAAAGTGTCACTTTTTTCCCTTTTTTTTTCTCTGATTCTTTTTAGTAAAATCTCTCAGGACAACTGATAAAAAGAACTTGAAGTGTCTAGTCTATAGACCTATAAAGAACTGCAAATAACCTGCACAAGAAGTTGTAACTCACAGAGAACAAAGAAAATTGTCTACATTTTAAGTAATGAATCAGGCTTTTTTTTTTTTTTATTTTAATTTTTATTTGTTTGGCAATTATACAGAGTTTTGAAACATTGTATAGTAGACTTGGTCTTTTTATTTAATTTTCTTCTATTTTTTGGAAACTGTGATTTAGGCTAATATATTGTCATCATTCCCAGAAGAATGATATATGTTCATTACTGCTTCCCCATAATGTCCAATATTAAGGGATCATTTATTTTCAGAAGATGACAAGCAGAAAGGAATAAACTCTCCTCCATGCCAAGCTGATTTTACTCAGCGTTTCTTTAGGTTTCTCCTCTTCTATTCAAGATATTGGCATAGACAACAATTGTGCTTTCAGTCACCAGCAACATTTATTTTCATGAAACTGTAAGATTAATGTTCATAACTCACAGTGTCATAGTTTAGATCCAGATTTTCCAAGAGACTCAGGTACAATGACACTTTGCATTGCCACACTCAGATCTGGAAATGGAATTCATATTCTCAAGTGGGGACCTAAGTTATAAAGGAGTTAGGTAGAGTTCAGTGCTTAGCTTCACAGCCCCCTACACACTGAACTGACAGCACTCAACAGCGAGTGCTGAAAGGAAAGTTTTGCCTAGCAGTCAACACTGCTGCCAGACTGGTGACTCAGGCAAAGATGATTGTTCCACTGCCCCACAAAAACACATGGCATTTCTTTTTGCACAGATGACTGATTCAGGTCCTAATCATCATAATCTCAGTCCACCCTGGAGCTGGCAATATAGAGTCAGTTCCCTCTGCAGTCTGTTTGGTTTGAACCATACACCCTTTCTTCAGGTTCATTTAGAACATACTGGGATAGTGAAATTTCTATCCTTCTTGTCATTGTAAAGCCATAATAATCACCTGGAGCAAGCAAGAAATTTGACGAGACTGACCCAAATTAGAAATAGATAAAAAACCTGATCATCCTAACTTCCAGTAAAACATCAGATACTGAGATGTAGCTCCACCATTCCTTACTTTCTTTTGACCTATGCTAGGACAAAAAGCAATGTAGCCTAAAAAGGATCTCTGTATTCATATATCTTGTATACAAACATTTTTGAGCTTGAATATTTATATTCTACTGATCATAATTTCTCTTTGCTTTTCTTTTTTATGCTTGCAATATGATTTTTCTGGCATCCTGCAAGCTTATCTTAAATAGTTAACTCCTAGTCAAATAATATTCTGCTCTGAAAGCCCTTGATATGCTAATACAGCAATGTAATTTCAAACTTGAATTCAGATTAATATACAGTAATTACTCACAAACACAGGTGAGGCTCTTTCAGTTTTGCTGCCCCTATTTGCAGATCAAAGACCTGGCTTAGCCCTCACATCAAAGATGTGATTTCACCTTTTGAATTTTATCACAGAGAAAAGATCTGAGTTACAATTAAAATAATTCTAAATTGTCAATGAAAAAAAGCATGGTTAAGTAGTCAAAGGCAGCAACTCTGCAGATTAGAAGTAGCAACAAGCATAAAACCTGACCTAAAAGTATGAAAACGCAGGCTAGATTCTTAGTAGACCTACTTACAAGCTACAGCATGGGTGGTAGACTAAATTCTCCCACTTCAATCATAAAGAGTACTCCAGTAAATCCTATCGTAAAGAATGTCCACTTCAGAGGAAAGAATTTTCTATTATGATGTTGGAAGAGCCCCATCTAACATGTGTTATTTCAGGGTATGTCCTTAAACAGTTTTATGGATATACATTATTGTGCTAAAGAGCATTTTCATAGGAATTAATGGATATTACTCTTATGAATAATACTGTACAATGTATAAAAGCAAGATCAGACATTAATTCCTCATTCAAATTAATAAGAAGTTCAAGATCAGGTATTGTGTTCTGTATATATGTTAACCAGTCTTCAGTAATGTGTAAATTTTGTCACGAAATAACTCTCTTTTCTTCTCCATCAATCCTTCATTTAAAAGTGCTTAGTGCTTAAATTCATGTTGCACACAGTTGTACAGATAAACCATATTGTTTCTATTGTTCAGTCAGGTCTCAAAGGCTTTAAGGAAAAAACCCAATAAATTATCTGTAAAATTATTAATTTGCATCAGGCTTCAAATACATTTGAATAAATATCATTCTAGATAAAAACCTATTACCACAATCATGAACAACAACTGTTGCTGCAATGGATTTAATCCTCTCTTATAAGACTCTAGCTTACAAATTGGGGCATTTTATTCTACCATTTATGCCTTGTTCCTTATATCTGCATATGTGGATATATGAGAGTGATATGTGAGTTTTGCAGATTCTTTCCCCATAGCAAAGAAAGAATGCAAAAATGTGCACAAAGCGTCTTTTGCCTCCTGCCCCATCAGTCAGCAGTATAAGCAATATAAGCAATACAGCAACATCAGAAATATGTCGGCAAAACTGTGAGGGTATAACTGTTCAGGGATTTCTTTGTTTGTGGACCCCATTTTGAGACACCTAGCTCAAGCTACCAGATATCAGAATTGACCTGTGCCAATAAACCTATCTAATGGAGAGGGGAACCTACTGTCAAAAATTTCTTTAGCAGTAATGTTATCTTCCTTCACAGACTGACTGATGGTGCCAGCCACTTTCATCTGCTTTGCATGTCTTTACCCTTTCCCCCATACATTCATTCCTATCTTTCCAACAATTTAATCCTGAAGCCTTCAAACTTCTTTCAGTTGATGATCTTTAACACTATTAGGAGTTCAAGACCAGGTGGGATGAGGCCTTGAGAAATTGGTCTACCGGAAGGCATCCCTCCCCATGGCATGGGGATTGGAACTAGATGATCTTTAAGGTCCTTCCCAACCCAAACCATTCTATAATTCTCTGACAATGAACGGTTGCACTGCTTTGCATATCTCTGTACACCCATCTATGTACACCCATCTGTTTTCTCCTACCCTACACTGTGAGCCAGTTGTGGTGAAGTTGTTTGACCTTTTTTTTAACTGATTTAACATACTGAGGTTCTGATCAGTGTCTAAGACCCTGGTACACTAACATACTACCTCATTCCAATAACAGTCATAACATTTGGAGCTATTGGAGACCCACGCTTTATTTTCAAAGCTACAGGACAGAATTCTACTTCCCACACAGTTAGTACCTTTATCTGAGTCAGTTTCTTTTCTTGCTTTGGGAATATTTTACACATAATATGAGCATTTCTTCACAGTCTCATTGCTTTGCAAAAGATATCATTAGCTGGCAAGGAAACAGCCTGTAAATCTTTCTGTTCCAGGACAAATATTTTTTATTTATTATTATTTTGTCCTAGAAACATATAGTAAATAACATATCCAAGTCATCCAGGAAAGGCATCATTTTTGCCTTTGTCATTCATCAAGGAACTAGAAAGCCAGTGCATATTTCCATTCAGCTTGTGTCAAAGAAAATGGCATTGCTACAGAAGATGTCAGCCACTATTTGCTGCTTTGACATTCGGAGTAATAACACTGGTTGTGATGAACTCAGTTTGTATGGTCATATTATCCTCTGTATGCACTCTACTTGAAAGCTTTGTGCAGTAATAATATTTGTCATATTTTCCATTTCTGGCTGCAGTTAATATTGATGAACAAGAAAAACACTGCAAGTGAAACTTAGTGAGCCAGAAGAGACACCCACATTGCTTAGCTTTATCTTTCCAAGTAGAAGAATACCTTTTACTACTTCAAAACCTGCTAGATGAAATTCCATCTTCTATTCAAAAGAAACGTCTCAGTCCTTTGATGGGATTCAATGGGATTTTCAGGTGTCGAGACAGAGATCTGGTGTCCAGAATCTCAAGCTTCAAAACAACACTTTCCTGTCACCTATATGCATAGGTGCATATAGACAACTTGTAAAGCCTAGATTCAAGTTTATCTCTGCATTCTAGAGCAAGCTTTTTAATACAAAGCTTTTTAATACAAAGCCCTTTTCTAACATCCAGGTGTTGACCTTGCAGTGTTGAAGCATTTTCCAAACCATTGAAGTCTCGTGTAGAACTGAAAACAAAGAGGTAAGTTCAGATAACACAACGAAGAAGATCTCTAGTAGGGCAAAACTCTACCAGAATGTCAGTGGCAAATCATCACTGACAAAATTTGGAGCTGGATCAATGCTTTTTGTGCAAGGACCAACTGAACTCCTGGTCACCTGAATCTGCACTGTAACAAGCCCTCTCGGGTAGCTCTATATTGCTTTGTATGCTTTCCAGAAGAGGGGGATGATTAATGCTGGTATTTCTAGTGTTCCCCTATGTCAGAATATGCTGGCATGACTTAAAAAGCATTGATCCCTTATTTAATTTTGAATTCTCAGAGCAGATCAGCAATTTGCTACAGGCTGAAATGAAACCCTGAGAGATTCTTACCAGCTCTACATGTTACACAGCTCCCATGCAAGCCCTAGCAAATGCCATCCAAAAAAAATAACTAAAAAAAAAATTAGTGAAGGTTGGATTTCATTTCTAGCCCTCCTCCTTCCAAACAGGAGCACAATCACATAGGCTTGAAATAATTCTTTGGCTGCACTGGCTTTGTAGGCAAGGAAAAAAATAATTACTTGTCGATAGGCATAAAATATAGGCAAAACCTCTTTCCATAAACCTGAGAGTTTCATAAAAGAAGTGCCAAATGCTACTTGAGGACAGACTGTAGTACAATTTCTTACCAGTAAGGGGATAAGAAAGATGACAAAATGGATTAATCTGAATAATCACTGTGCTAAAGGAAACAACAAAAGTGAGTATGAACGTGGCTCATTTTGCCATACTCCTCCTGTGGTCCAGTTTTCTTTAATGCCATATGTGTATGTTATGAAGGCTTACTTTCTTGTCAAGTTGAACCAAAATGGGGACTCTACAAGGAACATGTTCATAAAACTGTCTTCTAGTTAGTACACACTTATAAAAGGCAATTTAATTTGACAGTTTTAGCAATTTAGCAGACTCATAAAAATAACCAGATTTTCTTCATAAGCCTCTTAAGCACCAAAGTTTCATGCCCTGATGAGACTTCAGAAGAAGAATATTTCTGGTCATTTGAGAATAACACTTCTAATAAAATTTACATCCAAAATTTTTATTATGTATTTATTTATTTATTGAAATATTCTACCAGACAAGATAATAATATCCAGTTAAAACAAAACAAAAAAACCCAAACAAACAGAAAAACAACAAAGCAAAAAAAACCAACCCTTTCAAGTCCCTACTAGACTGGTAAGAAAAATCTTATTAGAGATACAGGAATTCAGGGGATGTGTGAAGTCTGTTTTTCTATTTTAGGTCACAGTACCTGTGATTTCAATTTATTACATGGAGTTTGCATGAAATGTAAAACTCATCAACATAAAGAACCATTCAGATTCACAATGGAAAAAAATTATTGTCATCCCACCAAAATTCAGATCAAAACCAAGGTTTCAAAAACCCTAAATCAATCTCTCATTATAATTATTCTCAGTGTCTCAGACCACATCAGTATCACCATGTGCTAAAATTGCACAGAAAGAAGATAAATCACAAAATTGCAAGCCTGTAAAACTGACTAGATTTACAGACTAAATATTGATTGTTCCCTTTCTACAATGCTTAGCCTGCATGGGAGTGTCATGAATATATTAGGGATGATACTTGGGTCAGAGTGTTATATGAAGACATTTGGACTGCTCCGTGTTACTAGCTTGAGAAAACTCCACAGCAGTGACACTCTGCTGCACACATATCCTAAATAACAACACTCAGATGTCCTTGAAATTAAGAGTGACAGAATAATTTAGCAGCAATGTGGGATGCCATTGACTGTAATGAGATGACACTGACCAAAATGAAATTCTGAATTGAATGATTTCCTAATAACAGCAAGACTATTGCAGAACTATCTCTCTGTGTGAAATGCTTCACTTTATCATTCATTTATCTCAATGCAATCATCTGAATGAAAGTTGGGGTGGGACCAGAGATTGCAAAAGGAGAGGTTTTTGGTATGCGCATTGTTTTTGTGCACAGTGGAGAGAGTGAATGTCTTAATTATTTGTTTAATAAATAACCAGCATATGTTTAAAAATATGATGTTTTATTATTATCCAACCATAGAATTCATAAAGAGCAGTGACATCAGTCACTTTAGGGAAACTCGTAGGAGGTCAGTGAGAACAAATGAACAAAAGCAGCGCAAAACATTTTTTAAGATGGATCTTCAATAGCAATGAACATGAGGTAAAGGGAGTGAATGGGGTGGTACCATTTGCAAAAATGGCAGAATTCCTAGAACAGTGATGAGGGGTGTCCAGTGTCTTTTACGGACGACAGTATGAGATTTCAAAGAGATATATTGTGGGTCTTTTTTATTCCAGAACTAAATGCAAATGAAGGAAATTTAAACTCCAGTATCTGCATGCAAATTTGGAAACATTAGAGATTCTCTATTAATTGACAGGATGGGCTGTGGGATGTCTGACCCTACATGACTGGAGAGTGCTGAGAGGAACATTTCACCCTGGAGAAATGCATCTTAATAGTAAGGACAGCAATATTGTCTGGGGAAAAAAGCTCTCAACAATGACAATCAGTGGTTCAGAACAAATATGGTCAAACAAAAGGTCAAAGGCAAAGTAATCATGGCTAGGCTTCGCGAACGAAGATTTGGGGAAAGGCAAAGTAATAAATAGAAGCAGACTGACCAAGAGGGCCAGTGTCCAGTTTATGTATAAAAGAAAGAAATACAAAGGCAGAAAGAAAGTATCCAGGGAGATGGCAGCCATGAAATGGACTGGACCATGGCAGCCTGGACAAAGCAGGCAGAATATGTTGCAGTTCAGAATGAAAAGCTTCTTGGGGAAGAGAAGAAAGGTGTCAGTGTGTGACGGAGAGTTTGCTACTGTGTGCTAAGATGGATGACTAGTCAGACTTTCAGAAGATATTAGAACTGAGAGTAGCATCACAGATGGAAATGCAGAAATATTTGTTAAGAGAAATCTGACTCGATGTTAATGATATACTGAAAAGCTTCTTGAGAAAACAGAAAGAGCTAGTAAAACTACCTTTCCCCCCCCTTTTTCTTTTAAAGAATGATGGAGAAATGAAAGCTGATTCACAGTACCTGTTAGACAACAATTGAAATATCCTTATTCATCTTCCTTTGACATGAAGAAACTGATCTGCTCTACTTTGTAATCTTAATGATCACTAAGGGTTGTAGAATTTGGATTCAAAATGGTAGGCCAAAAGCTTTTCTCTGCAAAACTAGGAAACAAATGCAAAAGTAAGTTTGAAAAGGCAGGATAATCTAGAAGGAAGTACTTCTGTTTTACAAAGACAATTGGAAAATTAGTTAAAAGTAAAATATTTGATCCCAGAATATGATGTGCTTTCCTTAAATAGAAAAATATTTAGAGGGGCATCTGAAGCATCACCTTCTGTATTTTCTGTTTGTTAAATTGGAATAGCAAACCATTTTACTGTCAAGTAATAAGTGCGAAAAGGGAGAAAGAAGAAAGAATGATGAAAGTATTTATTGATGAAAGAGGTTCAACTTAAACCAAAAATGTCAGTGCTCTGTGTTAATTAAATCCTTAAAGTGTTTTGGTTTTAAAGAACCCTTAATTAGAGAACCCTTATGAGAGAAGACACTGAGAGTTGTATATAAAGTGACGGAATTTTTTACTGTATAGCTGGTTCTCAGATCTCACTGACACAATGAATCCAAGAAAAAATATTCTCAAAAATAGGCTTACACCCTGAATCATATTAAAATAAGTGACACAATTTCTCAAATTACATGTACAATATTGGAGGAGTGGGGAGACAGGAAAGGCGGAGAAAGAAAATGCCATGTAATTTCACCAAACCCTCTACCTGGCTTTCCAGGACTCTACCATTGTAGACTTACATCAAGAATCATTCAGCTGCTGCAAAAAATCTGCTGCTGTAGGTTCCTGCTGTCTATGTGAGCTCTAGTTACAGGTCCTTCTCCTGTTTTCCTTTTGCTTTTTCCTGTTTTACCTAATCTTGTGTAAGCAGTTGAAATCTGTAGATTTTGTAAACGTAATGTCATTTCCACTAAAGGGCAATGATATCTGCTGCCTCACATTTTTTCCTAAACAGACATTTTTTGGCTCCCAGTGATGATAGCTTTGGTTTTTCACATGAGCAGACATAAACATGCAAATATGAGCTTTATGTATTTGCTTATACATGTTTATAGAATCATAGAAAGGTTTGGGTTGGAAGGGACCTTAAAAATCATCCAGTTCCACCACCTCTGCCGTGGGCAGGAATACCTTCCACTAGATCAGGTTGCTCACAGTCTCATCCAACCTTGCCTTAAACACTTCCAGGGATAGGCCATAAAAATATATATCTGACATCTTGAGCTGGGTAGGTGATGCAGGTGAAATTTTGTGCTGTCTGTCCTTCATGAGTACTTCACAAACCTCCTGGGTATTTTGGTTTGTCTTCTACTGAGAATAGGGAAATTGTGGAAATTGTTTTTGGATTAAAAAATCATATTTATCTTGAAAATTCCATGTACACACAACACAACAATTACTGTTTACTTATGCTTTTCTTTTTCATAGGTGTTTGTGGTGGTTTTTTTTTCCCCTACCTAATTTTTGCATTCTTTCTCTTTTTTAAAAAAAAAATTTCCTGGACATAGGAAAGAGCGTCCTGTGACACTTGCCACTGTGATCCTTGCCATCAGCAGAGTCTATCTTGTCACCCTCAATGTATTTCTTGTCCTTGTGGTGATACATTTACTTTTACCTTTTGTAACTCTTGTACAACTGACATTTAGTACATAGCAGAAAGCACCATCCACCCTTAGCTTGGTGCCTCCAACGAAAATTGATTAAAATGAGATCACTCATATTCAACTCAGACCCAAAGGCTTCTGGTGCCCAAGCATACTTTAATTTATTTATATTTAGACAGTAATTTTTTTCACCTCAATGATTCAACATGTGTTAACAATACCTAGCTGGGTGAAATCACTTTTGATCCTTCTTTATGTCTCTGGAAAGGCATTAATTTAAATAATTTTTGAATTAGCAAGGGAAGATAACTTAATGTGACGAAAATTTTATACTCTCACTCCTCCTGAAAACACATAGCTAGATCTTTAGACCTAGATCTTCCAAGATATTCAGACTTATTCCTACTAAGGTTAATCTGAATTTTTAGCTTAACCAACTTTTAAAACCTCCAATGTTTCTTTCAGAGGAATGAAGGTGACTAAATAGGATACAAGTACCTAGGAGTCTTTGAGAACTTGGAGTTTAAACTCTGTTTCTCACTTAGCTATCTATAAAATGGGCGTAGTACTACAGCATTATAGTATTCTAAGCTACCAAACGTTTATGAGATGCCCAGGTATAGTGCTCAATAAATAAATGGCAGTGAAACTCATACAGTATTTAAATAGGCTTCAGCTGACTTAAGTAGGAATCATACCTGTAAACAGCTTTCATTTCCTATGAATGGGCTTTGAGTTTGTACCCCTACAAAAGCTCTAAATTTGTTTGTTGCCACTAACCCAGAATTTGCTAATCAAGTGATGTGTGTTATTTACTACCTCATTTGTACACAGTGCTTGTCTTTTTAGGCTACTTTTTTAATATGAAAAGATGCCTTTGCCTGGAACCAGAAAAGGTACTAGCAATTTTCAAGGACACTTTTTACCCTCAGATTTCAGGAAAATTTACCTTAACAAAAACTCAGGCAATGAAATCTCACTGGTGAGAGGAGAATAATAAAAAAAATGATATAGGACCTGAACTGGAGATGAATCAGATCTGAGGTCTCTTTATGAAATCTTATGTTTAAGCATTTTTCCACAAATCTCAGAAATTATGCAGTGTTGATTTTGATATCAGATTTAATCAAGACATAATTAAACCTTCAAAAGGAGGGTCTATAATGATTTGACTTGCAGACTTTTAACATGATAAAGAAGATGGGTGTCACTCTAATATGTTTTGCTTAGGTGGAAAGTAAACCAGTCACAATTGTTTTCCAGTATCCCCTTTAATTTGCATATCTTTCTACTACATTCTATTTTTCATAGTGTTTCATAGGTCTAATTTCACACTTGCCTCCATCAGCTTTTTGCTTTGCTTGTAATTTGAAATTCTAGTAAACTGTTTTTTCTACTTCCTTCCTTGGGTGCCAATAAAACCTCCATGTTAAAAAATTAATATTGATGTGCAGATTGAGTATAAAAATGTACCTAGACCAGCTTCAAACAAGTTCTGATGATTTCATTAAATCTTTTTAATAACCACTGTCAGTGGGAACTCTGCGTTCTAAGAGAAAATTACTTACTCTATTCCTTCAAAATCAGTATTTGATTTTTAAAGCAAAACAGCCCCAATCTAAAATAATAGACAATTAGTTTGCCCACAGTCAAATTAAGATTTGTCAACTAAGATCCTTTATTGGACATGCAATGGATGTAGTGTGTTTTTCTTGGAAACAAGAAATTACACTTTGTAGTTTAGTTTTACTGATTGCCCTTATTACAAAAGGTTTATCTATTAACTAGTTTAGTTATTGCTTTAATGGTTTTGTTTCAGAGTGGGAAAAGGTTTATACTGGTCCAAGGACTTTTACAGCTCTTCTTTCTTTAGATTATCAGGAATACTAAATGAACTGTGATTACAGCAATCAAACGTTACAGTAGATGGGCCAGCATAAAATGTAATCTTGGAAAACTCTCTTGATTTATTCAGGGTGCTTCCCAAGATCTGTGCATTTGATCAGGACATAAATTCACATTGCTTCCTCTTCATTTCAAATTGGGAAATATATGTAATAGATTCCAGTATAGGAGTAAGTAATACGTCAGTCTGCAGGACAGGTAGCAAATTCATATTCTTCAAAAGTTTTCAGGATAACACAATCCATTGTTTTCCTCACTGGGAAGGAGGAAATGGGGAAGCTCTCTCTCAGCTTTGACTGTTATCATAAGTTACCATAAATTATCATGAGATGAAGTAGGGTTTGGATTTATAAGCACATCAGCTGCTCTGTGAATAGCAGTTCCCTGCAAGAACAATTTTTATCCTGCAATAAGCTGTCATCGCTTGTCCTGCAGAGAAAGTGAGAGCCTGCTCAGGGTCATTGTCATGGAGTAAATTCCCCTGGCTTACTTCATGGCAGCTTGTTTGGATTGCTATATACCAATTTTAAAATTATAATCAATAAGTATTTTTCTTTAAATTCTTTCTACTGACTTTATTTCAGACAACTCCTTTCACTGCTTTAAGCCACTTTTGTGAATCTCTCTCTCTTCATTTAAACAGACTGATCACATGTTTAACACCAAGCATATGTGTAAGGTCTTGCTAAGTGTTAGGATGCTAAAAGTAAGGTTCATCACAACTAATTTTATTTATTTTTGTTAAGCATTCTTTTTAAACAAGTCACCAAGGATGCTTGTATCATCAGTAGACAGGTGAGATCCCATAACAAGTCTTAACAAAACTCCATATTCCTTAGCATCTTAGTTTTACCAGTGCTTACAGCAGAGTAATATGAACAGAGGGAACTTGTAGCAACATTTCCCAAAAATATTCTCCCACTTTCCAACCCTTTCTAGCTCAGTGACTTATGTCTTTGTTTTTACACCCTTCATGTTTTGTTGTTTTTTTTTCCCCCAGGAATACATCTACTAAGTCCCTGACCCCATGTCAGCTTTTAGCATCCTACATGTGACATGGGGCAGAGTTTCTGTGCACAACTTATCTCAATATCATAGACGTCAGAGATTTAATAAAACATCTCTTTTCCACATATCTTTTTTTCTGATATGTTTAGCATTACTATCAGTGGAAGACACTCTGTATGTCCATCCGTGTTTAGCTCTTCTATTAGTGGAAGACATACCTCCATCCAACATGCGCTTTGTCCTTTTCCAATTTTCCCTAGTTCTGTCATATATAATTTGAGATGGAAACAAAGCTATGAACACGACAGAGATGAACAGTGGATTAATACAGTGAATAGCTGAACCATGTGTCTGTCAAGACATTATCTCAGTTATTGTGTTTCTAAAGCACATGATACAATCAGGTTCTGATCTACCTTTTGACAACACATGCTATTGTAATATAAGTAATAATAATAAAATGTAACAGGGTTTTGATGATACACACCTCAAAAAGGCTTCTCTGATACTGAAATTAGATTTGTACACATCTCTGAAAATATTAGATAGCCATATAGTAAAAGGTATATGCATTTTAATTAAAGTATATTACAAGTGTTTGGGCCACGTTTATGAACACAGCTTTTATGAGTTCCAAAGAACTATTTTAAAGGATTTCTATTAGAGAAAGGATTATTTTTGCTTTCTATTCCTAGGCATACAAGTGGCAAATTGTCTCAGGACTGCAAAGGAGTTTTGCAGTCATCTCTCCAGTGCAGGACCTGGTTGTTCCTGAGGTCCCTCTATGTCAGTATAATACAAACCACAACTATCAATATATTATTGATAATGCAAAGATTCCAAGGGTAAGCCTGAAGGTTTTGTAGATTAAACACAATAAATCTGCATTGTGTATGTGCATAAGTGCACCTGCCTTATCTTAGACACATCTCTGTTTGCTTGTGAATTGAGGCGGTAATAAGAAGCACAGAGCTGACACTCAAGACCAACTAGTTCATTCATGAGTATTCAGTATCCTATCTAATTAAAGAAAAATGCTCAATCTGATCAGAAATGTTGGTATTATTAAGATGTGACAATTTGAAACATAAGCACATTAAGAAATATGGCAGCTATTCTAAAACTCTAAATGACATATCAGAAGGGAGAAAGATGGAAGCATTGAAATCTTGATATGTTGCTGGCCAAGAATATCTGCATCACTTCTGATGGCTGCTCAAGAAAAAGTTTTAAACTCTATTTTCTGTATTTTACCAAAGAAAAATACATTGCTTTTGAAACACTGAGGAGTACATTGCTGAAACAGCAAAAATCTCACTTAGACATAACATACAATCCTAGAAAATTTGAAAATAGTCCCTCTTTCAGTTCCAACCAACAGTCACAACTGTGGTTACTCCCAGAGAACACGGTACAGACATATAAACTATACACATATATCTCTCCATAGCAGACTGCTTTACTTTTACCTCAATTGATTGACGAAGTAACTTATGTTGTATTCAATTTGTGTGCAGTTCTTCAATAGCAGTGGGGTTGTTGAAAAGTTGCAAGGGTTAATTCCAGTAAAACAAATACTTGGAGAGGATATTTACTGTGCAGTTGCCAGTGTTTTATTGTCTAGTGATATTGGAAAAAACTTATCGCTTAGGTAGCTAAGGGAGCTCCTTCATTGCCTTGGGGTAAAAAAAGCATCTCATATTTCATAACAAATATCATAATAAATGTTACACATTTTATCACTGCATTATACACCAGGGAACATTCTGCTCCCAGCTATCACATCTGTCTCCCATGTTGGCTGTAGTTACACAGCAGAATGAATTCACCTGCAAGAGTATGTTATTTCCACACTGAGCTTTTCATGTCTTAGGACCCTGATGCAACTCATGTAACTCACTGTGATCTTTTTTCACATGATGATGTGATATGTTTGAGAAAGGAAGAAGAGTTAAAATGTTCCTCTGGATAGAAGTAAACCATGAAGGGTTCATGTCCAAACAACAATATCAACTCACAATAAAATCTTTTCATGGATTTCAAAGATCTAATGTGAAAGATCAATTTGTAAAAAGGCTTTTGGTCAACTGAGTTATGCTATTTCTACAGTTACAGAAGAACATGACCACATTTTATGAGGTTCATGAATTCTTGGGAAGTTAAGGATTTCTTAGTAAGCAGAAGAGAATGTCATATGTTTTCCCAATGTGGCTCCGCTCTCTTTCCAAGAGAATCATATGACATTTTCTAAGATTTCTCTAAGAATCAGAATTCAAATATCCAGACTTATTTTATCTATTTAATGGACTTAAGTTAATTTCAGAAATTGGTAATAATCGTTTTCCAGTTAAAGTGGGAAGTTAGTGTTGATATTTCAGTGTTAATAATGGATGACTGAAAACATATCGCAAAAAATACAAATAACTGATTTACAAAAAAGTGTAGAACCACTAGGTAGAGATGTCTTTTTTGAAAGAGCTGAATAAAGAGGAAATTGGACATAGACTCCTTAGCCAATACATAATCTGGGAACTTCATGAACTCATTAAACAACATGCTTTCCTTATCTTCTTGCTAATCTAAAGTATAATTTTTCATGTTTAGAAATCTCTAAATTTGGGAAAAAACCCCAAACCTCACTATAAGCACTCAAAGTTGTGCTTAAAATGGAAGAAATTATCAAAATAAAAATAATTCTATATTGGACAAAAAAGTCAGTTTAGGAGTATAAGATAACTAAGCTTAATGAACACAAAGGTAAAAACTTCTATTCTTTCAGTCATTACTCATATAGTTTGTAATACATCAGAAAAATAATTTACAGTCCATTTCCAGTCACTGGAGCCTCCTTCCCAGACAGATATTATACTAGGTACCTAATTTAGCATACAGTGAACCTGAGTAACTCACAGAGTTCAGGTGGGGCCTAAATGTTGAATTGGAATCTAGGACAATTCACTGCAATAGTGAAAATAATATTAAATTAAACATGTCCATGAATTCATGATTTGGTTGTTCGTACTTTTGATTAATTTATCACATTATAATCTCATTCCTTTATTTGCACCAGGAAAGCAAGAAATTAAAAAAATTTATTGACAAGTGCTCTCTTTTGATGGCTCTATAGAGAATGACCATAGTTAGATGTCTTACATGAACTTGCTCCACTAGAAGCAATTATCTTCTCACAATAGCTTCATACCAACTACAAATTCAGGGCTGCACCCTCTTTCAGGTACCTGACTTGATATGATTTAGTGAAATCAGTCAATCAGGTAATAAACATTGTTTCATAGAAAAGAGGTGGAAATTTATTACAGTTTTTTAGTTCACATCGTTAAATCCACGTGTCACAGTCAGAATGGAAATCACATGCTGCAAGTCCAAGTAGACATCTGGTAGATAAGTTCTTTCTTAGTATATGAATATTTTCTTATTCATTGATCTCCCTACATCACCCCTGCCCCCACTCCCCTCCACCTCAATCTTCTTTAAGAATTTTTGAGGAAAAGGGATTGCAACATTATGGTGTTTGACCTTGGCTGGATACCAGGTGCCCACACAAGCCATTCCATCACTCCCCTCCTCAGCAGGACACGGAAGAGAACGTATAACAAAAGACTCATGATTCGGAATAAGGACAGGGAGAGATCACTCACTAAATACTGCCATGGGAAAACAAGGATCCATTTGGGGAAATTAATTGAGTTTTTTACCAATCAAAATCAGAGTAGGATAATAAGAAGTAAACAAAATCTTTAAAATACCTTCCCACCACTCCTCCCTCCTTCCCAGGCTTAACATTATTCACTATTCTCAACCTCCTTCCTCCCAGCAGTGCAAGGAGACAGGGAATGGGGATTACGGTAAAAGGGGATTACGGTAAGATCATCACAGGTTGTTTCTGCTGCTGCTTCCTCCTCAGGGAGAGGAGTCCTTCCCCTGCTCCACAGTGGGGTCTCTACCATGAGAGACAGTCCTCTGTGAACTACTCCAACTTGAGTCCTTCCCATGGGCTGCAATTCTTCACAAACTCCTCCACCTTTCATGGGGTGCAGTCTTTCAGGAACAGGCTCCTCCAAGTGTAGGTCCCTGGGGGAGTCACAAGTCCTTCCAGTAAACCTGCTCCAGCATGGACTTCTCTCTCCATGGGGCCACAGGTCCTGCCAGGAGCCTGCTCCAGCATGGTCTTCCCATGGAAACAGAGCCTTCTTTCAGGCATCCACCTGCTCCTGCAGGGGGATCCTCCAGGGTCTGCAGTGGATCTCTGCTCCCCTGTGGACCTCCACAGGCTACAGAGGGACAGCTGCCTCACCATGGTCTGCATCATGGGCTGCAGGGGAATCTGCCCTGGTGCCTGGAGTGCCTCCTCCCATTCCTTCTCCAGTGATCCTGGTGCCTGCAGAGGTGTTTCTCTCACATAGTCTCACTCCCCTCTTCTCTGGCTTCTCTTCTGAAATATGCTGTCCCAGAGGTGTTGCTACCATTGCTCACAGGCTCAGCCTTGGCCAGCAGCACGTCCATCTTGGAGCCTGCTGGCATTGGCTCTGTCGAACACAGGGAAAGCTTCCAGCAGCTGCTCACAGAAGCCACCCCTATAGCCCCCAGTTACCAACACCTTGCCACACAAACCCAATACAAACATTTTCTGTCTTTTTTTTTTCCCCAAGCATTTTGGACATTCATTCTTGCTAACAATCATTTCTGGGGGGCCTCTGTAGATGCTCCTATGAAGTGAGCTGTGTAGACAAGGAAATTACTTCCTTACAAAGGCTTCCACTATGGTACACTCAGAGGAAAACAGTCAACAACAGGTTTTAAATCTTGCAATTGTGAAGAAATCCATATGCAATGAAAGTCGAGGGAGATTACTCATCACCCCTAAACCTAAAGAAGGATGAACATGAAGGCTGACCAGTCAAGGTAAAATTGTAATTTTAAGAGGCCATATTAAACAGTAAGAAGATAACTATATCTGTCAGCCTTTGTCTAATAAAAGGTCTAATAAAATGCACTTATCATCTCTATCTATATATATAGATATATATATATAAAATGTGTGAATTATATGTATAATAATATATTTTATTCTATGATATATATCTAGAAGTAAATTTAAAAGTTCAGACTCCAGATAATTTTCCCAGAGAAGTCCCATTCTGAAGGACATTGTACAACTACCAACAAGAGCTGATCAGTTCACAAGGAGCTTAGATTTTAAATGAACAAGACAGTGTTAGAAACAGAGTGACTTCCCTCTTATCTTTCAACATAGAATCCAGGACATTAGGAAGAACATATTTCAGTTGCTACTATTTAATAGCTCTAAATACATCTACCTCAGTACTCAAGGTCTTTCTTTCCCCATTTTGTTTCTATGGCACACATTGTTTAATACAGCAGAGAAGATTAAGAGCTTTCCTACTGTTACTAGGGTGTCTTTTTGTCTGGATTGGTTTAGTTTCTTTAAATTAAGCTTATAGTATAAGAAAGAAACCATTTAGCCTGAAAACAAGAATCTTAGATGATATTTGTACAGGAGGTTTAAGGTGACAGACTGAAACAACAGGTTTGCTATCTAATATCCCTTTATTTATCTAGTATTTCATAGAACATACGAAGGTATTATTGCAACTCAAATGAAAACTCTTGGAGTCACCATGAGCCCTCAGTAATGGATTATTGCTTTGGTGAGGCTCCCAGGTAGGGCCAAAATTTAATATGAAAAGTAGAAGTAAAAATCAGTCCTTCCCCCTCTCTCTATAAGCAACAGACTGGAGGAAAACCGTGCTAGACAGCCATCTCAGAACTTTTTGCTCTCCATTCAGCCAAGTCTTTGGTCACCTTAGGAACTCTGACCAAACTTGAAATTCAAAGCAGCATTAAAGCAAAAATTTTCTATATTTAAAGAAGGCAATAGATAAGTGTGTCAGCAGACAGAAGTACATTTAAAAGCTGTTTCATAAATACAAAATTCTCTACTTGGCATAAGGGTCTCATTTATACTCTTGCTTAAAACTTCTTCTGTAGACTTTTGCTTTTACTAGAAAGCATAAAAAATAGGACAGGCAATATGATACTTAAAGCTAAGTATCAAGATCTCTTCAATTTCTTTTTTCTTTCATGGAACTTGGCCAAAATTGTATTTTTTTCTTGGTTTTAATTTTAAAAAGCAAGTAATTCTGCCTGCCTTTCATAATTGGATTATTTTAGCTATGCTATCTGAGAAATTTTCCGGAGTGTTTATTTTACCTGCAGCACAATTCAATTTCTTATAAATCATTGAAGATGTAGTGCTTTTATGAAACTTATCTAAATAAGATACATCAATCAGTATGGCATCACTAACTAGACTATAATATTAAAAAAAAAAAATTATTAGTGATCACGGAAATCAAATGCTCTCTATCTTTTTGAGGGCATCCCCTCTTTTATTAAGAGTATCATTAGGTTTATTAAATGGCTTCTCCAAACTTTTGACGTGAAGAATGTCCTCCATTAAGAAAGGGTTAGAGTGTCCTTTATTGAAGGAAGCACAGTCTTGCATATTATATGATAAAAATTACATCTGATCTGACTGTGTTGAATGATCAAAATTTTCCTTGGTTTAAAGACATGACTTTTTTATAATTACGACATATTCTGTGGATAGGTAAATATCAGGGGTTTGTGTCAGTTTTGCCACACTGGGTGATGTTAGTATAAAATGCAAACAGAAAAGGTGTCTCTACTCCCACAAAGTGCAACAAATTATACAGTTCCCTTTAAGAGAATTTGCATGAAATTTCAGCAAAACTGAGATTTGAATGACAAAGTTTCATATTGAAGAAACAACTCAACTTCTAATAAGGTTTATACAAAAGCGCCTTTTCAAACACAGGAACAAAATCTGTTCAAAGAGCTCCTGGTTAGCCTGTGAAAATACTTTGTAGTCTCTCACTCAAAATTATTTGCTCTGCTTCATACAGGAAGGTCCCACTGAGGCAGCAGGGAAATAAACTGTGTTTTCAAACTCGAGATGAACATTGTGTTATGGAACTAGCAACCTGACCCTCAAAACCAGGTTTCTTCAGGGACATTTATCTCAGTAACTTTAGCATCTGGTAATGCAGATGCCTACATTTGAGATAGTTACTTTGGGCTCCTCCAGAAGTGGAGTAGAACAAAAATGCTTTAAAAACATGATTCATTTGAACCATTTTACACATTTCTATTTGGGTAAGTGGAAACATATTCTGCAAATGCTCATTTTTTTCTCCATTGACTAGAAAGTAGTTCTACCAACTCCACTACTTGCAAGCTGAATAAACATCTAACAACAGATGTCTATATTTTCCCATAGGATTTACGGGAGGAGCATCAACCTTTTTTCATTCTCATACAGAGTTTGTTTGGTAGCAGGGCAAGTTTGCAATACCATTTGCATAAATTCATATCTCACATTCTCACTTGCAGACTTGTAATTTGCAGAAATGTGTCAGGAAATTCTCAACAGAAAAATCCAAGCAAAAGCTTGATGGACATCACTGTTCGAATTCAAAAAACAATATTGCTACATCAGACATATAACACAATATGAACACTTAAAGTAATTTCACAGGAAGGAGAAAAGGGAGAGCAGAAAGCCAAATCCAAATTCCATGCATATCTCAATGTAGTTATCTAATTAACCTGGATATTTAAGTCATTTTCCTTGTAAATATGGATATTAATTAGGTAGGTACAACAGAAATATGTCAGGAAGCAGGTGTAGATCTAAGCTTTAATTGTTTGGCTCTGTCAAAAATATGGAATATTTTTTAAGATGGCATGGAATTAGGAGGCTAATATTAGGTGGGGTCTTGGATTTCTCACAGACCATAAAGAAAGATGCTTTTTCCCTGAATTAAGTAGTTTTTTCATTTAACCCAGAATATCCTCCATCAAACCATATTATTTAGATTAATTAATTGTTACTGACTTTGATTTCTGAATGCCAAAGCTTTTTTTTTTTTAATTTGACATCTCTCTGGAATACCAAATACTTATTCTTCTGCTAGTTATCAAGAATTGGCCTTGAAACAATTGTACAAAATAGACAGGTTATTGAAAAGAAGCATATTAAATGCAGAAGTTCTGCAAAGAAAGATCTCTGATAATGGAAACAAGCATTGCAGATGATTAAAAGCTGAAAGTATACGGGAAAAAGCAAGTTAACTGAGCTTCTGGAGTGAACAGATGTGATCTTTAGAGTTTAGAAATATTATTTTCCTCTTCTTATTCCCTAGTGAACACAGAGGCAGGACACTGTAACTTACTTCATTTTCCACATATTTTGTTCTGAGGTTCAGTTACTTTTTTCTGGGGTTTATATTGAAGATATCCAAAGCCTTATTCAGTAAAAAAATAGGCTGTTCTGAATACCCTTGACACAGTTAGGAGTAAAGCTCAAGAGAAAATAGCTATTTTTGTCCAATCATAATGATCAATTCAAAATAAAATACAATGGTTAGAGAGAGAGCATACAAAAGTGGACAATGACATTAACTCAGTGAACATATTTTCACTGTCTGCTCAGCTGTAATATTGTCATCAAACAATTTCATCAGCAGAAGGGGTTTAGCCAGCTCATCTTCTCTAAGCCTTAGTGCAAATGCTGGTCTGAAACCAAGGAGAAAAAGAGATGGAACATCTTAGCCTGGAGGTAGAGATTGCTTATATTATTGCCTTCACTATTGTTTTCAGATAAGCTTGAACAATTCACTATGTAATACAAGCTCAGACCAAAAGGCCACATTAACCCCTAGATCTTACTAGCCTGTATTTGCAAAGAGAGAAAAGTGAGCATTCAAGAAGTTGAAAGTTCTAAAAACTAAGTTAGGTCAAGGTTATGAGTCACTAAAATATACTTTTTTAATAAGTTTATATTTTATTATTCTCAGCCTACTAAGCAGTACTTTTGGAAAGAACCTGAAAGTCCTGGAAGGCAATCATGAGATAGTCCAGTGTCCTGGAAGTGGTGATGGCTAAGAGCATCCTGGGCTGACGCAGCAGGAACAGAGACAATAGTTTTACTCAGCACTTACTAGACCACAGCAAGATATTGCATCCAGCTTTGGCACTGAAGTACAGAAAGGATGGTGATACACAATAAGAAGACTGTAGGGGACTGAAGTACTTGCAACTGTAAGGATGGAGACCAAGTTTTATTGAGCCAGGAAGCACCTAACAGCAACCCCCCAATATTTGTGCGGAGGCTATTGAGGAGACAGACCCAGGCTCTTCACCACAGTGTATAGTGGGAGGGTGGGAGACAACATGCCTAACTTGAAACAAGAAAGGTCCAGGCTGAATAGAAGGGAAAACCTTTGCATTCTGAGGATAGTCATGCTGTCCAGAGCAGTTGTGCCATCTCCATCACTGCAGATTTTCAAGACTAGTCTGCATAAGGTCCTGAGCTACCTGGTCTGATCCTGTCTCTGATACTCCTTGGAAAAGAGATTGGACTACAGGCCTCCTGCGACTCATTCCCATATGAGTTTTCCTGTGATCTTATGACTCTAGAAGAAAAAAAGACCCACAAGATTTGGAATTAAGTTCTGAATTTGAAGTGTAAGCAAAGACTATTTCTCCCTCAATTTGTTCTTTATTATGCCTTGGAAATAGGCTGTAGCTTGCCTTCACTCTGAGTAACAACACAGCATCAAAGAAATGCTTTTGTGACATTCGATCCTTAGCAGAAACAACTTTTAAGATGTTGAAGAGTAACTGCTCACCAATAACAAGAATAAGAATGAAAATATTTAAATATTAAGTTCTAAAATAATCTTTCTAACTGGAATAATCTTATATGAGTGCTTTAACCCTTGCTTGTAAGCAGGGTAAATTATAACCTGTGATTTTCTCTGTCATCTGCCCCTAATACAATACACAATGTTTGTCTTCTAAGTTAGGATCGGGTTGTCAAATGTAAATGTCTATCAGTGAGATAATCATCTTGGGCTGTTTTTTCAGTCATTAAAGAGAAACTGGTATTTTTACCTTAAAAGTCTTTACATTTTTTTACATTTTATTTCAGACATTCTATGAAATAAATCATCACTTTCACATTCTAAAGCAGCTAATTATTTCACCTATATTGATTACAAAATTAATTTATCTGAACTTAGCTCAGAGAAGTCATCTTTGGAGTCCCCTCTCCAACTGCTGGCACTTAGACCTCCATCTAGTCATATGCCCAAGACATAGGTAATTCCTTACATAGAAAAAGAGTCAGAAAAGGATTTTAATGAGAATACAGAACAGAATACACTCACAGGCACAAGACATGGCCACACACACACACACACACACTGACCAGCCCTGTATATGTACAACCCTCCCCTTTTATCCCCTTATCTGTTTCCCATGTTTTTTACTCCCCCAACCACCTTGATCCCTCCACTGGGAACCTTTAGCTCATTCCCCAAGCAGCCCCTAGTAAGTAATCCTGAAATGTTCTTCCCAGCACCACATAATGTGTCACACCCCCATACACAGTGACACCCCCACCCCCAGTCTTTTATCTTGTAGTAAAACGATACATATATGCAAGGGTGAGTGCTGGAAGTACATGATTTATCATCAACATTTTGCAGACTTTTCCAAAAGAACACTGAAATCTAGGGACTGAATCACAGGCTAATACAAAGCAGAGTAGCTCTCATCTGACCTTTAATGATTTCAGTGTATCATATATTTAAGTGTGCCTTTTCTTCGGCTTTACCACATTGTGAAACTTTCATTTCATATTCCGTTTTTCAGGCATTAGACATGGCTACACGGCAATATTGTCAATATATATAACTCTATGAAAGTTATTTCTCTTCAACTCACTTGTTAATAACTTTCTGGAATAATGTATGGCAGAACAGCTACATGAATATCAGGTTAGATATATTGGCATGTGGCATCCATAAAGTCCTCACAAGTTTTTAACTATTTTTCAGGGTGTATCACAATGAAGAATACTGTTTTGTTTCAGATTCCCATGAGGTTTTAAGAGAAAAAAAAATTAAAAAAAAGGAAAAATATATGCTCTTTAAGAAAAGACAATAAAATGTGTTTGGGAAGCTTTAAACGTTTCTATGTTGGCAGCTTTTCTTTTCTTTTTTTTCCTTCCACTTACAGTTCAATACAGCACTTCTGAAGGTGGCATTTCTTTTTTTCTACACCAAACGAAACCAGAAAGCTTCAAGCACCCA